>NW_006160167.1:2490038-2524496 GCF_000334495.1 Tupaia belangeri chinensis | reverse complement strand
CTGTTACATGATATAAGAAAATAATCTCACTTTGTTTAAATGACTGTAATTTGGGTTATCTCGTCCACAGAACTAGATTCAGTTCCTAACTGATTTCTATTCCCAAATGGAGGCTGAAGGAAGACCCAAAGGAGTAGCGACTTCCAATTTGAACTTTGAAATCTAATATATAAAGTAGTTTAATTCTCACAAAATTTCAGATGAGTTATGGTTTTAAGGGTCTTTCACAGGGTAACCTAAAAACCTATGGTAAATGACTTTTGGGTAACCCACTCAAAACTTTGGAAAACAATCCATTTCCAAGATAGAAATTAACATTCTTCTGAGAGTTAACAAGTCTATAAGGCAATTTAAATAGGCAATGACTGTACTCCATTAGGTTTCTTTTAGTTTTGTTTTATTCATAATAGAACATGTGTGTGCAAGGGACTTGGGGGCATCCTTTTAGGATCCTATCACATTTGTGATAGTAATGGTTACGTCACCCAGGCTCTCTGTCCACGTGCCCAGTGGGTTTTCAAGCCAATGTGGGGATTTAAATCATGGTTGTAATGTGGCCTCCGGCACTACAGTCCAGTTTGCTACCAACTGTACCAACATGCTCGGTAATATTTCTCTTTTTGGATGACTTTAGAATGAGGTATTATTAACTAAGATATGCTTACACTTACCTTTTTATTCAAATGTATGTGCTTGGGCTTCAAAATATTTTCCATTGCTTAATTTAAGACCTAGTATTAACACTTGTGAGTATATATTTATTATATGCAAAGAAAGGTTAAAAATAATTTTTAAAAACAAAAAATGTCTAATAAGGAAAAAAGGTTAAGTTTGTTTTTAAAGTTAAGGGAGGGAGCAGCTAGTAATGTTTAACTATACAATATGAAACACATGCCACAGTGTACAGTCAAGTCTCCAGGGAGGTACATATTCACAGAAATGGGATGAGGAGAATGATGTTTCTGACTTACAATTTATTTAAAAGAAAAAAGGAATACTGGGCCCTTCTATGAGAGAATGAAATAGGAAATCTCAAGATAGTAACCACTGTCATATGTGATTGCAGTTGCTATGGCAAATACTTTTTAAAAACACAAAGAATAATCACATAAAATTGACATAAATTTCTCCAGTTGCAATGAAATTCTGACCCTAGCTTATGAAAAAAAATCTTAATAATGAATTTCATGCTCAAAATTACCTACTTCCTCAAATGCTGTCCTCAATTCTTTCAACTACTTGCTTGTAGAACTAAAAACCTATTAGCAATTAAAAAAAAAAATCACCCACTACTCACTCCCTCTATGCATGTAAGATTTTAAAGAATTGGGTTGTGTTTCATCTCCTTTAAGGATTCCCTAAAACATTATGAATGGACTAAATTTTGTAGAATATATTATAATATCTTAGAAAGTAGGTCGGTCCACCCAAATTATTCAAGAAGACCTTTCTTAATTTGCACATGAATTCTAAACAAGTGGAAAGTCCTTATGACAAATTACACAAAGAGATTTTTAAAAATATTTTAACAAAAGTAATTCATTTAAAATTTAACTACTTAAGCATGATTTTGACAAAGATACTCAAATGTAGAGAATAAAAGAACAATTAATCATAGCATAAACATAATATCTGTCAACATCATAGGGATTTATGGATACTACCAAATTTGTTCTTCTAAAAATATTTTAAGTTGTGGGTGTTCCACCTGATTAATGATCTCAGAAATGTGTCCTTTAATTTGTTGCCAAGAGCATACTGAATACATATAAAAACCAGGACGTTAATACAGAAACTACTGATACCATTTTTTTCTTGACTTTATTAGACTGTATTTTAAAACAAAGGAGGATACACATAACATAGAGAAGGTCTAGAGATTATTCATAAAAGAGAGAAAAACATTATAAAATAATACCTGCACAAAGATTAAAGGGACTAAAATTGTTCAGCTAGGAAAAGAAAAGTTCGGGGAACAATTTAATAAGTATCCAAGAACACTTGAAGGGTTCTTGCACAGAAAATAGTGAACAGGTGTTTTCCATCTCCATTGAGGGCAGAATAGAAGGAAACAAACTACAGTCCAAGGATTTTAGTTAAACAAAAGGAACAATTTCTTGTGCAACTAATCCACAATGAAACAGCCACTGTGTGCTTCTATGGGAATTCTTTCTTCAGAGACCTTTACAGGAAATTTTCATTTGCACAAGGATGACTAATATTTATATGCTCATCTGTGCTTTGTTAAAGGGGTATCATATAACCAAGATACATACACCACCAGGCCCAAGCTACTCAATAGGTCATACTTTGTAGCCTAAAGGTACACACCAGATTTTAATACCTATAGGGAATGCTAAACTACCATAGCCACACCTTAGCAGGACACCTAGTACTTCTGTAGTGGAAAATGGAGGATTTCTAATTATGCGAAACACTATGGATATTTGCACCCATATGCAAGAGGGACCTGTGGCTTGCTGTTTCACCTTTATTGCCATATCCTAGGTAAGATTAAATATCATTTAAAGAGACATGGAAAGCCTGAATAAAACAATTACAAGCCATGAAACTGAATCAGTGGTAAATAAAATCCCAACAAAGTAAAGCCCAGATCCCGATAGTTTTGATTCTGAATTCTACAAAACTTTTAAAGACAAGTTAACCCCTATCCTATTGAAACTATTTTTAAAGCTCCAAAATGAAGGAACTCTCCCAAATTCATTTCATGAAGGCTCCACCACCATCATCTGCAAAATGGACAAGTATACGACAAAAAAAGAAAACTACCGACCAATATCTCTGAGGAACATAGATACAAAAATTCTCAACAAAATACTAGCAAATTGTATCCAAACATATTAAAAAGATTATATACCATGACCAGGTAGGCTTTATTCCAGGGATGCAAGGATGGTTTAACATACACAAAACCATAAATGTAATATACCATATTAACAGAACGAACGATATAAAACCATATGATCATATCAATCGATGCAGAAAAAGCATTTGATAAAATACAACATCCCTTCATGATTAAGACTCTCAGCAAAGTCAGCATAGAAGGACATTTCTCAACACAATAAAAGCTATATGTGAAAAAACCATAGATGACACCATACTGAGTGGGGAAAAGCTAAAAGATTTCCACTAAAAACTAGAATGAGAGACTAGCAGATGGAGTAATGGTTATATCACTGGATTCCAACATGGTTGACCACGGTTCAAGTCCTGGACCTGGAAGCTTGAAACTCATGCTGGGCACATGTGCATGTGTGCCCAAGATCCTGAGAGGAGAATAGAGGAGAAAGGATTGCACCATGGCCCTGCTCCCAGAGGGTGACTGCTCACTTTCTGTCTCTCTGTCTTTCTGACAAGCATATGCGCCCTATGTCAAAAATTTCTTAAAACAAAAACAAAAACAAACAAAACAAAACAAAAAAACTGAAACAAGGCAAGGTTGCCCACTTTGCCCACTCTTTTTCAATACAGTACTAGAATTCCTAGCCAATGCAATCAGACAAGAGACTAAAATAAAAGGCAATCAAATACAGAGAAGTGAAATTACCTCTATTTGTAGATGACATGATGATATACATAGAAACCCCAAAAGTTACCACAAAAAAATCTCCTAGAAGTGATAAATGAATACAGTAAACTGGCAGGATATAAAATCAATAGAAAAACCTATAGCATTTCTATACATGAACAACAAGCAGACTGAGAGAGAGAACTGAAGAAAGTAATCCCTTTTACCATAGCCATAAGAATTATGATACCTAGGAATAAATCTAACCAGAGAAGTAAAAGACCTCTACAAGGAAAACTATGAAAAACTAAAAAGAAAAAAAAAAAAAAAAAAAGGAAAAGAAAATGACAAAAAAAAGTGGAAAGACATTCCATGTTCCTAGATTGGAAGAATTAATATAATTAAAAAAAAAGAATTAATATAATTAAAATGTCAATCCTACCAAAATTAACCTATAAATTTAACACAATTGCCATTAAGTTACCAGAGATATTCTTTACAGATTTAGGGGGAAAAAAATCACAGAATTTGTCGTAATCATAAAAGACAATATACTGCCAAAGCCATACTGTGCTAGAAGAGTGGAGTAGAAGACATCTCATTCCCTGACGCCCAAAGGTATTACAAACTGTGATAATCAAATATCAAGGTACTGGCACAAAAACAGGTTTGTGGATCAATGGAACAGAAAAGAGACCCCCAGACATAAATCCCAAAATATAGAGCCAATTGATTTTTGACAAAGAGCACCAATCAATCCCATGGGGAAAAGAAAATCTCTTTAGCAAATGGTGCTGGAAAAACTGGATATCCATCTGCAGAAAGATAAAACTGGACTCTTATCTCTCACCATTAACAAAAATCAACTCAAAGTGGATCAAAGACCTAAGGCCTCAAATTAAAAAACTAATGGTGGATAACGCACAGTAAACTCTGGGAGACACGGAAGCAGGCAAATGTTTCTTAAACAAGACCCCTAAATCACAGGTAATAATCCCAAAAATAGACAAGTGGGATTACATTGGGCTAAAAAGCTTCTGCTTGGAAAAAGAAGCAATGATTACAGTGAATTGGCAACCCTCGGAAAAAGAGAATGTATTTTTAATCTATGCCTCAGGTAAGGGACTGATAACCAGAATATATAGGGAACTCAAGCAGCTTACCCCTCCCCCCCCCAAAATGATCAACCAATTAAAATATGAGCAACTGAGCTGAACAGACAACTCTATAAGGAAGACAAACAGCCACAAAGCATATGAAAAAGTGTTCAACAACCTTATCATAAGTGAAGTGCAAATCAAAACCACAATGAGATACACCTAACCCCAGTCAGAATGGCTCAGATTTAAAAAAATAAAAAATGGTAAGTGCTGGAGAGGCTGTGGTGAAAAGGGAACTCTCCTATATCGCTGATGGGAATGTAAATTAGTACAGCCACTGTGGAGAGCAATATGGAGACTCCTGAAAGGCTTACAAATAGAACTTCCACATGATCCAGCAATTCCACTCTTGGGAATCTACCCAAAGGACAGGAATACACTAAGTCAGAAAAGTACTTGTACATTTATGTTTACTGTGGCATAATTCACAATTGCTAAGACATGGAATCAACCCAAATGTCCACAAACAGATGAATGGATCAAAAAAGTGTGGAACATATACACTATGGAATACTACTCAGCTATAAAAAAACAAGACCCTGGCATTTGATAGAAAGTGGATGAACATGGATGACTCACTACTAAGCAAAGCAAGTTAGACTATGAAAGAGAAAAATTGTATGTCCCCGCTTTATACCAAATGTCCACATTCTATGGCAGAAACTGAAAGATTGGAAGATATAAAAGCATGGAGAATAATTGCAGATATTAAAGACAGTGTGGGAGGAGGGTGGGAAATAGGCATGGGTGAGAGGAAGGGAATCAAGGGGGAAAAGAAAGAAGCAAAACATTTAAGGGACATAAAAATAAAAAATTGTCTTTTGATCTCCCCAGACGTCAACATCCAGTACCCTCTCTGCTGAAGGTGTTCAGTGTGACTCCATCTTTCTTAACTATTCCCGATAAGTTCTGAACACAATACTCCAGATGAGTTCTGGCCCCTGACAGTAGAGCAAAACTGTTTATATCATTGTTCTAAAACTTGGTTATTCAAACGTCCTAGTTGCACTTCAAAAGCATCTGTGGAGTGCTTTTTTTTTTTTTTTTTTTTTTTGCCAGAGGGCACACACACTCACCATAGTAGAGAGACAGAGAAAGAGAGAGATAAAAAAAAGCACTCCCCAACAGATTTTGGACAGGCACACACATGCACCTTTTTTTCAAGCTGCCAGGTTCATGGCAGCGCAGGCAGCCATGTGGGATCCAGCTGCCTTAACTAGCAGGCAATGGAACTGGCCCAAGTTTTGCAAATGTTTTAGAGATAGCCACGTTCTGCTCCTTAAAAAAACAACCATCTTTCAAGGGCTGCTGCTATGATACTTGTGAAATTGGTTATTTAGACCCAAGAACAGAGTTTAGCTTATAAGTAAGTCCATTGCTCCAACCTGTGGTGTTCTTTCAAGATCCTGAATCCATCTTAGAATATATTTTATTTTGCTCCACTTCAGGTCATTTGTAATTCTGTTGGACTTTCTTCTATAGTTTTATCCAAGTTTCTACAAAAAATGTTGCCAGCCAGGGCTGAGGCCTAAGGCTTATAGCACACAATAAGAAATCTTCTGGTTGATCACAATCTATTACTCAACACTGTGGCTGAATTAAATTATCAACCACTATTACCTGCCTCTGGTGATGCTTTGTATTGCAGAAGCCGCAAAGTTAATCACTGTATTTCCCGGAACTCCTTACAACTACAATTGGGGAAAGGGAAAAGTAAGCAGTTGCCATGTGCCTGCTATTTCAGTGATTTCCTTCTGGCAAGCACACCCACGGAGACCCAGAGGTTTTTCAGAGCAGCATTCTAGCATCAAGGCACCTGTTCACAGGTGCTGAGGGGTGATTGCAAATGTACTGGTAGCTTTCTAAGCCCTGAGTAGCAACGTGGGTTGACCTCCATCTGCATTACTAAACTCACAGTGCCAATGGCAGCCTCAGATACACCAATCCTGATTGTGGCAAAGTTGTAGCTCCATACAGGCTCACTTTTGTGGTGTCATGGGAGTCACCTGTGGAGGTCTAACCTCCATCGCTCTCGCTTCCAGCCTTTCTACTGATTTTATTAACATCCCCATCCCTGATTTTTTTTTTTTCAGAGAGGTTTTTGCTGTAGGGTCCATGCGCTCGCCAAAAGGACAGCGAGAGACAGAGAGAAAGCGAGAAATCACCCCCCAGGAGGGATGGCCACGCCACAATCCCTTCTCTTCCATTCTCCTCTCAGGATCTTGGGCATGCACACACACTTGCCCAGCATGAGTTTAAGTCACTAGGTCCAGGACTCGAACTGTGGTTGGCTACATGGGAGTCCAGCGACATAGCCATTATGCCAACTGCTGATCTCGCTTTTCTAGGTTCTTAAATGGTAATGTTTAATATTTTTGGCAGAAAAAAATTTAATTAAGGTCTAAAATAGCCACTTTGTAGAATGAGAAAGAACTGACTGAAGAAAACACAGGTCTTCAGGAAAGTTCTGAGGGTCCCCAATGGGACTGAAGGTCTTGAACTGGTGGCTCTCATCTGTACAGATGTGAGATTTTTCTCCAGCAGCACTCAGCAGCCAGGGTGAACATGCAGAGGAGATGGACCATTAGACTGATCCATAGTCACAGTTTTCCAGAAAGTGGAAGAAAAGAAAGACATTAGAGAAAGGAGTTAGAGTAAGAGAGTGGCTGAAGCAATGAATCACAGCCTCTAAACAGAAAAGAGAGGTGGAGGGTTATTGAGCTAGCAAAAAGAAAGCAGACGGGTCAAGGACTGGAGAACTCATATGACAGCATTTCCCAAAATGTGCTTCTCAGTCTAACCATATTAAGATGTTCATTGTTGATATGTTTCTCATTAAAACTTTTCATGGTCAAATTAAGAAAAGCCTGGATAAAAACACTGTTAAACAGAATTTTTTCCTGTACTACTTGCAGAGCACTCAATACGCTTTTTGATTATTAGCTTATAGTTCTCTACTCATTTTTCTTCAAGATGATTCCCCAATATTTCCGATTATTTTATATTACATATGAACTTACTTACTGGGTGGTCAGAAAAGTCATGATGCATTTTGCGATTAAAAATATAGAAAAATACATCAAATACATCTGCCAGAAAATGTCACTGAATAGTTATCTTAAGGAAGCCATTTTCAGAAGGTCTGCTCTATGAAATGAAAGGTGGGGATAGTAGAATGCTTGAGAAGAAAGCAGTATGCTACCAGGTAATAGCTTACTAAGGCAGGCTTACCTGAGAGTTCTCTTAGCTCTCAGAGTTATGAATCTTTAATCCTACTAAAAAATGAATACTTAAAAGTTTTTGACTCTGACTATACTGTAATTAGTATGTATTCATGAAGACAATAACCCAAGAATTATGTAGCACTGGGGCTGGCAGGTGGCGTGGTGGTTAAGGATACTGGACTTCCACATGGCTGACTGAGGTTTGAGTTCTGGACCTGGCAGTTTGCTTTCTCACTTGCCATTTCTCTGGCTCGCTCTGTCCCTATCTGGTCAAATTAAAATAAAATAAATAAAGTTAAATAAAATAATTCTTTTTTTTTTTTTTAAAAAAAAGCATTATGTAGCATAAGAGATTTACACAGCATTTTTACCAAGACAAACTTCACAATCTATTAGAAGAAACCACATGCATGCACACACACACACACACTAACAGCCTGGTTGGAAAATATGGCTCTTCTTCAGATATCAACAAGTTTCCCTTCAGAGCAACCAGTCAACCAGCTTGGTAAGACCAGAACTACCTAGAAATGGAACAGAGTAGATCTGAGCTAAACATGGTAAAAGGCCCTGATCTCTTTGCTGAAGCAACTGCTCTCCCAGTCACCCTCAATGCTACTATCCCATCAACTTGAAGACAGTGTTTCTTGACCTGATCTCAATTGATTCCTTCAGAATGAAAAGTCCTAAAAGTTGATTTTTTAAAATGAAAAACAACCTGTTTATTCCCAGTGTCAACCAATCAGAATTCCAACTGGTATAGACTAGTATGGCTACTGTATAACAAAGGGAAGTAGAGACCTATGTATAAGTATCAGCTGGTGCCAAACTGTGAAAGACTCTGGCTACCAAACTGAAGCCTGAACATTCTATGAGTAATATGCGGTCCTCAAGATACATGAACCAAAGAGTGAGAAAATAAAAGTAATGTTGAAAACTGGTTGGAAAGTTCTTCTTGGGGCATGCCCACAGAATCTATGCTGACTCTTTTAAACAGATCAAATTTTAAAATATTTTGTGTTGCTTTTCTCTACCTCCCTTCAAATAGTCTTTGAATAATTTTGCTTCTTGGAGTCTTATCACTACATTTTTCAGAAGTAAGGATGGGTCTCTAATTTCTAGTTTCATAGATAAAGGTATGAAAGAAAAAGTATAAATGTAATTTAAATGGACAAGAATGTTAAATTGGGCAGCTCACTTGAAACTCCAAAGGAAAAGGAGATGGAAATCAGAATCTTCAACATACTATGTAATGTTCTAGAGAATTCAGAAAACCAAAAATATGTTGCTATAATTTTTTTTAGGGAACAAAAATCCTAAAGACACATTAGCAAATGCAGCTTTGACGGATGTGACATAAGCTAAGATCTCATACCAATGAGTCTAGGAAGTCTGTAAAAAGATTTAGACCACAAGAAAAACAAAACTAAAGTAATTACGGTTTCAAGAAAAGTAGGTAGTCCCTTAATAACTTTCATATTCTTTACCATTGCTACATCACAGCAGATAATCCCTGGGGGTTATAGTAACATCACTTGATTAGATTTTTGTGAACACTGAATCCCACATAATAGAAGATGTTTAATTTGCAGAAACTTAAAATACTGGTTCATGGGGTATAAAATGTGCTGAGGCATATTTTAAAACTATAGATACACAAGCCATTATCTGTTCAACCTAAAAATGGGTTTTCAAAAAACAACCTCTGTGACAAAAAGGCATACCTTCATAATTCATTACAATGAAACTCTAACATATGTTGACATTTGTGGTTACCAGAGCTAAAAAGTCACTACACAAATATGTGGAAATGTGTGGTACCATTTTACAGTATGAAGTCTGATAAGTCACCATCACTATCTCTACTTCCTTATCTCTACAGTATAACATGGGTTCCCCAAAGACTTCCCCTTTTTTTAGGCACTGCATATACACTGTATGCATGTTTACTGGAAATGTCATTTATATAGTTCTACAGAGAGCTCAGTAGATCACCAGACACAGCAGCACTCAATGATCTAACTGACCTGCTAAGAATCATAAGGTCTGAGTAAAAGAATTTTATCAAATTGTGGAAAATTATGCTACATGTAGATCAGAAATGTATGAACTGTTTTACCACAGTGTCTGTTTGATCTCCAGTGCAAGTGGCCTGTACCTCAACTCTAGCGGGCTTTGGAAATCAAAACGCCATTCTGTACAGTTGAATAAGACACATTAGGAATAAAGAAAGCATATTCTAGTCAGAAGTCCAGGTGTGAATTCTAGGAAATTCAAGATTTAGCTGTTTTCCAGGGCAAAGGCTCAGGAGACTCAAAAGTGATGGGAGATAAAGAATTCATATCCTCCCTACCCCTTCAACTAACCATACAGCAACCTGTTAGTATTCTGTGCTTCATGACCCTCCACTTCCAAACTATAGAACCATGCTATGTAATAGGAAATGTGGATAAAGTAGCAAAAACGAACAGAGTGACTTGAAATTTACTACCTAGAAACAGAGTTAATACTTCACAGGGAAAGCAGCAAAAAGAAAGGGTGGGCAAAAATAAAAGAGAAGCGTCAGAGAGGAAAATCTATTATCCATTTTGCAATACCAGCAAAATCACTTAGTATTTACAACTTTCTATGCTCTCTCTACAAGAGCAGAAGTCATGTAATCCTGCTTGTTTGCCATTTAGAAGCAACACTGTATAGTGGAAACGAGATTAGTACTGAAACATGAACACATCGGACCAGGGCAGTAGGGAAAAAGGAAAAGCTATGATGCCATAACTAATTTGTTTTTCCTATCACTGTGAAATTACAATATCCTACTTCGTTAACTATAGTGTTTTCAAAAACCATTTACAGGGACCAGCAGTTAGCATAATGACTATGTCACTGGACTCCCATGTAGCCGACCACAATTTGAGTCCCGGACCCAGTGGCTTAAACTCACGCAGGGCGAGTGTGCATGCGTGCCCAAGATCCCAAGAGGAGAACGGAGGAGAATGGACTGTGGACTGTGGCGTGGCCATCCCCCTTGGGGGGTGATTTCTTGCTTTCTGTCTCTCTATCTCTCTCTGTCTTTCTGGCAAGTGCACGTGCCATATAGCAAAAAACTCTCAAAAAACAAACAAAACAAAAAAAAAACTCAAAAACTATTTACAGAAAAACAAACAAACCAGAAAACAGAAGGCCCACCAGTAGTGCATGGAAACATGCTATTCGGAGGCCTCCCTATATATATGTTAGGGGTGTGTGCCCATGATTCATGCTGGTTGAGGCTGGAGGTTGACTGCAATGAGTAGGCTCAGCTGGGGATGTCTGTCTGTCTCTCTCTCACTCATGTAAGAAATAAATAAATAAACTTAGAAAAGAAGAAATGCTAATCTGTGAAATTATTATTGTCTTTATCATTCTATGAGCAACAGAGGTCAGAGAAAATGTCATAATCATTTTAGCCCCTGCACTTAGCCTCTGCACCCTGGCACTGTTCCTCTCACATGATAAGCAGTAAATATACACAGAATTGACTCCTCCATATGAACATTCCGCTCTCTTAATTTTTCTTTGTACTGTTTATTTTCCCAATGTAGCCCATATTTTTTCCCATAGCTTGTACTCCTGCCTTTGTGGCTTAACTGATAATTTGGACACTATGAAATAATATTATATTGTAATGACTAGAATAGAATTTTAAGTTCACTTTTTTAATTGGAAATGTTAACTACCTTTTTATCTCTGAATTACAATTTAAGTTATGGGTTAGCAGCCTTCAACAAAAAAGTTCTGTAACCCTGTAGTAAGGTAGGGCTGGTGGTTAATGTGGGCTGGATCCTACATGGCTGACCATGTGGTTAGAGTACCAGACCCGACAGCTTAAGAAACAGGCAGGATGCATGTGCATGCATAGCCAATGTCCTGAACGGAGAAGAAATGGAGGAGAGGGACAGCAGCATGATCACTCCCCATGAGGTTGGGAGGTGCTTTTTTCACGTTCCCTTTCTCTGTCTTGGTGAGTACACACCCGCTCTGAGAAAAAGAAAAAATCCCTCCCATATCCCTAAGTTAAAGATATGCTGCTCTCTGCCTTAATACCATTTTTAAAACTACTTGTTCCATACTCCTTTTTACTGTTACATAAAGCCAAAAAACAAAATTTTTCCATAATTAGCTATAAAAAGTAACAAAGAACTATCCTAGTTTCTATGTGAGTACAGTTTCAAAATAGAAAACTAACATTCAATGAGAAAGAGGCACATACTTTTCATAGTTCCATCTTCTTCTTCCTCATCCTCACTGTTTATAACCATGGTCCCCAAGTCAGATTCTAACATTGTGCTGTTGTGTTCAATCATGGTCTGAGCCCCCTCGCTCATGGTGCTGGTGGCTCGCATAGTGCCCACACTTTCCGAGCTAGTCTTCACCATGGTGTGGGAATCCAGTTCATCTTCATCCTGCAAGCAAAACACTGCAATGAAGAAAGACTCTTCTAACACGGCTGGGTTTCTTAACAATGGTGTGAATATATTATACATAAATAATGATAAAAATACTGCTGTTACTAATAATTTCAACATAAGGACAAACATAAAAATGTTATCATAAGAACCAAAATTATCCAAACTAACCTAAAGCTTGAGTTTTTAAAGCTTATTTGATGAAATAGTAGGCTGCTAGTTGCTTTTAAAATAAGGATTAAAAGAGGTAAATTATCAACAAATGTGTAACAGAGGACACAATGACAAAATGATTTAACATACAAGAGAGCACATTTAAGACATAACATATTGGCATCTTCTACAATAGGCATAATAATGTTTATCATCTATGAAACAGTCATTAGCTTTTTCTTTTAAATTGTGTTTTATATATATATATCCACAATTATATATCAATATGTTATATATAATATACATATATAAAATATAATATGTATATATACATTATATACTACATAACATATACGATATACACAATACACAACATATATATATATAACATGAATAGTGTATATATATTATATAAAGAATGCTGCTGGGAACGCTGGTATACAAGAACTTTCTGAGTCTCTGCTTTCAGTTCTTTGGGTATATAACTAGAAGAATGATTCATGAATCATATAACTCTAGGTTTAATTTTCTGAAGAACTCTCAAACTGTTTACCGCAGTAGCTATATCATTCACATTCCCACCAGTATTGCACATGGTTCCAATTTCTCCACATCCTTGAGAACACTTGCTATTTTCCATTTTTCTAGAATAATAGCTATCTTAATGGATATAAAGTGGTATCGTGGGGCCAGCAGGTGGCATGGTGGTTAAAGTGCTGGACTCCCACACAGCTGACCACAGTTTGAGTCCCAGACCTGGTGGCTTGCTTTCCCATTCTGTCTCTGTCTGTCTCTCTGGTGAGCAAACATGTTCTGTAAAGAATTTAAAAATAATAATGATAATTAAAATTAAATAATTCTTTAAAAATCAATATAGTGGTATCTCACTGTGGCTTGGCTTATATTTCCCTAATGAGTAGTAAAGTTAAGCCATCTTTCATGTTTACTACCATCTGTATATTTTCTTTGGAGATTTGTCTGTTCAAGTCCTTTGCCTATATTTAAAAAGGATTTTTTTTTTTTGTAGAAATGCTACATGTTATACATATAATATTGATATATTCTGGATATTAATCCTTTATCAGATATATGATTTACAAGTATTTCCTCCTGTTCTGTGGGCCATATCTCTGTTGATAGTATCCTTAAAGCATAAAAGTTTTCAATTTTGATAAATTTGGATTTATCTATTTTTTCTTCTCTTGCCTCTACTTTTTAAAAAAGAATTATTTTATTTAACTTTATTTATTTCAATTTGACCAGAGAGGGACAGAGTGAGAGAGAGAGAGAGAGAGAGGGAAAGTGAGAAAGCAAGCCTCTAGGTCTGGGACTCGAACTGTGGTCAGCCACAAGGGAGTTGAGTGCCCCTAACCATTATGCCACCTGCTGGCCCCCTCTTGTCTCTACTTTTGTTGTCTTATCCTAGACATTAGCTTTTCAATGTTTTACAGATGAATGAAGTCAGGGATGAAATAATGAACGAAAAATACACTTAGAATATTCACCAAAAGTTAGACTAGAATTGAGTCATAAAAATAAACTAACAAATCCTGTTTGAGAGACCAAAGAATATGATATTTTAAAAAATCTGATCATGTACCACAATTCATTTATTATTCTATTCCATCTTAGAAGCATGAAAGCAAAATCTCATTCTGGCAAAGGTCAAAATACAAATGCAGAAAACATAAACATCAATGTTTCGTCTCAGCAACTTACGGGATTTGATATAATAGTAATTGAACACTATTTGATACCTCTCTTCCTAAGTCTACATAAACCTGGTTATTACATTACAAAGTCTTCTGCTTTTATTTCATGACTTTCCTTCTTTCAGAAGACCTACTCATTCTCATGTTTTCAACTATTTGATCTCATTTTAGGACTCTCAAATGCTAAAATCTCCCTTGACTTTACTTACTATTTAATCACTTAATGGTGTCTAAAATTCAATATTCCTAAATCAGATTTTATTCACCCACATCTCTAGTTCCTCCTGTCTGCCTCTACTCCCAATACCACCACAAAGCACAATAATCTTCCCTAGCTACCTAAAAGCAAAACTTCAGCACTTTCTTACCTTCATCCTTTCTTTCAATCAGTCAATAACGTCTACAAGAAAGTGCTCTCTCAGTTCCATCTCTTCTTTACCATTCTGATTATTGTTGGATGTATTACTCCTCACTACTGAATACTTCGGTTACTGTAAGTGATGCTTCCTGACTGAAGACTTTCCCATCTAGTCTTCTACAATCAGACAGATATTAATTCAAATCTTAGCTCAAATCACCTATTAGGCATAAGACCGGCAGGCAAGTTATTTAACTTCTCTGAAATTTAGTTTTCTCTATTGGTAGTACAATTTTTTTTTAGAGGTTTCTGCCTTATGGCGTATACACTCACAGAAGAGAGAGAAAGAGACACAGTGAGAAAGGATGTGAGAAATCATTCCCTGGACAGATGGCTACATTGCAATTCCTTCTCCTCCATTTTCCTCCCAGGATCTTGGGTATGCACGCACACATGTCCTGCGTGATTTTCAAGACACCAGGTCCAGGACTCAAACCACAGTGAGCCATGTGAGAATGTGAAGAGTCCAGTGATGTAAAGGCTATGCCATCGGCTAGTCCCTGATACTACAATTTTTAAAGATACAAAGTATGCAACATGCCTGCTTGCTACCTGGACTAAGGTAGTTTCACACCTTCCTCAAAGTACATGGTACTAAACTATTGGGTTGTCGAAAAAGTCATGACCCATTTTTGCATAGAAAAAAACACATCGTGACCTTTCTGACAATCCAATATCTTTCTGGAACACTATTCTTCCACTGAAGAATACATGATGACTCCCTGTTTTTGCTAAATCAAAGCTAAAGGTTTCTTAGGTTTTTATGTACTCTGTATTCTTATTTCAGTCTACCTGGACTATCCTATTTCCCCTATTGTTCATATTATAGGCAGCCTGATCTTAACTGAATCTCTCTACCCCACAATAATGGTAGGCTCATTAACACTTCCTCTTTGCTCATATCTTCTCTACTGAGAATGTCTTTCCCCTCTATTCATTTAAATTAAAACCTACCTAGTCCTAGGATCAAGCCTCTATTACCTCCATAGCTAATTCAGCCTTATGCAAATTATCCTTTTTCTTTTTTTAAAAGATTTTTTTCTATAAGGCGAATACACTTGCCAGAGAGACAGAGAAAGTGAGAAATCATCAGGGGGTGCTCACGCTGCAATCCCTTCTCCTCCATTCTCCTCTTGGGATTTTGGCATGCCGCACATGTGTCCAGAGTGAGTTTCAAAATACCAGGTTACAGGACTCATACTGCAGTCGACCATGTGGGAGGCTAACAACTTAACCATTACACCACCTGCTGGCCCATTAATTATCCTCTTTTCCCAACTTTTGGGGAAGCTACAACCCATATTTTTATACTTTTGCATTTAAATTTATGCTCTCATATTGTAAACAATGGTTTTGTAACCCATTTATAAATATAAGTACCTTATGGGTAATAGAATGCTTCTGAATCCATTGAAGACTATTATTCAGTATTCGAAACATAGCAAATATTTAATATATATTCACTGTTTTCATAGATTACAAAATCATGGAATTTTCAGTTGAAAAGAAAGAATACAATTCCTGAAGACTTCCATGATTATGCCAGAAACATGTGTGCCCATGACCCAGGCTGGCTGAAGCTAAGGGGAGGTACTGTATCATTCTTCTTCTCATTCATGGAATAAATACACTTAAAAAAACCAAACAAACCAATAAAACCAAAAAAAATTTCTTTTAAATGGAGGCCCATGCAAAGTAAGAAACTTCCCTAAGGTTACATATCTACTTAATAATAAAGTCTGGAACTAAGAATCAAGTTATTTTATTTCTTAGCCTGCATTTCAAGGTACACCTGTACCTTACTTACATTTAAATTTTTATCTACTTAAATGCTAGATGTGTAGGCTTATACTTTTAACAGTTTATGTCATCAGTTCCTATTCCCGAAGAGTCCAATACCAATTATTTAATTCATCTGCTTCATGACACCATCTTCCCTCATTTGGACCATTAAAAAAGTCTCCTAACTGTTTCTCTGTTTCAATTCTTGACCCTTTCGATCTCACACATAACAGGCAGATGTAGATCCTTTCAAAGACAAATCATGTCATGTTACTCTCTCCCTGAAAACTCTGTATTTGGCCTCCCATCACACTTAGTATAAAATACAAAATCTTTCTCATGGCCAAATGTGATCTGGCCTAGTAACATCTGCCAATCCTATCTCCTATCACATTCCTTCTTGCTCACTAAGCTCCAGTCAGGCTGGCTTCCCTTTGCTGTTCTTTGAGTATTCTAAGCATATTCCTCCTGGAGCCTCTCAACTGGCTGACCTCTTTCAGATTGGAATGTTCTCTCTTGAGACAGTTCAATCGTTTATTCAATTCCGGTCTCTACTTAAATGTCACCTCTTCAGTGAGGATTTTTTCAGACAGCCCATCTAAACTGATGCCTTCACCTTCTGTATTTGTCATGGCCTGTACCTGGCCTTTTCTACTACTAGAATGTAAGTTGGATTAAAGCAAAAGACTTCTTTTTAGCTTCTGAAGCCCCATTGTAAAAACACTTGGTATAGAGCTGGTCCTTGATAAATACTTAATCAATTAATTTATATTTCTATTTACTAATTCATTCAACATGAATTTATTGTACATTTGTAATATGTCAACTAGTGGATCAGGCACAGGTGATACAGAGATGAATAAGGACAGTTTTGTTATATTTTATTTTTATGGAGTTTGAGGTTTAAGAGAAATCTACTGACATGTGAGCAATAAATTACAAGACAATCTGTCGAGCGCAGGAAGAAAAGTGTTGACAGTATAATGGAAATACCAAGGGTAGAGCCTTTGACTCTGCTTTAACAAGTGGAGAAGGCCTCAAAGCAGAGACTGCCCTTGGATGAGGAGACTATACATGTAGCATACATACATAAATTTGGGTGGGGTGTTTTATATAACAACTTCCTTTTACATCAGAACCACACTTAAACACATCTCTTTTTGGCACAAATACCCTAAGATTGAATTAGGTGTCATGTCTTTGTATTCCCATAGCACCTTAAGTTTATGCAGATCATATACTTATTACACAATATTCTAACTGTCTATACACTTGACTTGTCCAAATCCCCCCCATCAGACTTTAAAATTTGTAAGGGCAATAATCAAACCTGTAGTTATATTCCTGATATCTGGTCCAAGGCACTGTTCTTATTATATAATCTATTGAATGAATGAAATCCCTCATTATGAGGTAGTGCCAAAGCACAGAACTAAGAACGATGTTATGTGAGGGTCTAGGGAAAACTTTATTTAAACAAATTATTATTATAGAACACAGAATGACTACAGAAGAAATGATAGGAGGTAAAATAATCGTATTAACAAATATTGGTATTAACAGTTGATTGTTCATTTAATAATGACAAAAATAGTCATCACCAATGAGTTAGAAGCAATATGCTAAAGCCTATTTTTTTTTCTTTTTTTTTTTTTTTTTTGGAGAGGTTTTTACTATAGGGCATGTGGGCTTGCCAGACAGAGGGATAGAAAGCGAAAAATCACTCCCCAGGAGGGATGGCCACACCACAATCCCTTCTCCATTCTCCTCTTGGGATCCTGGGCATGCACACACATGTGCCTGGTGTGAGTTTTAAGTCACCGTGTCCGGGACGCAAACTGCAGTCGACTACATGGGAGTCCAGCGACACAGCCATTACGCTAACTGCTGGTCCCTAAAGTCTATTTTATTTAAAGGTGGAATTTAATTTTATTTACAGGATATTGCAAGGTATGAAATTCCACATAGAAATAAGAAACTCATCTGGAGGACAAGCTTCATACAGTATGTACAGTTTGGAACTGTTATAGTTTTGTTGTAAAAAGTGCTACAATAACCACATTTAATAAGAGTTCTTGGTAGAGAAACAGTAAGACAAACTGATACCAAGCATAGCACAGGACAAACACCTCTGTGCCTCAGCTGTGCAGTCTAGAAGTGAAAGGCCCCAGGCGTCCCATCCTGTACTTGGAAGGTGTAGCCATCAGAGGTAGTTTTGGGCACAACATTCTGATCTGCCTCTTCATCTACAGAGAAATACTTTTCAAACAAGTTTAATGAAGCTTTGTACACTGACTCATTTTCATGGTCTTGTAGAGCTTCAATTTTAT
This sequence comes from Tupaia belangeri chinensis, assembly GCF_000334495.1. Classification (NCBI taxonomy): domain Eukaryota; kingdom Metazoa; phylum Chordata; class Mammalia; order Scandentia; family Tupaiidae; genus Tupaia; species Tupaia belangeri. The sequence goes on along the minus strand of NW_006160167.1, from coordinate 2,505,740 downwards.
TCAGGCCTCCACATTCTTCAATCATTATGCTAAAGTTCTGTTTGTTTGTTTGTTTGTTTGTTTTAATAGGATATGCCCATTTAGTCTTTTACTGACCCTGGAGTTATTATTACCTGCCTTTTACCAGTGAGACTCCAAAGCTCAAATCATTTTAATAATTTTTCCTGACTCATAAAACAAATAAATGGAGAAGCAAGGGTTCTAAAGATAAAAGATTTTTAAATTATCTACAGTACTACTTAAGCTCAATGTAATATATATTATACATTTACTAGATCATGTTTCATGTTGCTAAATTAAGAGGTAAAGAAACTGACATGACACTTAAATGGGTTAATTTGCACTTGGTCAAAAATCTAATTTTAAAAAAAGCTGAGATTTACTCTTTCCAGCAGCCCAGCACTCTTCTTCCTGGACCAAGGAAAAGGCTGATTTTTCTATCAGTTCCTTTTTAAAATCTGCTAGTTTAGTATCTTATTTTATCATAGTTGCAAACAGTTTACTCCCAAAACACTAAATCTATTTTTGTATGTATGAGTCATTTTGTCTCTTATTCTTGTAAGATTCAATGCGGTAACCATTAAACTTAACAAGAAACATAACATCTAGTTGGTATGAAACAGTACTTTTAGCCTTATGAGCCTACACTGGTGTTGAATCTATAACAAAGGGATAATGAAGCTTGCACCTTGAATTCACAAAATTGTCTCAGCCTTTAAAAGTATAAAAACATTTAATCCAGTTTAGAAGGGACTGCTTTAAATGCATATTATTTTTACTTATGTAGTCATTTTGCTAAAGGATGCTAATCTAATTTACAAATTGACAGTGAAATAAATAGCAATAAAAATAGCATAAACATTCAATCCACTAATGAGAGTGTACCACTCAAATGGGAATCAATAATGTACAGTTGGAATGGAAACTAGATTATATGAAATTGGAAAATTCCAACACTAATAACTTTTCATATCGAAAGTTTTTCAGCAATATTTTTTACTTTTTAAAGATCATTGAACTTAGGGTCAGCAGGTGATGTGGTGGTTAGGGCATTGTGGTAAGCCACATGGCCAGCTCAGTGGTTCAAGTCCTGAACTAGAGGCCTGAAAAAACATGGCAGGTGCATGTGCATGCATGCCCCAAATCCTGAAAGGAGAATGGAGAAGAATGGACTACAGTGTGGCAGCTCCCCTCCCCCTGCTGGGGTGGGTTATTTCTCCCTTTCCCTTCCTCTCTCTCTCTCTTTCTCACTCTGTCTCTCTTCAGCAAGCATATGCACTCTATGACAAAAACAAACAAAAAAGAAAATTAAACTTATTCTTGATGTTTACTGGTAAAATTTCATTTGCTTTTTCTATTTTTATAAGATAGCTATTTACACTGTTATTTTTTTCAAAGTTATTGATACATCTCACTTATATATACTCTGCTATTCCTTACAAAAAGTAGAAGAAAAACATGTTGATACTTTACAGAAAAATGGTCTGCAGAACAGATGCTTCCCCACTGCAGAAAGCAGCCAATTCCAGTAAGGAATACAATAGCATTTTCAATCAGTGGCCATCATGTGCCAGGAATGCAAAACAGAGTACTGATGATAATCCAGCTTATGAATCATAAAATCCACATGGAATACAAATATTTGAAAACATTATTAGGAAATCCTACTCCACTGTTAGGACAGATTTATGCTATAAGAGTCTGAGAACTAATCAGAGACTGTGCATTAGGTATTTTAGCATTTGTAATATCAAACACCTTAAAGGATTTTTTAACTATTTGATTGCTAATTGAATGATTTTAAGAATAGCCACACAAACATTATAGAAAGTATTTGTCATTTGTTACATTAATGGAATAGACTACTCCTTAAATAGTTATTCTAAATGTGAATATTTTAATTATTTTATTTCTCTTCTTGAAATATTAAATAATTCTTTATTACAAACATAATCATAGTACAGTGTCAGGATAAGAGCAGTAATCTTCACAGTTTTATTCAGCTGAATCCCTGAGTGTGTATTCTGCTACAGTATGAAAACATTCATTCCTCAGGAAAATGTGTAACATATATAAGGGAATCAATGAGAGAAGTTGCAATATTATAGTGGTCTCATATTTTTAAAACCTCTTAGAGGCTCTAATAAAATGGCAAGCAATAATGTAACAAATATACTATAAATCCATAGCTGAGCTTTCAAGATTGTAAGGGAAATAAATCCCCATGAGCCCAAAACAGCTGCAATAGCTGTGGTAAGTTAAATCTGACTTTCTCACTCTGTCTCTCTTCAGCAAGCATATGCACTCTATGACAAAAACAAACAAAAAAGAAAATTAAACTTATTCTTGATGTTTACTGGTAAAATTTCATTTGCTTTTTCTATTTTTATAAGATAGCTATTTACACTGTTATTTTTTTCAAAGTTATTGATACATCTCACTTATATATACTCTGCTATTCCTTACAAAAAGTAGAAGAAAAACATGTTGATACTTTACAGAAAAATGGTCTGCAGAACAGATGCTTCCCCACTGCAGAAAGCAGCCAATTCCAGTAAGGAATACAATAGCATTTTCAATCAGTGGCCATCATGTGCCAGGAATGCAAAACAGAGTACTGATGATAATCCAGCTTATGAATCATAAAATCCACATGGAATACAAATATTTGAAAACATTATTAGGAAATCCTACTCCACTGTTAGGACAGATTTATGCTATAAGAGTCTGAGAACTAATCAGAGACTGTGCATTAGGTATTTTAGCATTTGTAATATCAAACACCTTAAAGGATTTTTTAACTATTTGATTGCTAATTGAATGATTTTAAGAATAGCCACACAAACATTATAGAAAGTATTTGTCATTTGTTACATTAATGGAATAGACTACTCCTTAAATAGTTATTCTAAATGTGAATATTTTAATTATTTTATTTCTCTTCTTGAAATATTAAATAATTCTTTATTACAAACATAATCATAGTACAGTGTCAGGATAAGAGCAGTAATCTTCACAGTTTTATTCAGCTGAATCCCTGAGTGTGTATTCTGCTACAGTATGAAAACATTCATTCCTCAGGAAAATGTGTAACATATATAAGGGAATCAATGAGAGAAGTTGCAATATTATAGTGGTCTCATATTTTTAAAACCTCTTAGAGGCTCTAATAAAATGGCAAGCAATAATGTAACAAATATACTATAAATCCATAGCTGAGCTTTCAAGATTGTAAGGGAAATAAATCCCCATGAGCCCAAAACAGCTGCAATAGCTGTGGTAAGTTAAATCTGACTTTAGGGCTGTCCTAGGGACATGTAATGATGAGGAAGAGGGATTGGTGATTAAATATTTATATCTTAGTAGATAAAGAAGGAAAAAAGAGGTGTCTTTAGGTTCTCTCCAAAGTATTGATAAAATTGAAACTCCTTAATAAAGTTGGGAATCTTAAACTTCTACATCCTTACTAAAAGGGTAGATCAAACAAATAAACAAAATGCATGGGGTATTGGTGGAGTAGGGCAGCCTCTCTCTAGAATTTACAATGAATTTGGCTTTCAATTTTACATGGTCTGGGGAACTTTCTATTGAGAAATTAACCTAAAGAAGTCCAGTAGGGTAGCTCCCCAGATGAATGATGAAAACAAATGCATATCCATCCTATAGGGTCTCATACTCAACCCCCAATCCAGAACTCACATCCTTCTCAGAGATAAAATGCAGCAAAAGAAGAGGTTACAACTTCCAAAATAAAAATGTGAACAAACTAGCTACTAGAAAAATGGGTAGAAACAACAAAGAAAAGAATTAAGATTACTTCATTTGTCAGAATTAAGTTAGTCCCCTTAGAAAGTCGATTCCTAGGATAAAAATCAGGAAAGAAGAGACAGCAACATTCTAGACTTAAAACGTACACACACACAAGAAATATTCTGGCTGGAATGAAAAGCACTAAGTGAGTTTGATTACATTAAGGGATGGCCTACTGCTTATGGAATGCTTTACATCTTAGGAGCCAGCATAAGTTGCCTGGCAGAAGAATAATAGCAACTTAGGAAGCTGAAGGACGAACTGGAGAAGGACAAGAATGGAGAAAGAAACGAGAATGAGAACATTATTACTGAATCCAGATTTGAGGTTAATGAGAGCATGTGCTAAAAGAGTCTTCTAGTAACATAACTGACAAGTCTAATCAGAAACAAACCATGAAAAGAGAATCAACATATTCTAGAAGCATTCTATATAGACAAACACAATGAATCAAAAATAACTTTAATATTCTCAACCTAAAGACACCAAATTGCCTCTAAAAAGAAGGTCGTGAAAGATTCCCGTTTGAACAAACGAGGATAGAAAACTAAACAGACAATGCAGCTATTTGCAACCAAAAAATTATTTAATGGACATTATCAATTCAGCATTTGATGGAGGAACTGAAAACTAATTCCAAATTCATAGTAAGAGTTGAATGAGAAATCAAGGTACATGCAGAGCAACTTCAAGGAGATAAATATAAAATTACTTGATGCTAATATGTGAATAATTAATTCTAATAATTACTTGAATTAGAAAGGGCAAAAATCAAAGGGTACCTATGGTACAATTGCTTGTATGTCTCAAATCATGGAAAAGCCCTAATAAAGCAAAATATTCTATAGCAAGATGAAATTAATGAAATGACCCAAAAAAGCTTTCAAAAATCATATTTCCAAATGTGGTTAAAAAAATTAATCAATCATCCCAATGTCCTTATTATCAATACAAAGGGTTGTTCTTATTTATTTTTTCCGTGTTAAAAGTGAAATCTTCCACTATAGATTACACTGGTTTTAACTCTGGTCTCACTGGCACCATGTTCAACCCATCTAAGAGAGGACCACTGAGAAAACATCAAAAATATTTTCCCTCAAAAACTTGCCCTGGGGACCAGCAGTTGGCATAATGGCTATGTCACTGGACTCCCATGTAGTCGACCGTGGTTCGAGTCCCGGACCCGGTGGCTTAAACTCACGCCAGGCGTGTGTGTGTGCATACCCAAGATCCCGAGAGAGAATGGATTGTGGCTTGGCCATCCCCCATGGGGGGTGATTTCCTGTTTTCTGTCTCTCTGTCTCTATCTGTCTGTCTGGCAAGCGCAAGTGCCCTATAGCAAAAACGTCTCAAAAAAAAAAAAAAATGCTCTGAAGAAGGACCGGTCCAAAAAAAAAAAAAAATGCTCTGAAGAAGGACCAGCAGTTAGCATAATGGCTATGTCGCTGGACTCCCACATAGTCGACCGCAGTTTGAGTCCCGAACCCGGTGGCTTAAAACTCACACTGGGCGCGAGTGCATGCGTGCCCAAGATCCCGAGAAGAGAATGGAGGAGAAGGGATTGCAGCATAGCCATCTCCCCTGGGGGGTGATTTCCTGCTTTCTGTCTCTCTGTCTCTCTCTGTCTGGCGAGCGCATGCGCCCTATAGCGAAAAACCTCTCAAAAAACAAACAAACAAACAAAAACTTGCCCTGAAGCATCACTTCATACTCTGACAGGTGGAAAAAAATAAATTAGTACTCAACCATCAAAAATTACTTAGATTTACAGTATCTGAAATCTGTATAAAGAATGAACTTTCTTCCCATTGTATAAGTAGGTGGTCCTTCTATTTTACTGCAAAACCAGCACAATAGCTTATACAGCTGCTGTCTTTGACATACCTGTCTTTAACAAACAGAAACTTTATGGATTCTAACTTTTTGCATGTTCACAGACATGTTTTAGTTACATCAAAGCTCTCAGGATGTCCAAAAGTCATAAAAGACTTGTTCATCAGTACAACAAGCCTAAATGGTGAGAAAGCGTGTGGGCAGGACTTCAGAGGCTTCATGATGCAAGACTGTACAAGTTCTTGGCATTGTAATAAAAGTTTCCAAACAAAAGATTATCTTACATTCCCTGTGCACAATACTGATATACAATAAAGAAAATGAAAAAGTAAAAGCAACCTTAACCATGACTTGTCTTTTTTCCTCACATCCAACAGCATGTTAAAGGATTAACAAAATATAAAGACACTTATAAAATAAAATAAAATACTTTAAGATAAAAATAACACCTTTAAAAACTGTTGTTACAAGCAGTTTATTAAAAGATCCACAAGAGGGCACCAAAGACAAAAGACTAAAATTGCATTAGTTGAAATCTACAGGAGTAGATTTAAAAATAGGTTATTATATTTCCTTACATACTATGAATATTTTTCAAAAATATGATAGTGACCATGATACTTTTTAAGTAAGATATTTTTAAATACTGTAACCACTTCTATGTCATTATATTTTAATTTAAGCAATGCTTATATTTCTCAAGGACAATGGGTGTCTTCTATGTTGGCTATCTCCACAAAGACTTGCCTATAATTGCAAGAGTGTAATGAGTAGTTGTTGATATCACAAAATTGACAGCAGGATACAACAGGAAATAACAAACATCTGTATTACTTTATCACCACATTCTGAATTGTTCTTACTTAAGATTTATGGTTGTACATCTTTGTTTATACAACAAAGGACAAATCTGTCTTTAAAAATAATTTCTTCTTCATTCATTTTTTCCCCTTATTCCTCTTCTTTTCCACAAATAGTGTTTAAGAGCAAATAGAAACTTAAATGCTCATTTACCAGAGAAGAATGCCACTTTCACAAACTTTGAAATATTATGAAATGATTTTATGAAATTAACCTCCAAAACATACAAAACCAAAGACACTTGCTTGAAACGCGTGAAAATAATATTGATTTTCACATACAGTTGACATTATTAAAATTCCTGATATAAATGAAATTGTGAGCCAAGATTGCCGGAGTAGCAAAAAAAAAAAAAGAATAGCCCCACCCCAAATATTTATTGTATGTCTGACTTAAACATTTTAAACATTGCTGAAAAAAAATTTCATGTATCGACCAGTATGTACCTTACTGATTTTTAAATGTAAAGATATTCTGTGCCGATGATAGTCTGTGAGATTATACTAAACAGTAAGGAGTAAAAGTCAGACAAAACCTATTATAAAGCAATTCCATACACATATTTCATGAAAACTTCCCTCTCTGCTAAGGAAGCAATGGCTAGAATGCCTAGACAAAAGCAACAACCTATAAACATCTTTTTGAGCAATCTCATTATGCTCATGGTTTAACTACCAACTGCAGAAAGCATTGATTCCCTAACGGTCTGAGTTATTCCCTGGGATTCAGATCTGCATATCCAAAAGCCCGCTCCACAAAATGACTTGGATGAACCCATGGATATCACCAATTAATTAACTGCAAAAGTGATCTCACCATACTCAGAAGGTCACCTTGGAGCATTTCAGCACAGGGTAAGAAATGAAAGGAGTGTAGGCCAAGTGGAAAAACAAAGGCTCTAACTATTCTATCACACAATTTGAGTATGAATGATTTTTTTCCTAATTTTTTTTTGTTTTTGTTTTTGAGAGGTTTTAGCTACAGGGCATGTGCGCTCACCAGAAAGACAGAGAGAGACAGAGAGACAGAAAGCAAGAAATCACCCCCCAGGGGGGATGGCCACACCGCAATCCCTTCTCCTCCATTCTCCTCTCGGGATCTTGGGCATGCACGCACACGCATCCAGCGTGAGTTTAAGCCACCGGGTCTGGGATGTGAACCATGGTCAACTACATGGGAGTCCAGCGACATAGCCATTACACTAACTGCTGGTCCCTTTCTAACTTTTTTTTAACGATCAAAAGGTAACTACATTTTTATGCTGAGGAGAAAGGCCCAGAAGAAAGAATGACCATGGCTAACTTGAAGAGGCAGGCAGAGAGGGGCCTTCTGTGGAAAGTGGAAGGTTAGAAAATAAAGGGCAATAAAATGATTCCTAGTCTTCATGCACGGCTACACTGCAGTAGCTGCTATACTGTATTAGGATCAGTCGCCGGTTTCCTTGCTGCCTCACCTACCAGACTGTTATCCTCTTGTAGGCAAATACTATGTCTTATTTTTCATTTGTTCTAAATTTATGAATTAAAAAAAGGCATCTCCCCTGAAACAGAGAGAAAAAATAAAAATGAAGATACAAATACATACTAAAGAAAAAGAAAATTTGAGTTCTACCTACTACAATAAAATAAATAAATAAATAAATAAATAAATAAAGTTACAAAGTTTAAAAGGAAGAAATAAAACTATCTTTATTCACAGATGACATAACTGTGTGGAAAATTTCAAGGAATCTACAAAAACTCCTTGAACCAGTCAGTACAGGAAGATCAGTAGGTACAAAGGCAATACACAAACCTCAAATGCTTTCCTATATACCAACAATAAACAACTGCATTCTGAAATTTAAAAAAAAATTTGTTTTCAATAGCACCAGAAAAAGAAATTGAAACATGTAAGTCTACCTTTTTTTTTTTAAGAGACAGGGTCTCGGCACCAGCAGTTAGTGTAATGGCTATGTCACTGAACTCCCATGTAGTTGACCACAGTTCTAGTCCTGGACCTAGTGGCTTAAACTCACGTCGGGCGCGTGTGCATGCATGCCCAAGATCCCGAGAGGAGAATGGAGCAGAAGGGATTGCGGCATGGCCATCGCCCCTGGGGGGTGATTTCTCGCTTTCTATCTCTCTATCTCTCTCTGTCTTTCTGGCGAGCCCACATGCCCTATAGCAAAAACCTCTCAAAAAAAAAAAAAGAAAGAAAAAAGAGAGACAGGGTCTCATTATGCTGTCCGGACTGGTCTTGAATTTGCAATTCTTCTGCCTTAATTCCGAAGTAGCTAGGATTACAAGTGTACACCACCACACTTGGCTTAGGTCTGACATATTAAAATATGTACAGGATCTGTGTATACTTAGGAAACAAATTAAAAAATCTAAATAAATGAAGAGACATTCCACATTCATGGATTAGAAGAGGTATTGTTAAGATGTCATTTGTTCCTAACTTGAAACACTGATTTAATCCCAACATAATTTGAGCAAGATAATTTGTAAATATTTACAAAGTAATCCTAAAATCATATGGAAAGGAAAAGAAAAGGCCTAGAATAGCCAACACGATACTGAATATGAAAAATAAAGTTGGAAGACTCATATTGTCCCATTTTAAAACTTCTATAACACCAGTCATCAAGACAACAGAGTACTGGCAAAAGGACAGACACTTATATCAATGATATATTAATGGGACAGAATAAAGCACTTTACACAAGTGCAGTCAATTAGTTTTTTTAAAAGATACCCAGGCAACTTAATGGAGAAAAGATAGTCTTTTAAACAAATGGTGCTGAAACAACTGGATGTCCTTATGCAATGAAAAAACAAAAACAGACAAAATGTATTACAGACCTTAATAGGCAGAACCGTACAATCTATAGAAGAGAAAGCAGAAAAAAATTTATGTGACCTTCAGCTTGATTTTGAGTTTCTAAACAACAAAAAAATGACCAAGGGGAAAAGCCGCTGATTTTAGTCCTGGACCTGGAGGCTTAAAAAACACATGGAGTGTGATGTGGGGTATGTTCAAAATCCTGAGAGGAGGGGAAAATGTAGAAAGGATTGCACCATGACCATGCTCCAGGGGGGGTGCTTTCTCACTTTCTTGCTCTCTATGGTAAGTACACACACCCTTTGGCAAATTAAATTTTAAAGAAAATATTGAGCAAATTCAACATGTACTGTTTTAAAAAATAATGCACTTGGGGCCAGCAAGTGGTGTAGTAGTTGAAGTGCTGGACTCCATTAAGACCAACCCGGTTTTAGTCCCAGATCTGGCAGGTTAAAAATCACGCCAGGCGCGTATATGTGCATGCCCAAAATCCTGAGAAGAAAACAGAGGAGGAGGGATTATGGCATGACCATCTTTTCTGAGGGGTGATTTCTCACGTTTTTTTCTGTTTCTCTCAGGCAAAAAACACATGCCCTATGGCAAATCATCATCATCATCTAAAAAAAAAAAAATCGCATGCACTTGAGTGCACCCTATTTTCATAATGGTATCTTTTACGTGACAAGATTTTATTTTTTTAAGAGAGATTTTTGCTATAGGGTACATGTGCTCACCAGAGAGATAGACAAAAAGCAAGAAATCACCCCTTGGGGGGATGGCCATCCTGCAACCTCTTCTTCTTCAGTCTCCTCTCAGGATTTTGGGCACACAAACACATGTACCTGGCATGAATCTTAAGCCACCAGGTCCAGGGCTTGAACCGTGGTAGACTATGTGGGAGTCCAGCAATGTAACCATTATGCTACTTGCTGATCCCAAATATTTTAAACACTTACTTGTCTACGCCAAATAAGAGTTTTATACCACATTCATGATACTATTACGAATGTTCCTTAGTAAAAACAAAACACTATGTTTTAAAGTTGTAGTGCAAGGGAAGGGCAATTCTGTTAATACATATTCTTTAAAAGGCAGACTTCTTATACACAATTCAGGTATTTATAATAAGTTTTAACTAATAAAGATATGTTAATCAACTCACACTAAAGGTTAGAAAGTATGCTCTACTAATAACATCCAGAAAACAAATTCTTTCTTACTATATAATACAGTTGACCCATCTCAGTACCAAATATATATCGCATGCTCAGACATGTCCATAAATTAAGGTCTTTATCATATTTAGCAATGCTTAAACTAACACAAAAACTTTGATATTGGGGTTAATCTGCTGCAGAAATCTCTGTTTACATTTTGTTTAATTTTTAAAATCTGTACAATTACCCCGGTACCTATCAAAACATGTCAATTTGTCAAGATGTATTCTCATCAGACAAGCTTTTCTATGATAGGAATAAAAATGAAATTCACTACGCACTATTTCCAATCATGTTCCATACCTTTCTTGACTTAAAAAAAAAATTACAGAGCTTTGTTTAGAGTAGTTACCCAGGACACAGGTGTATACCACTGATTCTTTTTAAGAAATCACTTCTTGAAATGGTTATCATATAGTGTTTCCTTTTCAAAAACCACAGTGAAAGTTGATGAAAATGTCAATTTAATTTAGGTCACTAATTTTTCTCCAACTGTAAATAGGTTGAACTATATAGAAGTAAATTAAATTTGGAAAATATTTAAGTTGATAATGGTATAACATAAATTTTGTGAAAATTGCACTTATTCAGAATGGAAAAGGCAGGATCCACAAGGGATCAAAGTACTAGTACTGAATATCAAATATAAATATCTCATAATATAGTAGTTCAGTATGGTGAATTTCAGACTTCTGGAATTTTGAAACCAAGGAAAGAATTTGATCTACATTAACTGAAAATTTAGCTTTATGAAGTTTTTCAACAGTGCAATGCCAATCTGGCTCTTTGTCATAATAGGCCAGTCACCAGATAAGGAACAATCCAGAATCTGTACTAGAAACAACTATAATAAAGGCTACCACAGAATACAGGTCCTCTCAGCTAAAAATAAATGCAGAAGCAAAACTTGGCAACATAGATCTCTCACAATGGTGAAAAGACCTTTCATCTTTGAAATAATCAAAAAGGGAAAAGAAGACTGAGGAAAAATCTCACTGAAAACAAACAGGAGACCAAAATAGCCATTCAAAACCTTCTACCATATCCTAAAATACAGCCAGTGCCTGGTACTATAACTGAGCAGGGATCAGCCAAAAGAATCTTCCAAACTGGGAGTAAACAAGCAAACAAACAAAAATCTAGCAAGGTTTATGGGCCAAAGGTAACCGAGATGAGTTGCAAATGAAAATATGAGGTTGCCAAGCAACAACTTTGATTTCACAGATACAGATGTTAAGGCAAGCACAGTATCTATTAGATATGGCTCATTATTTCATAACTGTTCTCATATGGTAGGGCCCAGAGGTAGAGAGGTACACCTTTGCTTCATGACCTAAAGAAAATCACTTTGGAAAAGAACCAGTGGTTCAGAAAAAAACAGATATAATTTACTTTGATTCTTATCAATTGCAAATTTGGTATGACTTAATCACCCTGATTTTTTATAATACTACCTTATAGAACTTCTCCTTTCCAGCTTAAATCACTTTGATTTATGAATAAACCAGAATTAAATATACTATAATTTTACTCTGAACTGTGTTAAAATTTGTGAGTACTTAAGGTGTTTTTTTAATCACTGAAATATACGAAGGGTTATATAGATTTGTTTATAAAAAATCATAACAAATATCATATTACACTCATTATCTAAGATTATAATTTTAGGACACCCAAGAAATGACAAAGGGCAGGCACTTTCATTGAAATGGATGACAGAATACAAGAGTTTATGCCTATCCCTCCCCCAAAACACTTTTAATCTACAAGGAAGACACAGAAAAGGATAAACCCATAAAAACAAACAACATGGAGGAGTCAACAATAAATAGGAGATGCCAAAAAGCCTGGCAGCTAAAAAAAAAATGAAAGTTTGAAAACAAACTCCCAACTTTATATAAGTTGTGTATAAGTGTACACATATATAAGCAATGGCTAACTCAGCTGACCAAAAACACCCAAAACAAGCTTGCCAGGAAAGAAGTCACAAGAGTAAATTTGGGCCTCAAAACATTGAACCATAACATTTTTTACCAGCAAAACTTACTAGCCAACTAGCTCTGTTCTTTGACACACAGCCTCCAGAAGGCAATTTTAGTGCTTCTCTCAAACATAATCACTAGACATTGGAACATTACAAATGAAAGCTCAAAGATCAAAACAAACATTAAGGAAAGTTCCCTGCACTTGCTGACAGTCTATGGAGGTCTCCTCAGGCCCTGGGCCTCTTCGCTCTTCTACAGCTTCTCTCATCCCCAGCCTCTCTTCATTACCTGACTATGTGTTTCTACGAGGAGCAAAGGAAAAAGAAAACTCAAAATTATAATGATAGTGTAATGATAATGACTAAGAGGAGGATATCTTAGAAATGAAAAATTTGACAGGAAAAAATACATTCATAAATATGTTAGAAGGTAAACTTGAGGAGATCTCCAAGAAAGAACAAAAAGAGAAAAAAGAAGAAAAAACTCAGAAAAGATCATTGAAAGATTAATCTAACAGGTCAGTAACCAAGTATTGGGAGTTCAAGAGAGAGTAAGAGGGGGAAAAAAAAGACACAAAGTAAAAATTACCAAGGTACAGCAAAACTAAAATACATAGAACTAAGAGTATTTCCAGATTTAAATAGCCAAAAGATACTCCACACAATGAACAGAAAAATATGTATATACCAAGGCACATTATTATAAAAGTTTTTTTTTTTTTTTTGAGAGGTTTTTGCTATAGGGTGCATGCACTCGCCAGAAAGACAAAGAGAGAGGGAGATAGAAAGTGAAAAATCACCCCCCAGGGGGGTGGCCACACCGCAATCCCTTCTCCTCCATTCTCCTCTCAGGATCTTGGGCACACACACACACAAGCCCAGCGTGAGTTTAAGCCACCAGGTACAGGACTCGAACCGTGGTCGACTACATGAGAGTCCAGCGACATAGTCATTACGCTAACTGCTGGTCCCCATAAAAGTTTTAAGTAACAGAGAGAATGTGATAATCCAAAAGCCTTCCAGGTCCAAACATTCAAAGGACTAAACATCAGAATGGCATCTATCCTCTCATCAGCATTACTGTTTGCCTTGTTATTTTATTTAAAAACAGCAAATGGTAACTCTTTTACTATGTAAATAAACATTCACCAAGTACCTGTATAACATTTCATTAAGCCATACCAGCAAACTTAAAATTAGTCCTTTAAAAATCAACCAATTAGTTAGTTCGAGAACAATATGAGAATGAATACTGCTTTTTAAAATAATTAATTACAAAACTACATGCTTGCTACAGATAAATTAGTATAGTCTGAATGAAAACGAGAAAAAGTCCTATTTATCTACAATTTATATTCATAACCTATATCAGACTTTGTGTTGATCTGGTCAAAAATGCATAACTCTATGAGGAATTAGTTGTTTTATTTTAAAAGTGCAGATGTAATCCGGTTTAAGCCAATTTGCAAGAGTCCCAAAAGAATAACAGTATAAAGATAACTCCATATAAAAATGTTGAGGTTTCAATGTGATATGAATGTTCCTGAGAGAAAATGACTACTCCCTGAAAAAACTGCTATAGATGAATGACTATAGATGAATGACTTTACTGTGGGAAGACTTCTCATAAATGCTTATCTGTGTATACATATTTTATATTCAAGGCAATAGTCTGATAAAATGATCTCAATATGCCAGAGAATATCATCTAAAGCAAAGTATTTGAATGTTGCTTAATGTATGATTCTGTCAAGACTTTTAACTTTTTTCTAATACCTCAGTTAAAACAACAATAAGTGGCCCAGTTGTGGTGGCACAGGCAGCAGGGCGCCACTCCAGTGCTGGAGCCACAAGGAAAACTGTAGTTCAGATCCCAAGTCAACCTGAACACACTGGGCACATGCCTGTGAGTCTGGCAGCCTGGAAGGCGGGATGATGTGATGAGATGCTGCCAAAGGTACCACCTGTTTCCTTCCCTCCCTCCCTCCCTTTCTACCTCCATCTCTCTTTCTCTCTTACATAAAAGGAATAGTCAAATATAAATTTAAAAACAAAAAAGAATTTTTTTAACTTAAAATAACAGCAAAGAACATAATAGTTTCACTCAGAAACTCTAGCATTGCTCCATAGAATGAATGCTTTTTTTAGAAAAAAAAATTAAGAAATCTGACAGGATTTTAAAATCTGTACATTGTATTTTCGTTGTCCTCTCATCAATGGTGAAATCTAATTCCTCTCACTTTGAATACAGATTGCACCAAGTGACATAATAAAATTACTTACAATCACTGAATTTAGAACTGGACAGTTAAGTGAAAGTTGGAAGCACTTTGAAAACACTGCTAATTAATAGCTTAAAGAGTCATGAAAAACTGTTAGAAGCCTAGGGTGGCCTTTAAAAGGTTTCAGGAAGCTAAAGTGAATATTAGGAAGCTGCAGAAGACTCTATGTAATGGCAGAAAAGTTAGGAACACTGTTAACTGTAGTAACAGGAAAAGCAAAAACTATCTCATGAACCAAACGGTCTAGCTAAACAGATTTCCGGGCAGTGCTTAAGATGTTGTCTGGTTTCTTCTTGCTGCTCATAACAAAATGCAAAAGAGAGATAATCTCAAGAGAAAACAGTTATTCAAAACCAGAACCAGGACCTGCTGATTTTGTAAATCCACCACCTCTATACACAGCCAACAATGCAACAACTGTAAAATAGTTTCCAAGTAAACCTCAAATCCAAGGAACATTCAGGAAAGCATAGTCTGAAAATCAAACTACAGAGGTGACTATAAAATCCTTTGTTAGGACTTCAGAAAAATCCAAAGCAATACTTCAGTCAAATAACATAACTTCTAAAAATCTTAAGGGCATTGTCCCTCAGGAAGAGCTCAAGGACAGAGAAGAATTATAGCTATAAAATTTATGAGGGTAACCTATTTATTTGGAGTAAACTACAATGAGATTAATAAGAGACCCACATATGTACTCTGGCAGGAACACCAACAGAATGGAATAAATAAGACAGAGATATACACAATGAAAAGAGGACCTTGGACCCTAAACTTCTAAAGGCATAAAGGAGGCTGAGAAACTATTATCAAAATACAAGCTACCTTCCATGAAAAAAGAAGGGCTCAGAGATCAGAGGGCATATATATATATATATATATATATATA
>NW_006160167.1:2475887-2481944 GCF_000334495.1 Tupaia belangeri chinensis | reverse complement strand
AATGAAGAATTATCCACAGGCAGAAATAGAACTGAGTTTTAATCATGGAACTTGTAACACTTATTTGGATAGATTCCAAGCCTACTGTGGACTAGCGACTCTCATATGCTTCCTTTATTCCCTCTTTTTGAACAAAACTCTCTACAGTGATATCATCTTTTGCCTGCCCCATTACTGTATATTAGATATGGGGGGGCAGACAACTTTTCTCTTTAGTTCACAGGTCTTCATATTGAGAAAAATTGGACTCAATAAAGCTCATATCTCTATCTAAATGTGACTTAAAAGACGAAACACCAGACTTCTAGCTGATATTGTACAGGAATATTTAGGGTACAGTGGGGAGTACAGTATATATGAGTCCTTGTACTTTGTTCTTCTTTTTTAATGTGTTTTGGCTGTTTGGGGCCCCTTGCAATTCCAGATGAATTTGAAGATTGATTTTTCCACTTCTATGAAAAAAAAAATTTAAAAGACCACTGGAATTTTTTTTGGAGAGGATTTTGCTGTAGGGCATGTGCGCTCACCAGATAGACAAAAAGAGACAGAGACAGAAAGCGAAAAATCACCCCCCAGGGGGCATGGCCACACTGCAATCCTTTCTCCTCCATTCTCCTCTCGGGATCTTGGGCATGTACACACATGCACCCGGTGTGAGTTTTAAGCTATCGGGTCCAGGGCTCGAACTGCGGTCTACTACAGGAGAGTCCAGTGACATAGCCATTACGCAAACTGGTCCTAACCACTGGAATTTTGATAGAGAATGGATTACTCTTTGTATTGCTTTGGAGAATGTTGCCATCTTAACATTATTAAGTTTCCTGATCCTTAAACATGTGTCTTATACTTGTCACTGAATAAGTCTTTAACCTTCCTGTCTAAATTTATTAGCTATTTCATTCTTTTGGATGCTACTGTAAATAGAACTGTTTTTTTAATTTTCTTTTACACATTGTTTATTGCTAATACACAGATACACACTGAGTGAGTTCTGAGTGTTGATCTTGTCCACTGAAACTTTACTAACTAGAAGACAGAAATATTTTTGAGAAATACCACGTAGGAAGAAGCTATTCCAGTTCAAAGAACCAAAACGAAAGGAAATTTCTGAACAACCAAGGAACCAGCAGACAAGTCAAAATGCAAAACTACAATTTTTTTGAGAACAGAGTTCTGATTGTCCTCTTGTCATTAGCATGCTACATCAAAAATATCAATCGAGGGAACCAGCAGTTAGCGTAATGGCTATGTCGCTGGACTCCCACGTAGTCGACCGCGGTTCACGTCCCGGACCCGGTGGCTTAAAACTCACGCCGGGCGCGTGTGCGTGCGTGCCCAAGATCCCGAGAGGAGAATGGAGGAGAAGGGATTGCGGCGTGACCATCCCCCCTGGGGGGTGATTTCTCGCTTTCTGTCTCTATGTCTCTCTCTGTCTGGCGAGCGCACGCGCCCTATAGCAAAAATCTCTCCAAAAAAAAAAAAATATCAATCGATGTCCCCAAAGCTACTGCTGAGATAGAAAATGGGGCACAGTAGACATACAAGCAAAAATGCCTTAATACTTCTTAAACAAAATTTAAGTCTTTTTTCTTTTAGGTACTCTCCTAGATGTTAAAAGTTTTTTTTTTTAAAATTAGATTCTAGAGTTTTGAAAAAATTGGTTTGTCAGTTTTTACCAACTTAGTGATCATCACTTAGATTCTAGGAGCTCTCTGTTCCACCATTTCTCATGACCACTTAATTCGCTTTTAACAAACAGAATGCAGAATGCAGAAGTTACAGTATGTAATTTCTAAGACTACATTATAAAAGACATTGAAATTTCCTTTTTGTTCTCTTTCTTAGATCACTCGCTCAGAGATGTGAGCTTCCATGTTGGGATGATTGTAAACAACACTATGGAGGGATCCAACAACCACATGAATCAGATGTCTTGGAAGTGGTTCCTCCAGTCATTGTCAAGCCTTCAGATAACTGTAGTTCTAACACTTAATACTGCAACCTCCTGAAAGACCCTGAGCCAGAAGACCCAACAAAGCCACTCCTAAAATACAGATCTACAGATACCATGAAGTAATAAATATGTATAGCTTTAAGCTGCTGAGTTTGGGGTACATGATAATCAAAACTTGAGACCCAAAAGGAAAAAAGAGCCTCTAGGAAAGAAGAATGTTTCAAACAGAGGGAGTAGGCATATGCTATTAGTAAAAAAAGATATTAGGCATGTTAAGAAATAAAAAAAAATAAGTTTAATATGGCTTAAGTTCAGAGAAAAGAAAAAAAGAATGAAGAAAAGATCACGAAAGTGCCAGAAAGTAACCCAAAATACCACAGCAAGGTCTTAAAAATCATCTGAGGTAGTCGACAGTTGCCTATCATCATAATGGAAAATAAGAACAAAACAAAACTGATTACCTGCCAGTGACAGATAACTACAGGTGGTTCACTGGCCTACCAAGGTAAATGACACCCTTATA
The DNA here is from genome assembly GCF_000334495.1 of Tupaia belangeri chinensis. Taxonomy (NCBI): domain Eukaryota; kingdom Metazoa; phylum Chordata; class Mammalia; order Scandentia; family Tupaiidae; genus Tupaia; species Tupaia belangeri. The sequence goes on along the minus strand of NW_006160167.1, from coordinate 2,479,467 downwards.
GAGGGGCAAAACTTAGGCTTTCTTTAGTTTGAACTCATTGGTAAAAGATTTTACATCTAACTATAAGCTTAAAGCATCGGTCTCACTAGGTTGTCCATGATTACAGCCAAGTAAATAACTTGCACATCTAAAAAAAAAAGAAAAAAAAAGTATAAATCAGGTCTGCAAAGATGCACATTTCTCCTTGTCCCAGGCTATCATATAAGACAAAGTTTAATAAATGGTGAAAAGAATAAAAGAATTTCAAAAGAATTCCTAATTGGATAATCAATCTTAGTTTCAGCATTCAAATTAGCAAAATAATGATATTTATGTACAGAAATGATAAGATAAACTTCTAAGGAAAATACATATGTTGTTGTAAAAGAAATTTTCAATGAATAAAAATTTTAAAAGTATCTATAGTTTCAGATTTTGACTGAAAGCCAAGTGGTATTTATTGCTATACTTTTATCACAAAAACATTGTAACAGAAGGAAAAAATGATTAGCAAAGGACAGAAGCACTACACTGTAAAATGAAGTATATAAATACAATTATTTCATTTTTTTATTATAATGCAGTGACATCAATATAAAGTAAATGGAACAAACTGATCTAATCTACTAGGCCCTTAGTGTCCCTCCCGCTTTCTCTAGTTAACTCTGTTCTACCATAATACGCTTTATTGACAGCATAGTTTGTGATCAGACTAAAAAGTTCTAGGACATAAAATTGTCCAAGTTTAAGTCAACATTTCTGTAATGAACACAGAGTTAGTGTCAACTAGATATTAGGTAGAGTAGTAGCCTAGTCTATCAAAATTAGGTTCCACTAATCATTAACTCGTAAGACACAGAAAAGGATGATAAACATTTCATGCAAACAGGGGGAACCGGCAGTTAGTGTAATGGCTATGTCGCTGGACTCCCACGTAGTCGACCGCGGTTCGTGTCCCGGACCCGGTGGCTTAAAACTCACGCCGGGCGCGTGTGCGTGCGTGCCCAAGATCCCGAGAGGAGAATGGAGGAGAAGGGATTGCGGCGTGACCATCCCCCCTGGGGGGTGATTTCTCGCTTTCTGTCTCTATGTCTCTCTCTGTCTGTCTGGCGAGCGTACGCGCCCTACAGTGAAAATCTCTCAAAAAAAAAAAACATTTCATGCAAACAAAATTCAGTTTTAGACTTAATGAATCTCAAGCTGTGAAGGAACATATTACATTTAGGTAACAGAACAGTTATATACTATTAATATATTTAAAGGAACTGAACAAAGTTATTTTAAAAAATGACTCAGAAGAAAGAAAATCAACTCTTTGAACATAATTACGAACCGAATTTTCTTCTTCCTCTTCCAGTTCTCGCTGCTGTTCTTCATGTCGTTTAGCTTTGATCTCCATAGCTTCTGTGATCAAGTCTCTTAATATTGATACAGGTTTCGCATTCTTGATAAAAGGGTGCTAGGAAGTAAAATTCAAAGATATAAATTTCAAAGAGTTTTCTGAATTATTGCTAATGAATGCTAAAACAATATGTAAATGCTAACCAGAATTATAGGTGTCAATGCCTGGCTTTTCATCTAGAATTACATGTACAGGTTAACAAGAGAATAATTCAGCTGGTTTAGAAATAACAATTTTGTTTTTGGATTTACTTGTTCTTCAAAAAAAAAATCTTAAAATAAGTACACACAAATACAACTCAATACCAATATATTTGTCTTTTATTGTCCAAAGGGAGCACATATTGTGGTAAAGAAGACAAACATTTTGGTACTGAGTTATAGAATTAGCTTAATAAACTGACAGTCAAAATCAGGGATCAAAAAAGAGGAAAACCATTTTGTTACTTCTTTTACATGTTTTCTAGCTTATACTGTCTCAAATTTATTTTTTAATATTTATTTATTTAATTAATTCCATCTGTTATTACTAGTATTTTTAAATTTGACCAGAGAGGGAGAGAGAGAGAGAAAGGGAAAGCAAGAAAACAAGTCGCCAGGTCCAGAACTTAAACCGCAGTCGGCCATGTGGGAATCCAACACCTCTAACCACCATGCCAACTGCGGGCCCCCTCAGTCTTGAATTTAAACTTTTCCAATAAAGAAAAATATCTATCAAAAATAAATATTGCCTCATTTATATACTGTATATAAAACAACTCATCACTTCTCTCTCTCTCTTTTTTTAAGTTTATTAGAAAAGGAGGAGGAAAAGATGGAGCAGGAGGCACACTCAACATAGTCTCCATGCTACGATCCATTCCCAGGTGTAGTCAGCCAGGATTAAAGGCACGAACATAGTCTGTCACATGCAGGGAGAGGACAGAACTTGAACCTTAGCCCTTCCCCTGGTGGTTTCACCGTTGTGCCACTGTGGCTACCCATCTATTCTTTTTTCTTTAATATCACCCTGATCTAGTTAAAAATAGCTGAGTTTTCTAAAATTCTGATAAGCAGAAGGGAAAACCATCAGAATAGAAGAGAGTATTTAGTTACTTTTTTAACTGAGAGAAACAGATATAAAAGAAAGTAGAGGGAAAGGCTGTAAGTGTAATTTAGATAAACAGTCATATTTTAAGGCAGATATCAAACTTCAAAATAGAATGTTCATAATTATATGTCAGTAAATAATGTTAGGTAGAAGCCACCTGATTTATTTTAATAAACATCAACAAAGTACAAAAATATACTTAAGACAAAAATGTTTAATGCTAAAGAAATTGCAGACATTTAGAAGAGTATTTAAAGTGATAAACGCTTCATTTGTAAAAACTGTACAAATTTTACCAGGGTACAGAATCACTAGCGTCAATGACAAAGAACCAATAAATTATTTTATAATGGTTGCAGATTCAACACCGGACAAATTAAATCCTAGTAGCATATCTGTGGCAGAGACCCCTGGTTACCATTTACTCTACTGTAAAACAGAGTTGTGACTAAATCTATAGCTGCCCAGCTAAGTTCTACATATCTGTTTCCCTGAGACATGATGAGTTTTAATACTTAATGCTTCTTTTTTAAATCAATTTGATACTTAATACTCATTTGAGAGACCATATAGGCAAGCAAGCAAGCAAACAATAAATAAATAAATAAGGATTAAAAATAAGCTGCAGATGCACAGATGGTAGAGGACCACTGTGCAATGACGGAGCAGCACAAGACGGCCTGGGCTCAGACTCTCGGTCAACCTGTACATGCGGGACATGCTCACAGGGTGCACATGATCCTGGCTCACTGGAAGGCTAGAAGGAGCGCGGCTAGTGTGAATTACAACGTGATGAGATCCTGCCAAGAGTGTCTCTCTCTTTTCATCTCCCAACTGAATCAAAGAAATAGTAAGACTTTTTTTGAAAATCATCTAAATTATATAATGATTAACAGAAAAATAAAACTTTATACCAAATAAATAGAAGCTACAACTTTTTATTAAATGCCTAGGAAAGCATATAGCACCATGAGAATATAAAGAATAGAAGGACCAGAAATGGATTATATTGGGTCATGGGAAAAGTCATGACAAATTTTTGCATAGAAAAAATACATCATGACTTTCCTGACAACCCAATATACAGAGGAAACTGAAAAATTATGAAGA
>NW_006160167.1:2475555-2475874 GCF_000334495.1 Tupaia belangeri chinensis | reverse complement strand
GCAGGAAAAAAAAAAATTAAAATTGTGCTAAGATAACTGCCTGCCTTTTAGGGAGGGAAAGGAAAAATTAAACTAGCTCTTTTACCACAGAAACCCCAAAATAATTTCCAGATAAATTATGGAATTAGCTGTTAAGAAAACAGAAATAGGGAAGAAGTAGGTCATAATATAGAAGAATATTTACATACTCAACCCAATTCCATAAAACACAAGAATATTTACATACTCAACCCAATTCCATAAAACACAAGAATATTTACATACTCAACCCAATTCCATAAAACACAAGAAGTATGCAGAACTTAAATGATAGCAAAAA
>NW_006160167.1:2449440-2475227 GCF_000334495.1 Tupaia belangeri chinensis | reverse complement strand
GTTTGTTCGGCGGGCGCCCCCCCTCCCTAAAAAAAAAAAAAAAAAAAAAAAAAAAAAAAAATCTAAAAATAAAGAAAAAAGATGAATACATTCAATTCTAAAAAAATGATAAAGATTCACAATCTTTAAATATGTATAAAGTAAAATATAAAAGGGAGTGAGGATTCTGTTTTTGCCTTTTTGAAAAAAAATTTGCTACAGGATGCATGAACTTGCTGGATAGAAAAAGGCAGAGAGTGAGGGAAAATGAGAAAGCATCCCCTCCTCCCCAGGGAGGATGGTCACGCTGTAATCCTTTCTCTCCTACTCTCCTCTTGGCATTTTGGGCACACAAGCACATGTGCCCAGCATGTTTTTCAAGCCACCAGTCTGAGACTCAAACTGCACAGTTGGTCATGTGGGATCCAGTTATCACTAGGCCACCTAGCTGGATCTGAGAAGATGAGGGTAAGGTGAGGATTTTAAACCACTTCAATTCATAAAGAACTAATTATTACCCCCAAACCAGCACATCACATTCCTGATCATGTATTTTAAATATTAAGACTGCTTGGCCTAGCTACAGTGGCTACTCTGCTGAGACCATATGGAAGGCCCTGGATTCAATTCCCAATCTAACCTAAAGGCCAGGCAGAGTGGTATAAGTGCCTAGGAAATGTTTATTCTTTTGAAACCTGAAATAATTCTCTTAAATTCTTTTCATATTATGAACTATCGCTTTCAGAAATGACAGTGTTTAAGTTAATTTCTTACTTTACTAAAAAGCTTCAGAGAAAATGAGAGTTTAAAGTGAACTGTAGAAGGTGGTTCTGCTTCAAGACAGACTAAGTAGCCTCCCCACTGAAACACCTCTAAAACCCTGAACATGAGCTTTAAAACAAACATGAGACTCTTTAACACAAAACAAACCAACAGACTAGCTCGAGACAGTAGACCCAAGGAGGGACACAGCTGTGAGTTCCATGGGCTTTCTTTTACCTCATTTAACCAAGATCAGGTACTAGAGAAGCTGGCAACCCAAAAACTGAGCACAAATGAAAAAAGCCTCTACAAAAGCCCACTCTCTTAAGTCAAAGGACCAGGAAACAGCCTAGTAAGACAACTTTTAGAGAATAACTCTACTCCAGCCAAATACCACAGAATAAAACATGTGCTCACCCCAACAGCAAAGATTGAGTGGGGAGTCTTGCCTTTCACCATTGTGAGGCTGTCTACACCTTCTATACTGAGGTGATGTCACAGCAGTCTGAGGGCCACACTAGGACATTCTTCTCCACTAAGCAGTATAAAAAGTATCCCTTGGGATCAGACAGTAACACAACAGTAAAACACAACTCTCTTCAAGGCGGACCTACATGAGAAGGCTCTGATTTCACATCCACAGACCTCCTGAGTACACTAGGCATGTAGGTGTCCATGATCCTGGGCTGGCAGAAACTGGAAGGTATATCGTGTCACTGAAATTTGGGGAGTACACTCTCACACTTTGTCTCTCTCTCAGACATAGAAAAAATAAATAAACTTTGTTTAAAACAATGAATCCCTTAGAACACCAGCCTAGTAGATAAGGGAGCCAGATTCTACATGACAGACTGCAGTCTGAATCCAGCCCTGGTGGCTTGAAAAGACATGCCAGGCACATGTGCATGTGTACTCAAATCACAACAAAATGGAGAAATGGAGGGAAAAAGACTGCAACGTGATCATTCCCTATTGGGGGATGCTTTCTCCCTTTCCCTCTCTATTTCTCTTTTGTGAGTGCATGAACTCTGGCAATTAAAGAAGGAAAAAAAAGCACCTTGAAAAGTCACATAAACATGTTTTGAATCCTCTTGTCAGTTATCAATAAGAATCATTTTGTAAAATCAAGTTTTGTTAATGTGACACACACTTAGGAGGGTTCTAAAGATATTACATTGGGAAAATAAAGGTTCACAAATTCTTACTTTAAGTATTAAATTATTTCTATCTATATTACATTTCAAGATAGATTTAAAGAAATCTTACTTTCTGGATATTAAGTCTTCTTACCAAAGGAATACTAAAACATTTCATTTACGTAATCCTATAACTAGTATTTACAACATGTGATAAAGTTTAAAAGGAGTTCAGGGATGTTATATTTGCATATCTTACAGTGGAAAAAATGTCAAAGAAGAAATGCTGAATCAAGGGACTTATGGAAAAAACATAAGAATTAGTAACTATAGAGATTAAAAACTCATTCTCGTATCTGAAATGAGAATGCTTTGAAAATTTTGTTTTAAAACAACTTTAATGGGAAGAGTTAACAAAACTGAAAAAAAAAACAAAAAAAGGAAAAATGGTAGAAGATTGAGCTAAAAATTGAGATCAAGAGAGATACAGAGGAATGGTAACTGTTGGGGAGGTTCACATCCTTTGGAAATCAGTTATAAAACTCGTAGCAATTCTAGCCAATATCAAAAAGCTAACAGGCATTAAGAAAGTATCTTCACCTTAGAGGCACAAACACTGACCTGTAGAAGTTGTGTTGCAGTAGCTCTCTGCTCGGGATTCTTCACTAAGCACTTTTTAACAAAATCGGTGAAATCATCAGACCAAAGTTCTGGCTTCCTGAAAGTTGGTGGTGGATTTGTGGGAATCATAAAAATAGCCTAGAACAAGTAAAATATCCAAAAGGCACAGTAAGAATCACAACACCACAACAAAATATACAAATCTCTTTATCTATCTCGCTATCAGACACTAAATTTGAAAGACAAATTTAAACTACTGTAGGATTTCCAATAAGATTGCAATTCAGGAAGCAACCGCTAATGTAATAATTTCCCATTAAATTTCCTCTATTTGAATGTGGCTCATTGAGCATATCATTCTTTATTTTATCTATTATTTTTTATCAGCTTCCAAAGAAGACTTTGCATTTATGACCCTCTTACCAAACTAAGGGCATTCTCTACTTAAACAGATATAGTCCCAAATTTTGCTACTGTATGCCAGATTTACTTCCCACTTCAATTTTATTTTCTAATGGAGATTTTTGTCACAGCTTGAGTGTGCTCTCCAGAGAGAAAGAAGGGAAAAAAGTGAGAAGATACCCCCCAGGGGAGATAGCCATGCTGCAATCCCTTCTCCATTCTCTTCTTGGGATTTTGGGCATGCATGCACATGCAACTAATATGAGTTTTAGGTTGTTGGGTCCAGGATTTAAACTGCAGTCGTCTAGGTGGGAGTCCAGTGATGTAAACATTATGCCATCTGCTAGTACCCCATTTCCATTTTATATAAAGTACTACTACTCAAATGATTAGTAGCAGTCCAGTTTGCTTCTGCAATCCTGAATATTTAAATATGAATAAAATTACTGCTATGATGTGAAATATTTAATAGAGCCAAATACTTAATATTTAATAGAGCCAAGACTTTTATTTTTCTTTTCAAATACATGTCAGGATTACAAATGAAATAATTCAAAGATAATATACAATTTTACTATTAATAATTCAGTACAAATAATTTAGTATTAATAATACTTTCAGATGGCTCAAAATTCAAAAGTTATAATAAGTCTGCTTTTAATTCCTTTCTTGAAAAGTCACCCATTTTTAAGCAAGAGAATTATTCTCTAATGTTCTGAGAAAATTACTATATATAATAAATTAACTTCCCTCATGGGCATCTAGAATAGTTCCTAATAAAATAACATCATTAAAACTTCTTTTTGGGGACCAGCATTTGGCGTAATGGCTAAGTTGCTGGACTCCCATGTAGTTGATCACAGCTTAAACTCACACTGGGGGCGTGTGTGTGCGTGCCCAAGATCCTGAGAGGAAAATGGAGGAGAAGGGATTGCAACATGGCCATGCCCCTAGGGGGTGAGTTCTCACTTTCTGTCTCTTTGTCTCTGTCTTTCTGGCAAACACATATGCCCTATAGAAAAAAGCTCTCAAAAAAAGCCAAAACTGCATTTTCTTCAAAAAGATATGAAAACAATAACATTAAAACAAATATATTAAACATTTGGTAAATACTAGCTATTATCATTTTTATTTCCACATAATGCTATTTTAAAAGCAAGCAGCAAACACAGCAATGACAAAAAGTTTTACCTAGGAAAATTAGTAAGACCATGTTACTAAAACTCAAGTTTAATAGGTAAGTTTATATAATTACACATTCAACACAATAGGTTGAATAAGAAAAAAGGCTTTTCGGCAATCTTAATACAGGGACGTGCAGCATACAATCAAAAGGCTCTCAACGATGTACCAAAGAGTTATAGAGTCTAAAACATTCCCTTTCTAGGCTGCAGAATTAATTCTCTGACTTTCCATAAGAAAAGTGTCTATGTCTGTTTTCTCCTCACATTTTCACCTGGCTTTTGGTGGTCCTCTCTATTCACATGCAAACAAACTAATGAATATTAATTTATGCACATTCTCCTCAATGAATAAAGGAGATAAATGTGGTAATGCCAAAAAATACAATACATAGAAACTAAGTTTTTACCATTGAAAGAAACTAATCTGGAGAAAACACCAAATATGTAGGCAAAGTAATAAAGACAATATATTCTTGGCATAATGATTTTAATGTATTTCTTTTTATTTTAATTTTTATTTATTAATTTTAATTATTGTTTATACATTTAATTGCTAAACATAATTTAAGATTGTAAAGAGACTTTACCCAGCGTGACACACACCTCAGTCCAGCCCAGTTGAGAACATACACGAGTCCTCATCAACAAATATTAAACCATATCCATGTCCCACAAATGCCTTACCTCTCCGGGTTTTAACATATTTCTTATAAATAAAACTGTTATACTCTCCACAGAATTTATATTAACTGATTAAAAGTCATTCATAGGTATCTTAGAATCTTAGATATCTACAGCATAAGCTACATGATAGATCATTTAATTCAATCATCCCATTTTACAGAAAAGGAGTCTAAGGTCAAGAGAGAGGAAGTGACTCTAAAACAGTTTCAGACCTATGAAAGAATCCTCACTGAAAGACCTGCAAAGGAGTCGAATGCTTCCACCATGTCTCAAGCAGCAAAAAAGGTAGAGTACAAAGCAAATATGGGGAATAAAGCTAAACAAACATTTAGTTAAAGGATAGAAGAGATGATAAATGATGATTCTATTTTCAATGTATACATCTGCTAAGTTCCTTCTTTATTTCCAAGTAAGGAAAACAGTATAAGTTTTAAGCATTTAAGATCAAGTGGTGACAGGAAAACATCTTAAAACTTACTACAACTGGGACCAGCAGATAGCATAATGTTTACATGGCTAGACTCTCATGTAGTCAACTGTGGTTCAAGTCCTGGACCTGGAAGCTTAAAATTCTCACTAGGCACATGTGCATGCATGTGCAAAATTCCAAGGGGAGAATGGAGGAGAAGGGACTGTGGTGTGGCCATCCCCCTTTGGGGGTGAGTTCTCACTTTCTGTCTCTCTGTCTCTGTCTCTCCAACAAAGTGCATACGCCCTATAGCAAAAATCTCTCTTAAAAAAAATCTTACTACAACTGAAAACCATGACAGCCCATCAGCTGAAGATCATCTAATCCATTATCAATGAGGCTTGAAAAAACATTTATGGAGCTCAGAAGACTATGTAGTCAGGTAAACAAAATTAATTTGGATGCTTGCATTATAACATACACAAAAAAGGAAAAGTGGCAAAGGAAAAATGAAAGATTACTCCAGAATTCAAGAAATTAAAAAAAAAAAACCTTTATTGCAAGGCGTGCAGGTATTACAATAATTTCCTATATTCTTCTTTTGAATGCCTTCAGAATATGCAGACATTTATTACAATGCACTATTTGAAAAGTAACTCAAACTTTCTGTGGACACAGTAGTGAAGACTCAAAATCCAAGTCTGTTGATTCTAGGGTAAGAGTTAATCTCTTTATCAGTATATGTACCTTCTTTAAAAAGAGCAAATCTTTTAATAGATAAGAACATTCTTACACATCTTACATCGTATTACACATATTACACATCTACAATAGTCCTTTGAAAGCAGTGTAGCTAGTGTTATAAAACAATATGCATCTTTCAATCAACTCTTTATAAAGCATTTTGTGTGTTCAGCATGATGTTGACATTTAAAGGTAGAAAACTGATAGGCCACATGCCATATAACACCAGTGCTATATTTTGTTCAGACAATATCGAGCTTCTATTTCCATAAAGTGAGAATCTGCTGGAATTACTCTGATTTAATCCAGGATTCTCCCTTTTGTCTAGGTCTCACCTAGCCTGGCACAATCATCTATTGGGTCATTGGGAATGTCATGACATCTATTTGCATAGAAAAACAGAAAAATACATCATGACTTTCCTAACAACTGAATTCTTTACCTGATGGTCTGTTAAGTATCTAACTTTGTAGGCCTGCTATTACAGGTTTTAAAATAGAATACATATCTCAGGGTCCACAAAGCTCAGTCTACTTAAAAAAAAAAAAAGAACATCCATGGAACAAATAGAAAATACTGGAATGCCAGACAGTGAAATTCTGTTTGTATATAGCATAATTAATTTCAAACAGATCCACAGTTGAGGCAGACCTTGATATAGCTGTCAGGATGGGCAAAATGGGGTTAATAGCAGCTGCTGGAAAAGGTACACAAAACCACCTGTCAGTTCAAATTAAAGAATACAAAAAATTTGAACTCTCATCTCTGCAAAACAGTTCAAAGGACCTACATAAGCCCCTATACAGACTGACCCTTAACTGCAGTTAATTGATACTAGATTGTCTAGATAAATGTTGTTCATCTGTGGTTCTGTTACAAATTGGTGGATAACAACTCAGTGATTTATGTCCTTGAAGCTAATGTTCTCCTTTGAACTTTGAGCCAATGAGTTGCACTGTTATCTTCAGATAATCTTAACATATAAGGTTCACCTCAGCAGTAGCTATTAGAAATCCAAGGCTAAAAAGCTTAACTCTAACTCTTATTTACCCAGTACTATCATAAAGTGAACCTAAAATGTCACATCCTACTCTCAAATAAGCACTGGACAAGCATGAAAATTAAACACACAGTTCAAGTAAGTCTTAATATATTATCTACCAAAATGTCTCCTGGAAAAATCATAATACCTTTTATTTTCAATTTTTTTAAGGTTTGATAATAACAAATTATTGGGTTGTCAGAGAAGTCATGATGCATTTTTGCACAGAAAAACATAGAAAAATGCATCATGACTTTTCTGACAACCCAATAAAAGATTTTTCTCACAGACTTTACTGTGTTCATCTAATTTAACCTAACCATGAGTCAGAGAAGATCCTATTTAAGATCTCCAGGTCTTGTATAAGTTGATCATGTAATAGATCCCTGCTACAGAAAGTTTTGGGAATCAGTGGCTAGCCTTAGACTAACAATTCACTCCTTTGCCACCAACCAAATCACAGGGACACACACAGCCATATAATTTATCTTATCTCTAGCACCATTTTGATTGAAGAATGTTAGTACAATAAACGATATGATTATCCTCATGTTTGTTTCCCCACCAATGTGTTGCTTAACTACATATTGAACCTCTGATTAAAGTTTTAGAAAGAACTTCTTTGATCACAAGTAGTCTTAGGAAGCCAAGAAATATAGGTGGCTTAAAACAATTATCTTCATGCCTAGAATTTCATAACTTAAGACTCCAGGAATTTTCCAAAAATGTAGGAAAAAAGCTGGAACCAAAAAGCTACAATGGCTGGACTTTATAATCTCACTGGAATGAGTCAACACATATGTCCCAAGCTAAGGCAGCTGAATTTCTGAAGGTACTGGAGCAATGGGCATACCAGAATAACAAAGAAATCTATCTGACTATTTAAGAACCTCAGGTACGTGAGCAAAAGGTTATCTTCCTAACAAATAAATGAGATAAAGGATGAGAAAGCACTTTATAAAGCTAAAAAGAACTAAAACAACTGTTTCTGACAGCCAACATAATACTTAAGTAACTAGCTACTGAGTCAAAAAAAAACAAAATTCTGAAAGAAAATACAGTAACAAATAAGACCACTAAATAAGAGAACAAACAGTACAATATTACTAAGCAAACACTAGACCTGAGTCAGAAAAATAGGCTCTTGTTCTAAATCGCCCCCTCATGGAACAGTCTCAGGGTTTTTTGTTTTTGTTTTACATTTTTTTTTTAATTTACATTTAATCACATATATCTTTACAGTGTACATTTTTTTACAGCATGATTATCATGGATATCAGTCAAGACAAAGATATTACTATATATATTATCATCAGCAAATAGCTTCTCATTTTGCTTCTCATTTTTTGTCAATTAAATGTACTTTTACTTTGTTTTCTTTTTTGTTTTCATGCAAGTGAGGAGACTGGACTAGATGTTTATCGGGTCCTCCTTTGGGTATAAAAGTCTCTGGCAATCTAACTGCCGAGCAATCTATGAGTAAAATTCTAGCAAGACAAATTTTAAACTGTTAGTCAGAAAGGAAATGGAGGAAGAAAAGGTGACAGAAAGAAAAAAGTCTTTTAGATGCTAATGTAAAACGCAAGTGTAAATTTTTATTGCCACTCCCTCAAAAGCAATGATGAAATATATAGAAGATTTTGAAGACAATAAAAAATCTAAAGTGAACCTTGCTCTTAGGGTACAGTTTCTTCAATAAGCACAGGGTTAAAGTATTGGGAGCATAAACTCACACTTCAGTCCAGCTCTACTCAGTAATCATTAATCTAGCCAATAAAGGCCAATTTGCTAGCCTGGAAACAGAAGTAAGGGAGAAGGTGTAGCTACTCCTCTGGTAGTACAAAGTAAGTAACAGAACTAGGCTCTAGAGGCCAGAGCCAGCTCTAGATGCACTGGGAACGATAACAGCACCACTATGAACTGTTTCCACATATTAGCATGGGAATAATGACACAGGTTGAGGGCATACCCCTAAGCCTGGTCATTAAGGGGAGTAAGAGCCCACATCGCTGAGCATTTGGTTCAAATCTTAACCCCCACAGCCTGGGAAGCATGCCAGGCACATGTGAGACAGACAGGATGGAGTAATGGTGGAAAAGGAATCATGGTGACTACACCCCAATGGGGGGTAGTTTCTCTCCCTTGTTCTCTATCTCTCTCTGGTGAGTGAGTACACATGCTCTTCGGCAGATTTTTTTTTTTAAAAATAGAGCTTGAGTATCCTGTATTTGAAGGACTTAAGACCAGAAATGTTTCAGATTTTGGAATATTTGCATATATATAAATACCCTATACATATAGTCTGAAGGTAATTGTATACAGTATTTCTGTATTACAACATTGTCTAAAGAATTATTTTATTTAACTTTATTTATTTATTTATTTTTAATTTGACCAGAGAAGGACAGAGAGAGAAGGGGGAGGGGGGAGTGAGAAAGCAAGCCACCAGGTCTGAGACTTGACCCAGTGTCACCCATGTGGGAGTCCAGCACCCTTAACCACCACGCCACCTGCTGGCCCCTATATTACAACATTTTGACTGCAACGTATCACATGTGGTCAGATACAGAATTTTTCACTTATGGCTTCATGTTGGCATTCAAAAATTTTGTATTTGGAGTGTTTTGGATTTCAGATTTTCAGGTCAGGGATGCTCAATCTAGTACCTTCTCTATAAGACTGTTCTCAATTTTAAATGGGTTAATACATGTAAAATGTATTTACAGTGTCTGCCCACATTGTGAATGCTCAATAATGTAAGCTACTCTTAACCTAATTTTACCACTGAGGCTCACAAGAATAAACTATTGGGTTGTTGGAAAAGTCATGACACATTTTTGCATAGAAAAACAAAAAAAATACCATGACTTTTCTGATGATCCAATAGCTTATTCGAGATCACATAGCTATAAAGGTGCCTGCCAAAATTAGAGCTCAGGTTTATCTGACCCCTTCCCTTATGCCACCTCACGCAACCTCTGTTTCTCTTACATTTCTGCCACAGATAATTCTATTACAAGATAAAAGCTCTTAACACAGATCCAGTCCCAGAAAAGAGATAGAAATGTAACTGCATAGAGATAATTATAGGGTCAGCTCCGTGACGCAGCAGTTAAGCTCTGTGCACAAGGAGCAGGATGCCACACAACCAGCCATTCAGGTCCTGGCTCCAGCAGTATGCGTGTGCACACCTTAAATCCTGAAGGCAGGGAGAAACAAAGGTAATTGGATTGTGGTGTGATCATGGACCACTGGGAGGGAGAGATGCCTCTCTCTGGCTCTGGTGATCACAACACCCTACAACAACAACAACAACAACAAACCAACAACAAAAGAGTAGAGAGATGATTATGGTTTGATTTCCCTAAAAGTAGAAAACTATAAACAAACGATGTCATACAATTGAGGAATGGCTAAGTAAACTACTATATATCAATAAAATAGACGAACATATTGCCATAAAACATAACAAATTACAAAACCACAAGGAAAAATAATTTTTAAGATTTTTGCCATAAAGTGTGTGTGCTCACTGGAGAGACAGAGAGAAGGAAAGTAAGAAGTCACCCCCACAAGGGGATGCCCACTCCTCAATTAGCTCTCTTCTATTCTCCTCCTGGGATCTTGGGCATGCACGCACATGTGTTATGTGTAGGTCTCCAGCTGCTGAGTCCAATACATGGACTGTAGTTGGCCATGTGGGAGTTCGGCATCCCAACCACCATGCCACCTGCTGGTCCCACAAGAAAATGTTTTAAGGAAAGAAGTGATGGAGGATAATGGCCCCCTAAAGATGTCTACATTCTAATCCTTAGAATTTGTAAATATGTTCCCTGACCTAGCAAAGAGGTCTTTGAAGATAATGTTAAATATTTAGGGATAGGAGTGTATCTTCAATCATGTAGACAGACCCGGTGTAATCACAAGGGTCCTGAAAAAAGTAAAACAGGGAGCAGAAGAAGAGTTGAGGGAGAGGTGATTACAGAAGTCTGGTCTGCTTTGAAGCATTTTTCAAAAGTTGCTGCTATGAAGACGAAGGAAGAGGGCCATGGAGCCAAGGGCAGCCTTTGGAAGCTGGGGAAGGCAAGGAAATAAATTCTGAGAGACTCCAGAAAGGAAGGCAGCAGTGCCAACACTTCAATTTTAGCCCAGTGAGTCCTGTGCTTGACATGTAACACGCAGAGCTCTAGGATGATACGCTCATGTTATGTAAGGCACTAAATTGTGGTAATTTGCTGCAGCAGAAATAGAAACCTTATAGCTGATAGTTGAGGGCAAGGGAAGAGAAAGAGGTGTAAGCACCTAAAGGCTAGAACTAAGTGCCATTCACTGCTGTATCAAGAGCCTGAAACAGTGTCAGAGCAGGCACTCAGTAAAGCCTTTCCAAGGGATTTGCACCTGTTTAGCTTCAAAAATCTATAAATCAAGCAAAGAGACAGAACTGAAGAACTAATGGTAATATATAAAAATATAATGGTAATATATAAAAACAATTTCTACTCAGAAATATGGAAGACTTGACAGTAAATGATTAACTATCAGAAGAATAAAGTTTATATGAGATGATGACAACCAACTGAATTCACCTGGAGAGAAAAAAGGTACCTACAAATAAACATGTGAAAAAATTTATAATAAAACTATATAATTAAGTACAGAGAACAAGGCTCTCTTGCCAAGATTTGCTATCATTGGCAAACGTCCATATTAAACTCAGCTTCCCCAATTCCAGATACAAATGGAATTGTGAATTTGGCAACTCACTGGAGAGACAGACTGCAGTACAATCTGATTTCACATTAAAGTTACCTCATTCTTCTCAACTTAGATCTGACCCAGAGGAAAATTTTTAACAGATTCTATTGGACAAGTGCCATACTATAGTCACTGAAGTTCAAAATTAGCATTTAGATGTTAACCCAAAGGATTTCCATTTTATTTCCCTAAAACTAAACTGGACTAAAAATGTAACGAATTATGATTATAAAATGGATTATTTAAAGCAATGTTTGTCAAAGAGTAAGCAAATTATAACACCAGCCCTTCTCTCTTAGGTCTTCTGACCTCATTCAAGCAATACCTCACCCAGGTTGAACACATGGTAGCACTCAAGCTGTTAACTGATAAAAAGAGATAATGTTCTCCTTTTCTTCAAGGTTGATCCAAATATAGTGACATACTATAGATACATCCACTTCAGCCTTCCTAATCATCAAAAAATACAAATGAAAATATATACTTCAAATTTGTATATAAATGTATTAATCATTTCTTTTGTACCTATGTCACAAAGCATTATATTAGAAACTGAAGACAAGAAAAAGTTGCACATGCTGCTGTTAATAAAGTCATAATCTAATGGAACAGTCATATGAATTATAATACAGTGTGGTAACTGCTAGAGTCTTGAATACACAGGGTACTAGAGAAGCCCAGAGGAAAAGTTCCCATTTTAGAATGCATAGAAGAGAGATGAGAGAAAATGCAGGCACAAAGTTAATACTGAGCAGAGGGCAGAGGTTAAGAACCTGGAGGTACCTACAAATGATAGCATAGCTGAAGAAAAGGGGGTATCACATACCCCTGAGGTATGCAGAACTCAAGGCCTTGTATTATACCCTTAAGAATTTGGCCCTTAACATAGAGACAAATGAAATAAATTTCTTTTTCATTGGAGGTTATTAGATAAGGAATTAATATTACTTGTGCTTCATCTGGAATGATCAATCTAGCAGTATCAAGAAAGTTACTTTGGGGATGAGACTGACGACTATTAGACCAGTTAGAAGACTAACACAGAAATCCAAAACACAAATAAATAAATATGAGGACTGAAATTTAAAATAATAAAGATAAAAAGATGGGGATGTTATTTTAGAGATATTAAAGAAGTTACATGGATAGAAACTGGTGAACACGAAAACCTGAACTAGCTCAGTGGTAGGGAGGCCCGACAGGAAGAAAAGGAGGCAACATAAACAGGACACAGCGATTGAGTAACGGCAGGGGATCGGACAGAGGGAAGATACTCTCCAGATTTTCAACTTGGCAACTGGTTGGATGATAGTGCCATTAGCCAGGGAAGGAAATACAAAGGTAGAAACAAATTTGGATATATTGGATTTGAAGTGTTTCATAACAGTATTGAAAAGATAATTATCTAACCAGATAATTAGAAATTAATCTAGAACTCAAGACAAAGATAAAAGCCAGAGGAAAACTAGGAAATAGAGATATCCTAGAAATCAAAAGAGATAAAAGATTTAAGGAGGAAAGAAATAAAAGTAAAATAAAAGTAAAACTGTCAACACCACCAGAAGCACAGAGGGGGAAGCCAGCCAAAGTCTGTTCGGGGGTAAATGGGAGGGAAGTACGGAAATTGCAGCAACAGATATCCATTAGTCTTTTTATATGTGACTCTGAAAGAAAGATCCAAGACAGGGCAGCAAGTAGAGAGCAGGATGAGCCCAGAGGAAACTTGTTTGTTTCTTGAAATGAGAGATACCTGGGCCTGTCAAGTTCATAAGAGAGAAAAGATAAGTAATGATTAGAGGACAAGAAAAAAGGGCAGCAGCATACCCTTCTACTAAAACCAGAACAGGGGACCACCAGATGGCGTGATGGCTATGTCACTGGACTCCCATGTAGTGAACTGCGGTTCAAGTTCCAGATCTGGCTGCTTAAAACTCATCCCAGGTGTGTGTGTGTGCATGCCCAAAATCCCGAGAGAAGGGACTGCGGAGTGGCCATACTCCCGGGGGGGGGGGGGGGAGAGGGGGACTTCTCACTTCTTCTCACTTCCTGTCTCTCTGTCTCTAGCAAGTGCATGCGACCTATAGCAAAATTCTCTCTTTAAAACAGTAACAAAAAGCCAGAACAGAGGGAAATGAGACCCCAAATCCAGGCATATTACAACCATCTGACTGGTATTTTTTAACAATGAGCATCCTGCAGTTAGGTTATCTGAGCATTACGTTTAAATTTTTTCATTATGTAATATTTGATGCTGTAATAATTGCTGTTATTATAATAGCATTAGATCTACTCTATGTCGTACTTACTATGTGCATAGCAATGTACTAAGTAGCTTTACAAGAGTTACTTCTTTTAATCCTCACCAAAATGCGATGAGGAATTATTTCTCTGTTTTATAGATGAGAAAACTGAAGCATGGGAAAGTTAAATAACTTCCCCTCAAATACACAACAAAAAATGGACAGAGTTGAAAACTGAAACCAACTAATCAAGCTCCAAAGCTCATGTCCTTAATCATCAAGTTATACTGCCTCATCATAAATATAGAGTGTGTTTGGTTTATTAAATTAATCCACAGACAACATATTTTTCTGTCATGAAATACATATATTTTTAAAAAATATTTTAAAAGAATTGTTCATTTAATTTTACTTATTATTATCCTTCTATTTGACCAAAGAGAGAGAGAGACATACACAGAGAGAGAAAGCAATTGAGAGAGAGAGAGAGAGAGAGAGAAAGAAAGAGAGAAAGCAAGCCACCAGGGTCTGGGACTCAAACCACAGTCAGCTATGTGGGAGTCCAGCACCTTAACCACCATGCCACCTGCCAGTCCCAAGAAATATATAATTTTTAGACAGTTATAGAAGAAAACTGGAATTTACTGATCAGAAACTTACCAGACTATATTTAATACATTAAATTTTAAAATCTAGATAATAATAACATTACTAAAATCATCACTATACACATTTTCTTATCTATCTAGATACATAAGTTTAACAGTGGTTCTTAACTTTTACTATGTATCAAAATTTCTTAAAGAGTTTGTTAAAATGCAGATTGCTAGATCCCACCTGAGAGTTTCAGATTTAGTAGGCCTGAGATTGGGCATCATAATTTGCAATTTTTAAAAAGAATTATTTTATTTAACTTTATTTATTTACTTACTTATTTTAATTTGAACAGAGAGAGAAGAGTGGGTAAGGAGGGAGTAAGAAAGCAAGCAGCCAGGTCCAGGTTGACCATGTGGGAGTCCAGTGCCCTTAACCACCATGCTACCTGCCAACCCATATAATTTACAATTCTAACAAGTACCCAAATGATGCTGATGCTATTGGCCTAGGGTCCACACTTTGAGTACTACCTTACAGTAAGTCTTGACAGTTGGCTGGAGATGAATATAAAAACACCTGGCATGTGGTACACAGTCAAAAAGTAGTATCTGCAGTCATTAATAATAAAAATGATGATGAAGATAATGATAATGACGATTACCAACATCTTCATTATCTGCATAATTTTAGATTTTTGTATCAACTTTCACTCAAAGATAATATTAAACTGACTTTTAAGTTCAAAATAATCTGCCTGCCTACTCTGATTGCCTCTGGTGTCTGTGTTCCACACTGCTCACAAAACCGCTTTTCTAAAATGTAAATCTATATACTACTCTTCTACTTCAAACAATCTTTCCCTGTTACTTACAAAATAAAGTACAAACCATATGGCTTACCGACCCCTTCAGCCAATGAGCCATTATCTACTCATCATGCTTTGAGAACATTACCTATTTTTTCATGTTTTCCCTAATTTCCCTATAGTGAAGCCATACATTCCTTCCATGATTCCAAAGCATTTCAAAAACAATTAAGAAAAAGAATAACAATGATAATAATATCAATCAACATTTCTGGGACATTCCTTAAGAACTTTACATGAATTACCTTATTTAATCCTTATAACAACCCCTCACAATAAAGACCATAAATACTCTCATTTTGTAATTGAGGAGAAAAAGTGAGATATAGAGAGATAACTTTGCCCAAGGTCATAAAACCTGCAAGTAGAAGAACCAGGATTCTACCACTGTAATTACCAGACTGTTCAGTACAGAGTGTCTAAATACTATATTTTTGTAAATACGCATCTAAATAACTTCCTTATTCATTTTTAAATCTTTTTTACTACTATTTACTAAGTGCCTATTATATGCCAGGCATTGTTTTATGCACTGAAGGCCACCAGGTAAGAGTGGGGAAAACAGACATTAATTTTTCAAAAATCACAGAGAAATTTCAATAAATAAGTACTGAAGATAGAAAGTACGAGGTACTCTGAGATTAAAATATGAGGATCCAACCTACTTGTAGTTATTGTACTTTAACTTTAGTGTCCTAATAAAGAGTATTAAGTTATATAAAATCCAATTTACAGAACACCAAACAGGTCCAGCCGCAGTGGCACAGTTAGTAGCATGCTCGACTGCGGAACTAGAAGCCACACAACGACCATGGTTCCATTCCCTTGCCCTGCTGGCCTGAAAACATGCTGGTCGTGTGCATGCCTGCCTAAGGTTATGGTAGGCTGCAGGAACCCAGGAAAGGGATTGCAGAGTGACTCACTTGCTCACTCTCTATCACACACACATACACACTTTATCATGAATTTAAGGAAAAATAAATTTATAAAAGAAATAAAAAGAATGTCAAGTAACTCTATATCAAGATGACACTTTCAAAATCAAAGTATTTAATTATAAATCAAAATCATATAGTTAAAATGTAAAACATATGATTTAAACTAACATTTAAGTTCTTTAGAAGCTCCTTTCTCCCTTGGCAAATATAGCTACTACCTCTCTGAAACAAAATGTAAGAAAATGGCATTTGGAAATGTCCTTACAGTATCCATCATGATAAAGGTAAAATAATATGCCAAGTTCCTGACAACCATAATAGTACATAAAAGTACTTCCATTTTGGACAATGCTAACTTTCTTATGATTAAAGAAGAATTGGATTCATGAATTAATATAGTTGTAAGATTAAAAATAAAAAGTCTTTCATAGTAAGTATTTCAAAGGAAAAGCTAGTATTTTTTACAGGGGAAAAAAAATGCCAAAAAGTCCAAATACTGATCTTACAAAAAGACATGAAAGGTAAAATCAAGTATGAACCAGGTCTGGATCCCCGTATCTTCAGTTTCTATTTATCAAACAGAAAAATCTTTCCAACTTTCTCCTTTCCTGTATAAGACCAAAACTATGCGATATTCTGTTTGTATTACAATTACACTAATTCAATGCAGGTCACTTGCTTTTTACTGAGTCCAGATGACATTCGGTAAACTAAACATGAGCCAATTAGTTTTTTTAAAAAAGGAAGAAAAGAAAAGAAAAAAAGGAAGAAAAAATTGCGTTCTGATTGCCTTTGGGTAGGTCATACAGTGGCTACGGAGCAACATGGCCTGAACCTCATTTTGGCTAACACCAACCATACGGCTAACATTAAGGACCAGCATTTGAATTAATATAGTTGTAAGATTAAAAATAAAAAGTCTTTCATAGTAAGTATTTCAAAGGAAAAGCTAGTATTTTTTACAGGGGAAAAAAAAATGCCAAAAAGTCCAAATACTGATCTTACAAAAAGACATGAAAGGTAAAATCAAGTATGAACCAGGTCTGGATCCCCGTATCTTCAGTTTCTATTTATCAAACAGAAAAATCTTTCCAACTTTCTCCTTTCCTGTATAAGACCAAAACTATGCGATATTCTGTTTGTATTACAATTACACTAATTCAATGCAGGTCACTTGCTTTTTACTGAGTCCAGATGACATTCGGTAAACTAAACATGAGCCAATTAGTTTTTTTAAAAAAGGAAGAAAAGAAAAGAAAAAAAGGAAGAAAAAATTGCGTTCTGATTGCCTTTGGGTAGGTCATACAGTGGCTACGGAGCAACATGGCCTGAACCTCATTTTGGCTAACACCAACCATACGGCTAACATTAAGGACCAGCATTGTTTATTCCTTTCAGATTTCTCACATTTAGAAATTCTAATTTAAATACATTTTATGGTGAAAGTGAGGACAGCAGTCCTGCACCAATATTGGCTTTCCCCTCCTTCAACTCAAATGTCTTATTCTGGAGCTACTAAAATGGAGTCTGTATATTGAACAAAAATGTGTGACTCTTACCTATTTATATTCAACATACAGAATAAACCAGGGGAAAAAGTCAGTCTTTATCATTTGTTAACTAGATGTCTTTTACTTATCACAGTTATAAACGACCAAGTGAAACTGATGATTTAGCTGACATAAAAAACAAGATGGTCTAAGGTTAGGAAGTTTCATCTTTAACATTAGTAATCTCGAGACAACCCGAACCACCATTAAATCAGGTATATGATAAACAGGGTAAAAGGAAGAAATATTCATTATTAAAAGGAACATTATTATTAATATTTTATTAGGAGTTGGCACTCAACATTTTCTTACAGTCTATCGGGTGAAGAAACTTGGTTTATGATTCCTTTTAAATTCTTACTAACACTTTTTTTGCCTAGAAAATAGGTTTTTAAAGCCTATAACTACAAATTGTCTGTAAAATCATTATTTGAAATTAGCCTGCACTAATATAATAAAACTACATTAATTCCTCACTACATTTCTACTTCAGCAGTTGCTGATATATTAAAAATGATTCACCATCATTGTTAGAAAAATAGAAGTCTCTGTATATTTAAATTAGCCTGGTTTTGAAAATTTTGTTACTTATTTCTAGCCTGACTTTTAAAAGTTCTCTAAATTCAACTGACGAATATTATGTTCCTAAACACAAAGATACAGTAATAAAGATGGGAATTATTTACTCTAAAAATCCTGACTGCATGACTGTTAAATCACTTACATACGGCCAAATGATCTACAAGAAAGCAGGGAGGTCCTGAAATTGTGTACTCATATCCATTTTCAACTACTGCACAGGTGACACAACCAATCAAGGCCTTACTGAAACAAAATGGGGACAGAAGGCATTTAGTGAATAAAGGTGACTTTTATAGACAAAATGAAATAAGAGACAATCACCATCTCTTATTCAAAAGCAACCAACAGCAACAGATTATTTTCTACTCTCTGCTTATTATGTTCAGTAATATAATAATAATAATAATGTTGGATGTTATCTATGTTATATTCAACATACAGAATAAATCAGGGGGGAAAATCAATCTTTAGAAGATAATTTGGTAAGGGGACCAGCAGGTGGCATGGTGCTTAAGGTGGACACTGGACACTCCCACATGGCTGACCACGGTTCAAGTGTCAGACCTGGTGGCTTCCTTTCTCACTTTCCCTCTCTCTCTCTCCTTCTGTGGGTCTCTTTCTGGTCAAATTAAAATAAATGAATGAATAAATAAAATGGAATAAACAATTCTAAGAAAAAAAAAAGAAGATAATTTGGTAAGAATAAATCCCCTGATAATAAAGTATGTTTATTATCAGTTGCTCTCCTGTTCAGAGGTTAGCTGGTGATTAAGAAGAAGAAATGGCAATATCACCCTACCACAGAACTATGAAAGGAAGGCAAGTGACCAGTTCTGCCCCATGGGGAAAGCTCATCCAGGTGACTAGTCCG
Source organism: Tupaia belangeri chinensis (assembly GCF_000334495.1). Taxonomy (NCBI): domain Eukaryota; kingdom Metazoa; phylum Chordata; class Mammalia; order Scandentia; family Tupaiidae; genus Tupaia; species Tupaia belangeri. The sequence goes on along the minus strand of NW_006160167.1, from coordinate 2,455,866 downwards.
AGAAGGTGCTTCTCCCTTCTCTTTCTCACACACACATGCACTTACAACATGCTCTATCATGAATAAAGATAGATAGAACCTTTAACGTTCACATAAACTTTCCGAAGTCTTCATGGATTTCTGAATAGACCAAAAAAAGGGGGGATACAAATTAGACAAGACCACTTATTTCATCACACTGAACTTTAAAATTGTTATGGACTGAATGTATATATTTAAATGTTAATGTTTAAATCCTAACCCCCAATGTGATGGTACTGGGGTAAGAGACACGAGTGAGATGATTCCTCTTTCCACTATGTGAAAAAGATATAAGAAGATGGTGTCTAGAAGCCAGGGAGAAGACCCTCACTCTTCTTTTGTTACAGCAGCCTGAACTAATGAGGACAAACACCTTCATTTTATTAAATAGCCAAAAGAGGTGAGCTACAGAAGTACAGCAATAAATCAGTGCTCCATAATGCTGAAGCCATGTGGGAAAATCCTAGATTTGTTCCCAGCAGTTTCCCTGTACTTGGTGTGTGTGCACACACAGATGCCCATGATCCCAGCTAGCTGGGGCTGGGAATGGATCATGGCATGAAGATCCTGTTTAGGGTAGTTTTTAATTTTTTCTTCACTTTGAAAGCTTCATTTATTTAATTCTTTGGTTTTTAGCTTTATTGTTTTATTTTTTAATATATTCTTATTATTATTCATACATTAAATCGCTATATATCAATTAGATTATGAAGAGACTTTACAGAGGGTAGTTTCTACATAATACTTCTCTCATGGGGAAGATCAATAAATAAACTTAAAAAAAGTAGCCAGAAGAGTTTTAACGTGGGCATGGAAAAGAAGGAAAAAAATGCTAGGTTAACTCAAATATTTTAGGAGAATTCTTGCTCACCTATTAAATAAATAACAATATTTCTAAGAACTTGGAAATAATGTTACAGTACAATGTTGGTTATGCAAAAAATCTTATTTAATGCAGTAATTACATTCTTTAAAAGACCAAATACTTTAAATATTAAATAAAAAATTGACAGTACATAAAATGGGCTTATAGCCTGAAATACAGTACCATTTGTTATGGGAAAGGATTACTGTTATAAAATCTATGCATAAAGCTATGAAAATGCAAGTTATAGTATTGGGTCATTGGAAAGTCATGACTTTATGCACATTTAAAAAAAATAGAAAAATGTGTCATGACTTTTCTGACAACCAATAGTATGTAGAAATAGTATTTTTAAAATTGTAATATAGATATTAATCCTCTTGAACCAGATAAGGTTTTAAAATGCAATACTGTATTGTAACTTGTCCTTCCTTTGTTGAAAATGCGGTGACACTATTAACGTTTTATTCTTACAAAGAATTTTTTAGCCCTTTGCATAATACATTGTTAAAATGCTTACTACTTTCAATCAGATGCATGACTGCTTATGTTTTGGGGGAAATTTTATTTATTATTTTCTTGATTTGCTTTTCACAATCATAGGCATATAATAGTTCATTATGTTTCTTTATGCAGATTTTTACCTGCTGTCACTGTAATCTTTAATATCTATTTCAGTGGTTTTAAAGGTTAATATGAGAGTTTTTTTTATTAACTTTGCAGAGCAAGAAATAAAGTAAGATATGCCTTTATTAGATTTTCAAATTTCAGTTCCTCATTTTAGAGACAAAAGGATGCTTCCGGCTAAAAGCTTTAAAGATTTTGAGAATTCTTGGGACCAGCAGGTGGCATAATGGCTATGCCACTGGACTCCCATGTGGTCGCCCATGGTTTTAGTCCCAGACACAGCGGCTTAAACTCACTCCAGGCGCGTGTGTGTGCATGCCCAAGATCCCAAGAGGAGAATGGAGGAGAAGGGATTGTGGTGTGGTCATACCCCCCTGGGGGTGATTTCTCGCTTTCTGTCTCCCTGTCTCACTCTGTCTTTCTGCAAGTGTACATACCCTATAGCAAAAACCTCTCCAAAAAAAAAAAATTTTTTTTGAGAATTCTTAATAACCTTTCCTTTTTTAATTTTCCTGTTTTTCCATATTTATGTCATTCTTTAAAAATTTACACACAAAATTATGACAAAGTTTTCAAGAAAGAATGTTATTCTTTTGTAGTTCTATAATCCAGTAAAAATGTGATATAAAAGTACAATAGTTAATGTATTAGTGGATGGTTTCTGGTATTTGTTTCAACAAACTTTGATTTTATTTTCAATTAGTTTTACAATGCCATTCTTCTTGTGAAAAATATTTATTGTCGACATTTTAATTGTTATCAATAAACAACATTACTATAATTAATAATTACTGAGGTATCCAATTAAGAACCCCAGGCCTAACTGTTGTGGTGTAGCAGTAATGACAGTACCCTGCAACCTTGGAAGTCATATGGTGATCACAGGTCAGATGAAAAACACACCAGTGCAGGAGTGGGCATGCAGGATCCTGAGGAAGTAGAAGGCTGGGGCAAGGGGATTATGGCAACACGACACTCTATGAGAAGTGCTTGCTCTCACTCTCTCTCTCTCTCCTTGTCCCTCCTCATGTGCATGTACACACATGAAGAGGTGGGAAAAAAAAAACAGAAACTGTTACCTCCTTGAAAGCAACAGTATAACATAAGTTACTTAATCATTCCTGGGCAATTATTCATATGCCCCCCTCTATAAATATACAATATACAATATCTAACAAATTCATATATAAAGTTACAAGTATTATCAAGTTTCATGTATTCTTTTATTCTCAGAAAGAAAATTTATATTCAAATAATGAAATTTAATTACAAAATCTATCTCACTGTAAAGGCATGGAAGGGATGATTAAACTATTTACCAATCTTATCAATAAATAATAGTGATACTATAAATTCAGTCTTTTGACTTTCCAAATATATTTTCTAATTTCCTTTATTTACTACTTTAGCTTTGTTTAAATTCACAAATTTCCCAACACCATACTTTCTCACAGAAAGATTTTTTTTCTTTTTACCAGTGGGTATACATATAGAATATTTAAGGATTACTTAATCATAGACAGGTTATTAAATTTATAAAATAGATCTCTTTTTTAAAAAATTATTTGTTTTGATTTTATGTATCATTATTTCTTTTTAATTTGACCATAGAAAGACAAGGGTGGGGAAAAGAAAGCAAGCCACCAGGTCCAAGACTTGAACCACAGTCAAGTGGGAGTTCAGCATCTTAACTACCATACCACCAAATCCTGACAAATGGCCATTTGTCAAATCCTATCCAATCTAATACCAAAAATGAATTCTTAAATACAAAAGTGTTTGTTTTCATTTGTCAGAGGGCACATGCACTCACCAAACACATACAGAGAAAAAGGTAAAAGGAAAAAAATTCCCCTCCCCAGTGGGGCAAGGTCACACTGGAATCCCCTCTCCTCCATTTCTTCATCTTGCCAGGATTTGAAGGGCACATACGCATGCCAAACACATTTTTCAAGCTGCAGGACCCAGGATTTAAACTGCACAGTCATCCATAAGGGAGCCATCCATATGGCTCCCTTAACGACTAGACCAAGGAGCTAGCCTAGTATTAGGGCTATATGCAACATTCATTCATCCAAAAAGTATTTCTTGAGTAACTATTACATGCCAAGAACTACACTATTAGTATAGCAGTACGCTGGCGAACGAAATTAAAACTGCCCTATATCTCATGCCAAAAATACAAAGGTAAAGACACTGTCTCTCTTTTAAAGAATATTTCATCTAACTATGGCAAGAGCTAAAGTTAAAGTTCTCAATGTAATTTATCATATAATGTTAAAATATGCATAAGTAAGTTGTAGCAAGAGCATATTCAAAGGGCCAGGGAGCAAAGAGGAAGGAGCCTCTCTCAGATACAACTGAGTACATACCATGATGAGGACCACAATTTTCTCTGCCAGCATCCAACAAGCATGGGCACTCCCTCCTGAGAACAGAAATCTCCAGCACAGTAATAAAGCTGTACTTCTAACTCTATGATATCTCTCTCAGAGGTTAATCAAGGTGCTACCTGACCTGACCTTCACAATGTATGGCCCCTTTGCATTCAATAGGAAATGGAAAACGAGAGAACATTCAAATAACTCCATTTTAATAGTTAAGAGTAAAGTTCTCTGGGGATGACAATAATTCCTATAAAATGTCTAGGTTAACTGTAGGCCTCAGCAATTCCTACTATTCTTATCTCTTATTCATATGAAGACATTAGCTGCATCTATTAAGTGCCTCCAGCAGAGACACACTGTACAACCTTCAATGGAACATTATTTCTAAGGTTTATCTATTGACAGGAGGTATTTTTATGCCTTAGCTTTGCAGATGAGAAAACTGAGAGTCAAAGATATTGTATAATTTGCCCAAAGGTCTGTACAGCATTTGGGCTGGAATATAAAGAAAATCTGTCTGAACACAAAATCAGGGATCTTTTTGCTATATCTCATACTCCCATAAAGAATCTATTACTAAGTGATATTAATTCCTCTCCTATGTTATTTGTAACCATCCTATATACAGAATTACATGTGAACTAAATAAAACAGTTTATGTCTTTGTTGAAAATAGGATCACATCTAAATTAGTTAATTAGCTAGCTAACCAGAGAGAGACTGACAGAAGGAAACATGACAAAATCTCAAGTGCAACATTATCCAAAACAATTTAAATTTACTCTACAGTGTTCTCATAAGTCCAAGTGGCACAACCCTTTGATGGACATTATTTCCAAAAGCACAATTAAAGAAACTAGATATATCTTGAGATATCTGTAACAATGTTATCACCTCCACTGCCTCATCTTCTATACTGTCTCTCTGCTCACTCCAAACACAGTGACCTCCTATTAAGCCTCAAAGACCCAGGCATGTGCCCACCTCACAGAGTCTGTCTGCTCCGCTAACCAAAGCAGTCTTACCCCAGATATCTACAGGCTTAGTCTTCTGAGTCCTTAAGGCTCCAACTTAAATTATCCCCTTCGTGACAAGGCCTCCACTATCACAAATAGTTAAAAGAACACCAGACCTCCATATTTACACATTCCCCATCTAATTATAATCACCATCTAACTATTTTATTGCATTTATTTCCTGTTTATTGCAACTAAAAATAGAAACACTATAAAGGCAGGGATTTTTGTTTCACTCAGGGCTATATCTCTTGCCAACAGAACAGTACCTAGCACTGACTAAATATGTCTTGACTAAATAAATAAACTTTATTATTTGAAACCAAAAAAGGAATTGAGTGAGTTTGATTTCATCACTGCTACAAAGTTCAATTAGGTTTTTTGTTTTGTTTTGTTTTTTGTTTTTTTTTTTCCTAGAGCATAGTTTTATTATTTGAGGGATGTTTAACTTTTCTTTTTTACAAAACATTTCCCTCGTTACCTTGGCTAATGACCTTTTTTCATTGTTCTTTAAAACTTTAACAAGAAGAAAATTCAGGGTTTGAATTTAAAAATTAAAGTCTGGATAGAATCAAAGTTGTATAGACACATCTATTAGCTTTCATTTCCATAAGCTGTTACTAATAGTCTTTTGAGAGAGAAATTCATAGATTAAGAATTAAAATTAAGTTTTTCATTGATGCTTTATGACATTCCTCACATTAAATGAGCACCAACGTCCATTATATTGAAGGCATTTGTTTAATATTCTAGGTACTTAGAAAAGTTTCTGAGAAAATTAAGTTCCTTTATAAATCTTTCTGTGGCCAAATATTTTATTATAAGACATTCACATGATGTAAAGGGTCCTAACTATAACAGAAATTACAATGCCACATCATACTTAAGCTTTAAACTATCCATGTCTTTTATGTTTAACAATAACATAAAAACTCTTATCCCAAACTACTTATTATCTTATTTAAAAAATCTTTTCTTTTCCATCAACAATGACCTTTGTCTCCTAAGGTAAATAATGGCATGTATAATAAAAAGCTATGTAACTTTTTATTATTTCAATTAAATAATTAGCTGATACTAGCATCTTTTAATACCACCCCTACACATTTAGAAGAAGTAAATAACCTAGAGATCAAAATACACAGTAAAACCATAGGAACAGCAGTTTTTCATTGCCAGCTCTCTCTATATAAACACTGGATGCAGTTCTATGGAAGTATGGCTCCACATATTAAGATGAGGAATATGTCTGTTTACATGTGTCTCTTTCCTGCTCCATATTACCCCAGGATCAGTGTGTGCCTCTGTGGTTAAGATTTACTGCATGCTCATATTAAAGTCCCATTTCTAACATTTAAACAGACAGCCACAAAGACCAATTACAACAGTTATTAGTACGACCTTTGGTGTACCAAAGATTTGGGAGTTCATAAAGTTGGAATTGATTGTTTATGGACAATTACAGGTACTGAAATGATTTAAACATTTCATTTCTGTTTTGCTCTGCTGA
>NW_006160167.1:2447665-2449422 GCF_000334495.1 Tupaia belangeri chinensis | reverse complement strand
CTGAACCAAACTAATTTAAGTAACAGAACCAGATGCAAGATTTAAGTATTGACTTCTAATCAAAAATCACCACTAATGTCTTAGCAGGGTGGCTATCCCCCTTTTCACTAGATTCCTTTAAAGATGCAGGGAGTGTGGAAGCATGATGGTATTAAATTCAAAACATTTTTAGAATAAATGTCTAGCACAAATATATCAAATCTGGACTTCTGACTTTAAACAAATAACCATATATCTCAGGTATTGCAAAGTAAGTTTTTTAATTGTATAAAGCTACTATAGGCTAAATAATACATCTACAGTATATTAGAAACACTTCCATATTAAATTCCATGAGAAAAAAACAATGTGTTTGCAAATAGCCACATACCTTATCAATAAGCTATAAGTTACTTTATGTTGGATGACAGATCTGATTCATTTATCTTTGAGTTCTCTGTGCATGCATATAGAGTTTGTAAATACCAGTACAGTAAATACGGTCAGTAAATACTGACTGAATAAATAAGTGGGTAAAAATAACATAAAGAATGGTAATGGGTGTTTAAGGCAGCTGGGTCCAAAATACAGTCAGTAAACACTGACTGAATAAATAAATGGGTAAAAATAACACAAGGAATAGTAATGAGTGGTTAAGGCAGCTGGGTCCAACATGACTGACTACACAGCTCAAGTACTGGATCAAGCAGCTTGAGAAACGTGCTAGGCACATGTGTACGCATGCCCAAAATTCTGAAAGGAAAGAGGGATAGAGGTGAAGGGATTGCAGCATGGTCATCCTCAATGGGGAATACTCTCTTACTTCCTCTCTTTCTCTGTCCCTGGCAAGAACACGTAACCTCTGGCAAGTGGGGATAAAAATAAGTAATTATATAGTAAGATTTCTGGTTCAAAAATTCTCAGATTCACTACTTTTTTTTCCTTTTTTTTTTTCTTTTTTTTTTTTGGAGAGGTTTTTGCTGTAGGAATGTGCACTCACCAGAAAGACAGAGAGAGACAGAGAGACAGAAAGCAAGAAATCACCCCCCCTCGGGGAGATGGCCATGCTGCAATCCCTTCTCCATTTTCCTCTCGGGATCTTGGGCACGCACCACATGCGCCTGGCCTGAGTTTAAGCCACCAGGTCTGGGACTCAAACTGCAGTTGACTACATGGGAGTCCAGTGACATAGCCATTAAACCAACTGCTGGTCCTCATTCACTACTTTTTAATGACAACCTGAAGAAAAGAAAAATTGAACCTTTCCAACAAAGTTTAAATCTACCTGAAACTCCTTAGAATCAATACTAGAAGGGTAGACGGCATGTGAAAAACAAACAGTATGTCAGTCAGCTGGTTATCAGTCTATTCTGAGTGCTACTAAACTCTTCAATGACATAACATGAATGCTATCATGGTGATGAACTCCCTCTTGGTTATCTTTCCTTATTCCTTCTAGTGACCATGCCTAAGGGGATGAAAAAAGGTCAAGAAACAATTTTTTGTTAAGAAGTATATCTGTAAGACTTACGTGCTACACTTCAGAAGCAAGGTCCCCTTGAACCCAAATAGGCATTCATGATCCTTCTAGTGAACACAGTAACTTAACTTTCCCCAGGATGGTTCTTTCTACAGCCCCTCACCAGCTGGCTCCTAGTCTTTGTTCTACAAACTCCTTGCCACTGATCTGCTTCAGCTCTTGGAGTACTGAACAACTTTAGAGTCAAGACATGTCACCTCCAGCACTGGTACACTAGCACTTGAGAGCAGCATTCCTG
>NW_006160167.1:2409345-2447164 GCF_000334495.1 Tupaia belangeri chinensis | reverse complement strand
GACTCAGTCTGGTCTCAACCCTGAAAGCTGTGAGCCTTAACAGTAAAAAGAAAAAACAGTGCTCCTCACAGTGTATAAAACCTGACCCTACCACGAGCCTGCTCTCCTTTCCCCAAGCATCTGCAGAATCTCAGCTCTACATTTCTTTGTGCAAAACTCCTGCTTCTTGAGATTCTTATTTTCACTCCTCCCCACAACCCATTCATTCTCTCTCCCTCTTTCCTTTCCTCTCTTTTTTGTTTTGTTCTATAATTCTCTCCAGCCCACTTAACTTCTCTATCTTTAACACCCCCCATCCAATCTGTCAGGAAATTCTGGTGGTTCTGGGTTTGAAATATACCCAAAATCTGTCTAGGTTTTATCAAATCCACTGCTACCAACCTAATGTATGCCACTATCTCCTTTCACTTGGAGTACTATAAAAGTCTCCCAAGTGTCTTTGCTTGTACCACTGCACACCACCACCAAGCACAGTCTATTCTCAACAAAATCAGAAGAATCCTTTAAAAACATTCACCAGGGGGCCAGCAGATGGAATAATGGTTTCATCACTGGACTCTCACATGGTCAACCATGGTTTGAGTCCCAGGCCTGGTGGTTTGAAACACACGCCAGGTATGTGTGCGTATATGCTCAAGATCCTGGGAGGAGAATAGAAGAAAAGGGATTGCAGGGTAATCATCCCTCTTGGGTGGTGACTTCTCACTTTCCCTCTCACTATCTCCGTCTCTCTTACCGGCAAGTACACGTGCCCTAAGGCATAAACTTCTTTAAAAATTTTATCAGATCTTACCACTCTGTGACTCAGTGCCTGGCAAGGGCCTACAAAGCATTACTCCTGATCTGACCTACCTCCACCATCATCTCAATGACACCTAGACCACCATGTTTAAAATTTTAAATTCAGGGACCAACAGATGGCATAATAGTTACACTGCTTGACTCCTGTGTAATCAACCGTGGTTTGAGTCTCAAACTCGGTGGCTTAAAATTCACACAGGGCACATGTGCACGCGTGCCCAAGATCCCGAGAGCAGAGTAAGGAGAAGGGATTGTAGTGTGGCTATTCCCCCTAGGGGTTGATTTCTTGCTTTCTGTCTCTTTGTCTCTCTCTGTCTCTCTAGCAAGTGCACACACCCTATTGCAAAAATCTCTCTAAAAATAAATAAGTAGATAAATAAATAAGTAATAAAATTACAAACACATCCACCCAAATTCTCTCCATTCTTCTTAATTGCTCTAGTTATTTTGCTCATTTCCAAAGCATGGATCACATTCTAATATACTATGTAAATTACTTACTCATTATACTTGTTTTAAAAAGTCTATAGCCCCGGGGGACCAGCAGTTAGCGTAATGGCTATGTCGCTGAACTCCCATGTGGTCGACCACGGTTCACGTCCCAGACTTAAAACTCACACTGGGTACGTATGCGTGCATGCCCAAGATCCCAAGAGGAGAAAGGAGGACAAGGGACTGCAGCATGGCCATCCCCCCTGGGGGGTGATTTCTCGCTTTCTGTCTCTCTGTCTGGCGAGCACACACACCCTATAGCAAAAACCTCTCCAAAAAAATAAGTCTATTGCCCCTTAGTAGAATGTGATACTGATACATCCCAAGTGCCTAGAACAGTATCTGGCACAGAGTAGGCAGCAAATAAAAATCTTTTCAACACATGAGAATATATTTGAGCATATTTAAATATAATGGAGTACATTCTGGTATCATTTTATAATGCCTCCTCTCTAATAAATTGTTAATAATCCTTAATGAACTGTAGCCAATATGCCTTTTCAGATACAGTTCTAGATCTTTAATTGTGTGTGCATCCCATAAACCCAGTGTGTATTGCTAAGTCTCCTCCTGACCTCTAATTTATCATTTTTTTGTATTTTAAGTATCAACTATTTAGCTGCTATTTGAGGTATAAATATTTTTCCCCAACATACTGTCTATTGAATTTGTTCAAAAGATTATATTTATCTTTTCTTTCACATACTGTGTATTGGTTAGGAACTTCTCCCCAACTTCTAAATCATACATGTAAGTTTAGAATTTTCATTTTTCTTCTTTTATATTTTTAGTACATTTAGTATCTTTAGGTATTATAGAGACTAAAAATTCCATTTTCTTTTAGATAAACAGACAATTCTAACAGCATTATTGACATTTTCCCACTAAGTTCAGTTTTTCACCTTTATCATACTAAATCTCCATTTATATACTAAAACCTATTCCTGGCCTCTATATTCACAGCCATATGTCAGTACCCTACAATTTGATTATAATGGGTTTAGAGTTTATTTTCATATCTAGAAAGGTTATTCACATCTCACCTTTTTCCTTAATTTTCTTGGTCAACAGATTAATATCATTTTACCCAAATCCAATAGAAACTTTGATGGACTTTGATTAGAACTAAAATAATTTTTTTGGAATTTTGTAATTGGTAAAACAGGAATTAGGGCATAGTCTTTTTCTTCTTTGCTTGTTGTTGTTTGAAGCTTGTCATAGGGCCTGTGTGCTTGCCAGAGAGAGGCAGGCAGAGAGCAAGACAGAGAAAGACAGAGAAATTAAGAAATTGCCCCTCCTACCAGGGGGTGACCATGCTGCAATCCATTCTCCATTCTCATCTGGGGATTATGGGCATGCACATATACACACACGCCTGGAGTGTTTTTGAAGCTGCCAGGTCTAGGGCTCAAACTGCAGTCAGCCATGTGGGTCCACCTCCATGCCATGCACTGGTTCCAGGACATCATTTTTAGATGGCAACATAATATCATAAGAACTAGAAATGTTGGGATCAGCAGATGGTGTAATAGTTAAGTTGCTGGACTCCCATGTAGTCTACTGAGGTACAAGTTCCAGACCACAGCTTGAAACTCACACCAGGAGCATGTGCATACATGCCCAAAATCCTAGGAGGAGAATAGAGAAGAAGGGAATGCAGCGTGACCATCCCTCAGGGTGTGATTTCTTGCTTTGTCTCTCTGTCTCTCAGTGAGCGTGCGCCCTACAGAAAAAAATCTCTTAAAAAAAGAACTAGAAATGTCATTTATAAAGCCATATGCTCTTTTCTTTATTTCACTATAATATCTCTGAGATTTTTATAGCTTTCTTCATACAAAATTATACTTCTCTTAGGGCCAGCAGTTGCCATGATTGTTAAGGCACTGGACTCCCACCCACATGGCTGACAATGGCTCAAATCCTGAAACTGGTAGCTTACTTTCTTACTTTCCCTCTCACTCTGTGTCTCTCTCTGCTCAAATTAAAAAAATATTAATAACAATAAATAAAATTAAGTAAATACTTAATTTTAAAGTATACTTCTCTTATTAAAAGTATACTTCTCTTATTAAATTTATTCCTAAATATTCTTTAATTTTTTAAATTAGTACCTTTAAATTTTTCCAATTTTTCTTTAATAACATTATCAACACTGAGAAAGGCTACTGATTGCTATATAGTCATCAGTTATATATACAATTATTTACCAAATTTTCTTATTAAATTCAGTACATTTTCACCGGTAGTTTTCGATATTCTATATTCTAAGCATATAATAGTATCAGCAAAATTAACTTTTCATTTCTAATGTCTACGGGGATTATTCCACTTTTTTACCTTAGTGACCACACTAGAATATACAAAACACTTAATAATAACAACAAAGAGCACACCTGTTATCAGAAATAGCTTTTACATTTCACTAAATGTTAATAATGTTTGCTTTTGTTTTTTGTACAGATTATTGTATTTATACTTAAAACTGTTGAACTGTATTAAATACTTTTCCAGCATCTATTGATAAAACCATGAAATAGTCTTTCTTCAACTTAATGAACTTCATAGGTACTGATCTTTTAATTCATTCACAGTTAATTACTTTGGGTTAAAAGCTATTCATTAGAATGTTTTTTCAATTTCAACAATTCTTACGTGGCATACTTCCAGCTATTCTGTCATCATGCATCTGGATGTGGTAATACATATGGAAAGGTTCACTGCTTATAACAGCTTCCTCTTCTCTTCATAATCTTTGGAAGCCTTAGTTCTGATTCATTTGCTATGTGGTCTGAGTCTGTTCAATTATTTTCTTCAAGGTAAATGAGAGAAAAAAATCTGTTAATCTGTATCTAAAAATATCTTTTACTCTGCAAGGCAAATGGAATACTGGCTGGGTCAGTTATTTGCTCAGTCATTTAATAAAAATTTATACTATAGACCTAGCTGTTGTGCAACAGTTGGAACACAAGTGTTCTGCAAGGCTGGGAGCCATATGGCTGGCCCTAGGTTTATTCTCCCAGGTTGGTCTGAAAACATACTGGGCACACACCTGGACGCCCAGAATCCTAAGGAGCTCAGGAAAGGAGATTGCAGGGTGACAAAACTTGGTCAGGAGTGCTTCTCTCGCTTTTGTGTGTATACAAAAAACATGTTATTAAAATACACACACACACACTCACATACATACACACACGAAATGTAATACATCATAAAGGAAAAAAAAAACGCTGCTTTAAAGAATATATATTCCAGTTGAGGGAGACGGGCAAAACATACATAAATGAATAAATAAATATTAAGTGGTTATAATAACTAAGAAGATGGGGCCAGCAGGTGGCGTGGTGGTTAAAGGTACTGGATTTCCACGTGGCCAATCGTGATTTGAGTCTAAGACGTGGCAGCTTGTTTATCATGATTTGAGTCTAAGACGTGGCAGCTTGTTTTCTCGCTTTCCCTTTCTCTCTCTCCTCTCTCTCTCTCTCCTCTCTCTCTCTCTGTCTGGTCAAATTAAAAAATAGTAATAGCAAATGGAATTAAATAAACATATAATTCTTTTTTAAAAAGAACTAAGAAGAAAATAAGACATGGAAGAGACTGGTGGGGGATTAGAATGTAATTGTTTTATATAAAAGAGGACTTCATAAAGTATGTGGAAACAGAATTAAAGTATGAGTTTATTTTGGTGAAAATATATTTTGAAATCCATGCAGTCTTTTTGCAATACACATTTTCCATAAACTTTTGTGAATACCACTTACATGTAGTAGTCAGGAGAGACTGCTCTAATGATGATGATGACAAAGATGATAATGACAGCAGTTAATCTATATACAGTGCTTATTTCTAAGTGTGAGGTAATTTGCTAAATACTGAACAACATTCAATACTAAACAACCCTAAGAGGAAGTTACTATAAAAATAAAATTTAGCAACTCAGGAAACTAAGACACAGCAAGAACTGATAGGCCCACAGTATAACAGCAAATAAATAGTGGAGCCATGCTGTCCAGCACTTGAACATTACGCTACTCTGCTTCTCTGGTGATACGGCATTTCATCAGACAATGAAAGGAAATGAGGGTGGAAAGGGGCCATGGGTTTTAAGAAAGAACAGAATTCCTGGCAAAAGGGAACAGCCAAACAAAAGCTACACAGGAGTGTACTTATAGATTTGTAGAAAAAATATTCAATTGCATTGAAATATCTGAATTATATCCTTAGATTCAACCATAGAATATGTGGCTGAAACAATTTCTCATATCTATAGAAAAATGTTTAAGGTATATTATCCTGAGAGCAAAGAATTGATCAGATACTCAGGATGAAATGCTAAAAAATAAAAAATGGTATTGAGAGTATCTTAATGTGATTTTAAAAATTCCTTTCTGAAACTAAACACTAGAATTATACAAAATGAAGAAATACACACATTCTCAAGAAGAAAGACTATGAGGTTTGTACACTACCTCTACGTACCAACAGTGTACTGCATCTTCTAAACACAATCTCATTTATTCCTTACAATAAGCTTGTGATTAATATATATCCATTTTATATACAAAGAAAACAAAGAAAATCAGGATCATGCCTTAAAGTCATGTAACAGGAAAAAAGGGGGAAAAGAAATAAAAATGTGAATTCATAAACCATGTTGCTCACCTTAAATATCTACAATTTTTATATGTCAAAATCTCAAAAAACCTGTTAAAATGAATTTGTGGGCAACCCATTTTCTGGGACCCTCCCTTCTTGAGAGCTCTGTTCTTCCTTCCCTCTCCTTTAATAAACTCTCCATTTTGCTACACCTAAAAAATAAAAAAGAATTTGTGCAGATGGAATGACCAAAGATGATTATATCTAGGACATCAATGTACTTCCAGAAGTAAATGAAGACAGAAAAGTTATAGGATATAGGGTAAATCCAGAAAAACGATTGCTTATCAAAGTTGACTTGTGTAGGGGAAAGAAAATGAGCTTTGGAGCCAAAAATGCTCGATCCATGTCAAGCTGACTAGCCTAGGGAGTTAACTAAAAAGGCAGTGGGCTGAGATTAGTATCTGCAGTCACTTTTGAGATAACCCTTGTGGATGTGCCAGTGACAAAGTGCTCAGCAACAACAGCAAACTGATTCAATCCTAAAACACCCAGCTCTTTTCCTAGTTCACACAAATCAAAAGGCAACCAGCTCAAAGTTCTAGACCTCCACTCTCTTTCTCTCAATAAATACTACCTTCACCTTCTATTATCTGCCTCAGTTTTTCTTCCCTCTCTCTTTTTCTTCTATTAGGTCATTGGGAAATTGATGACATATTTTTCTGTTTTTCTATGGAAAAATGTGTCATGACTTTCCTTGAAGACCAAATAATTGTTCCCTATTTCCTTTTCTCTTTCTTTCCATTACCTTCATCAAGCATCCTCTTTTGAATTGCTTTCTTCTGTCTCAACACCAGAGTTTAGTTTCAAAAGCATTTGTGAATATCTTCACTATCTCCAAGTAAATGTTTACCACAAGGACATATCTCTTCTTCCAATATTTACAATTTAAGGAATATTTAGATGATTCAGTAAGTTATAAAAAATGGACTGAATACACCAATTTGTGTAGGTTAAAATACTATGTTACTTTAAAAAAAATCCTCTATATTTAAAATCATATGTTTTTTTTCATTATTTAATAAAATTCAAGGAGTGACATATAATTTACTTAATAAATGCAATGGGTAATCTTAAAAGAATTAATGTCAGAAAGAAACTCGGTTATTACTTTAGTGTCCCTCAGCACTACATATCGCTTCCATTTGGACTTAATAACACTTCACATATATAAATGATTCACAAAAGAAAGACAAGTCATCTATAGTTTACTATTATGGGAATCAAAAACCAGTAATCACACAATGCTTTTAATTCTTATCATATTACTAAAATTTTATCAGAAACAGATGTCAGCAGCACAATTTTGATGGAATTACTTAACTTTTCTTTCACTTTCATAACAAATTAAGCATTGCTCATTTGACAAGTTAAAATGTCACAAGCCTTGGGGCAGCAATAGATGCTATAATTTAAACCGGTGAAGTATAGCATTTGTATGCTATCGAAAAAGAACTTAGTATCCTCATTATTGATAATTATTAAACTGGCAAAGACCCACGTTTCTCTTAAAACCTCCAATCTATTAAATATCTGAGGAATCTAGTGAAATAACTCAAAGATCTCTAGCTGTATTATATTCAGATGGTTTTTTTTTCCCTGACATAAGGCATATGCACTCTCCAGAGAGAAACAGAGAGAGAGAGAGAGAGGGGTAGAAAGTGAGAAGTCAGAGAGAGAGAAAGTGAGAAAACCCCCCCACACACACACAGGAAGGATGGCCACACCACAATCCCTTCTCCTTCAGTCTCCTCCTGCAATTTTGGGCACACATGCACACATGCCTGGCATGATTAGCAAGTCACAATATGAGGGGTCCAGTGTTTTAATCACCATGCCACCTGCTGGCCCCTACTGTTACTAATAAATCAATGTATAAATTGGAAATATGGCTGTAAGACAGGTAGAAAATAAAACCATTATCATGACTTCCAAAGAAATGGTTCATGTCTCTAAATAAGCTAAAACATAAAGAAATTTTAAAAAGAAAGATTATACTAAAAACAGAATTAAAAAAAAGAAAGAAAACATGGATAAATAAAATGCGGGTGTATGCGTTTATATACGTGTATGTGTGTGTGTGTGTGTACAGTAATGTAATACTGTGTGGGAAGGACCTCCCTCAGTATTGCTAAAAGAACTAGAATTCATATATCACACTTAGAATAGTGCCTGGTACATTGTAAAAATTTTGTACATATTTAGGTATTACTGTTACTATAACTATTATGAGACATCCAAGAATCCAAAAGTTGCAAGAAGTTTGTTCTTCAAAGGAAAAGAAAATATACCACAAATATAAAAAATCCTCTTATGAATAGTTATATCAAACCTCTCTACTTTTTTCTATCAAGTCCCATTTAATGGAAGAAAGATTTCATTAGTATTTAGTGGTAGACTAACTCTTAAATCAGTTCAAAAATAAAGTCCTATAAGAAAATAAACACAACCGCCAAAAAAAGATCAGCACTCAACTACAATCCTAGACTGCAATAGGGCTAGTCTGATGCTACCACTGTCGAGGTGTCCACTCTTCATCTATCCAGTGGCAATCATAGTACCTTGCTATTGGGCTGTTGGAAAAGCCATGACATATTTTTCTTTTTTATTATGCAAAAATGCATCATGTCCTTTCTGACAAACAATCTCATGGGGTTAATTGTGGTAATTAAAGAAGCTGATTTATTTAGACCTGTCTGCTAAACCTGAAAATATTTCATAAACATAGACTAATACTACTACTGCTATTAAAAAGTCAGATAATACATATCATATTTCATTTTTTAAGAGAGATTCTTTGCTATGTATTGTGTGCACTCTGTGGATAGACAGAGAGAAAGTGAGAAATCATCTAGGGGAGATGGCCACGCTGCAATCCCTTCTCCTCCATTTTCCTCTCAGGATTTTGGGCACTCATAAACACACACACACATGCCCAGGGTGAGTTTCAAGTGGTCAGGTCTAGGATTCAAACCGTGGTCAGCCCTGTAGGAGTCCAGCATGTTAACCACTATGCCACCTGCCGGCCACTATATTCCACATTTTAAGAAGATTGTCCTTGCTTCCTTCACAACAAGGTCTTATTCTTCTTAGCCCAACTTTATTTGATTTGGCTACATACATGGACACTTTATATATGCATAAGAAATACTTTCCATAGTGATTGGAAAGGAATGATAAAACTAGCAATTTCATCTAGAGCATAAATGATTAAGAGGTGAGAGACTAATCTTTGACTTTTGGGATTTCTCTTAGAAGTTTGTTGATGTAATAGGTTAACTAAAAATAGTCCTAGAAACATAGATCCCCAGTCCTACCCTCAATCACACTAGGGCACAATATTCTAATGATTCATACTTTACTTTTTTGCTGGGGCACTTGGCTGAGAAGACAAATTCATGGAAAGAATGAACACTGAAAGGAAGACTGCTCACTAACTTGTATTTATTTCTATGTGTCAGACAGTATGAAAGGCATCTTTACTGGGCTGTCAGAAAATCATGACACATTTTTGCATAGAAAAAATATGATATGACTTTTCTGACAACCCCACAGTTTCTTATTTAACTTTCACAACAACCTTGGGAGGTATTATCACCTGCTTTTTTATAGGTGATTGTTTGTTTATGTCACAGAGATAGTATATGGTTTAGAGAGGATAGAATGTTAAAAATAAAGGTTTTATTTCAATCCAGTTATTCCTGTTTCACCACACTCTCAACCCAGTAAAGCAGAAGACAAAAGAATTTCAGAGACAGAGTCCAGCCAGAAGTTAAGGCGCTAGATCCTACTTGGCTGTCTGTGTGGTAGGAATCCCAATCCAGTGGCTAGAAAATCATGCCAGGTGCATGTGCCTGCCTAAAATCCTGACAGGAAAGTGGAGGAGAAAGGGTTACAGCATGACCATCCCCTCAGGGGCTGATTTCTTACTATCTTTCTCTCTGGCAAATGCATACACCCTATAGTAGTAAAAAAAGAAAAAGAGAGAGAGAGAAGAGGAGAGGAGAGGAGAGGGGAGAGTGGAGAGGAGAGGAGAGGAGAGGAGAGGAGAGGTTTTACTATGTTGCCCAAGATGGCCTCAAACTTAAGATCCTCCAGCCTCAGTCTCCTGAATAGCTAGGATTATAGGCTAGCACAACTGCACCCAGCCAAAAGCCAAAAAATTTTAAATGCTACCAGAATTGTATCCCATAGAAGTAGCCTGTTACATAAAATTAGGATTTCGGGGAACTTCAGCACAAGTTCTTCCAGTCCCTACTAAATGAAAGAACACAGTGAAGTAAATTTCTCATAACAACTGGTTTATCCAGGAGGTAAATTTACCCCTCATTCAAACAGCATCCTATTTAACCAGAATTATCTCCTTATCCTTATACAGTGGTTTGAGTACATGTCAAAAATCCATACTGAGGGAACCAGCAGTTGGCGTAATGGCTATGTCGCTGGACTCCCACGTGGTCGACCGCGGTTCACGTCCTGGACCCAGTGGCTTAAAACTCACGCCGGGCGCGTGTGCATGCGTGCCCAAGATCCCGAGAGGAGAATGGAGGAGAAGGGATTGCGGCGTGACCATCCCCCCTGGGGGGTGATTTCTCGCTTTCTGTCTCTATGTCTCTCTGTCTGTCTGGCGAGCGCACGCGCCCTACAGTGAAAATCTCTCCAAAAAAAAAAAAAAATCCATACTGAGAAATTCTAATTCGTTCAAGAACATTTTCTATATTAACCTAGTAATACACACAGAATAAAGTAGTATACAGGCAAACTTTTAGGAAAGGGGGATTATTCAGCCAAATGCATAATAAGAAAAATGATGGATCTAGTAAAAAAGTAATCTTATAGTTTAAAAAACAGCAGAATATCACTTTCATAGATGTTAAGTATTTAGTATCTTTGTTGGTTCTATATAAATCTCTGCCTAATCAAGTCAGGTTTAGGGATTCAGCTTGATATAAATGTTTCCATTGTAGGATATAACCTATATAAAACACACAAACACAGCACACACACAGAGCAAATAAAAATAAAACAAAAACTTGCTTTCTTTCAAAGTAAATTGAAATGTTTTCATAAGAATTTTCCTCTGGAGAAAACAGGAATAAATCCCATTTGATAAAAAAAAAAAAATTGCCATACGGCTCATTTCTCAAAAAACTAAAACTAGGGGCTAGCAGGTAGTTTGCTGATTAAGGTGCTAGATTCCCACATGGCCAATAGCTCAAGGCCTGAACCTGGTGGCTTTAAAATCACACCAGGTGCAAGTGCATGCATGCCCAAAATTCCTAGAGGAGAATGGAGGAGAAGGGATCGTGGCATGGCCATTCCAGTGAGGAAGTAATTTCTCACTTTCCCTATGTCACTCTCCAGTTATCGCAAGTGCCCTATTGCAAAACTCTTAAATAAAAAAAGAACTTCATATAGTCCAACAATCCCACTACTAGGCATATACTCAAAGGAAAGTAAATCAGTATGTCACAAAGGTATCTGTTCCCTTCATGTTTGTTGTGGCATTATTCACTATAGCCAAGATGAAAGGAATCTAAGAGTCCATTAACTGAGAAGCAGATGAAGAATATGTGTGTGTGTGTGTACATATAGGTGTTTGTTGTGTTAATGGAATACTATTCAGTCAGTAAACAAAAAAGATGATATCCTGCCATTCGATGTTAAATGGGCCAGCCTGGAAGACATAAAAACACATAAGAAAAAAAAAAAAAAAAAAACATGCAGGCATAGAAAGAGAAATACACGTTCTTCCTCATAGCAGCAGGATTAAAGACTGATAGTACAAGCAGGGAAGGATGAGGGGTGAGAATAGAGGGATGATGATTAATGGAAATAAAATTGCAGATTGGTAAGAGGAACAATTGCTCTTGTTATAAAATTCAGCAGGGAGGATAGAGATGGTATCTCAAAGTAACTAAAAGGGAAGATTTTTAATGTCCCCAGCATAAGTAATGATAAATTCTTGAGATAATGGTTATGGTAACTATCCACAATGAATCATTACAAGTTGCATTCTTATACTGTAAAATCACACTATACCCCTACAAATGTGTACAATTATTATTATACATATTAATAAAAAAATTTTTAAAGAAAATTGCCAAAAGAATACATGTTAATCTAGCATATATAGCTTAGTTTGCCTATTATAAATCATTTAATTCTGGTCTCCAGACAAGGAAAATGAAAGATTTTCAACCATTTATTTTATTGTACCTTAGTCTCTACTATCCACGAGTAAAAAAAAAAGTAGAGTAATGACATTTCATGATGTATAAATACATGAATTAATGATTGAGCAAGAAGAAAAAATGCAGACCCTAATAAAAAGGCAATATTTGTGTTAGCTTTATTTCTCTCCTCTAAAGCCTCAATGGTATTAACCCTAATTCATGTAACTTGACTGTTCAAAACATTCCAGAAAAAAGGATCATGCTGTCTGTTTTTAATATCAATTGTTAGTAAATGAATGAAAGTGTAACTTTCCAAGATGATTTTCTCAGTTCAGATCTTTTTTTTCTCTAGTTGCTTTTCTCATTTTTAATTCTAATTCTAATAAAAATTTTAGCATAACTAAGAGAGACAAACTAAAATTACTCGGGGATTTTTATGCAAAACTTCCAATTATGTGTCCTAAACTCTTTTACTCCAAAGTGAGTTCACAAACTCTGACAGATGTTTTATAACTCTGTTTAAATATTTAGTCAGTAAAAGGATGAAATTTTTAAAAACCAGAATGATTTCATTCTTCTCAAAAACCAGGGTGGTCTTTGGGTAATTGTGGTACCAGTGGTGTTGCCGGGGGAACAAAATGAAAACAGGTGCCATCAAATTCAAATTAAAGATTTAGTTCTATTTTAAACCACCTTAAACAACGTTTCCATAAACCTTCTAACTGATACTACTATAAATTTGACAATATTTTATAACAAGAAAAGGATTATAAATTGTCTGTAGACCATCAAATTTTAACTGTAACAAATTTAGACTGATTGGCAACACTTCCTTTTTAAAAACTTTCTTCCACTAAATATGCACCACCACTTTTTAAATGAAATGAATGCATAATAAAAGGCAAGTCAAAATAAGGAAAAAGAGTAAGTATAGATTTTAGTAGTCTTTTCTATCTGACCTTGTTTTGAGCCTAAGCAGTTTTAAAAATTGAAATCAAGTAAAAAAGATAATTAAATGCTTAACATATAAGGAAAACGTTACTCAGTAATATGAAGAGCTGAACTTTCCCTCATAAACCTAATTGTGGTATTATCTGTTAAACACTAAATGAAGTTTCCTATACAAAAAAAAAAAAAAAATCCAGTAACTTTTGTTTCTTATTTTGGTATTGAAAAGAATGTAAATATTTGGCTTCTACCATTAAACTCATTTTTGATTACTCTTAAATGAGATGAAAAGATGCCTCTTAATACATAAAAGTTCATTAATATTCACAAATATATTACAGTATTAGATGGTTTCTTATTTCTTTAACACTTTATCAATGAGAAAACATTTTTTTTTTTTAAGTTTATTTTCTTGAAAGAGACAGGGTCTTGCCAGGACACAATCCTCTGCAAGCCTCCCGGCTAAACCAGAATCACCAGTGCACAGAGGCATGCCCATTATGTTCGGATCAACTCAGGATCCAAAGCCAGGCCTCCCATATGGCCGTAATACTGCACAGTGGCGTCCCACTGCCTGCACCTGTGCCTGCTAAACATTTTAGCCTAAGAAATGAGAGATTTTTAAATAGGTGAAGTTATATATAGGCTGATGTTCCTGATATAACTATAAAACTCTTTCAGCAAGAATTAAGCACTCTGCCCCCAGGAAGGGCTCTAGACACATAGGTATGATGAGGTATAAACTCTTTAGTATCATTGATTTAATGAGAAAATAATTTCCCTTTGTATCAGTTTTGATGCTTGAAAATTTTTTAAATTTGTAGGGGTATTTGATATTGCACTGACAAGAGTTCTTTTTTTTCTGATCATAAATAATCAAATTCTGTTGTCATTTCAAATCTTTCAGCTCATTCCAAGTTTTATTTTTAAGGGAACACAAGTCAGCTCATTAGTGTGGAATCATAATTTATAGTAAACTCCATTAATTGGATCCTTTCCAATGCTTAACTCCCACAATGAGGGTTTCATCAACTAGTTTTTAAAAAAAGTTTAGTTTTTAGTATTAATATATAAATGTCTTTAAAGCTAATATTTCTAGTTTAACATTTCTCCCATTAAATTATATTTGTAAAAATAATAAAAAATTATCTTTTTTCAGATTTACACTTATAAGTATTTGGATTATAAAACAAAAATATACAGTATTATATGAAGTTGACCAATATAAATATTCCTTTACAGTTATGTTAGTTAAAGTTTCAAAATAATCTCACTTGTGTATAATTATAAAATTATTCTGCTGGTCTACTGCTTACTTTGAAAGTGATTAATCAAAGTCAGAGAAAACCAACCATCAACTGAATTATGTTTCAAATTTCCTTTCAGAGACACGTCAAAAAAAAAAAAAGATGAGCCAATTTTACTTTAATTAAAACCTCATTCAGAAATATGAAATAAATGTTTTCTATTTAATTCCAATTACATTTCAATTGTGTCCAGCTTTCAAAATGCTTCTGCTACTTGATTACCCATGCCAAATTAATCTTTTTATGATTCATATACACAGATTTAAAAGTATAAGATTTGGGTATTTTGCTATTCTTGTAGGTATACTGCATTTTATAATTTATTCTATTAATAAATCAAAGAGATTGTTAATTAAAAAATAACTACAAATTGGCCTCAATTTATTAATGGCTTGTTTATCTTGTAAACAATAACAACTAGGTAAGAATAAATAATTCTTCAAATTTTAGAACGCTAAAGCTTTTTTTTTTCTTTAAAGATTTTTGCCATAGGGCACGTGTACTTGCTAGAGAAAGATAATGAGAGGGAAAGTGAGAAATCACCCCCTAAGGGGGACGACCACTCTGCAATCTCTTCTCTATTTTCCTACTGGGGTTCTGGGCATACACACAATGTGCCTGACATAATTTTCTAGTCACAGGGTCCAGGACTTGAACCACGGTCAGCTATGTGAGAGTCCAGCACCTTAACCACTATGCCATCAACTGGCCCCTGAAATCTTAAATTTTTAAAAAATCTTTTTGTCTTACTGTCTTATATTGTCCACCTATATCATAAAAGCACAACAAATCCATTTGCCTGTATTTCTAATTTCGATTTGCTTTGCCCTTCCTGCTAGAACCAGGTATGTCACAGGAACCCAGTCATACATGATCTCCAAGGTTCTGTGACCCCGGCAAGATTCCTCTAACATTAATTTGTTATAATACCAAGCCTACAAAATGCCCTTAGCTAACTTTCGAATATGTATAGTGTTTAGTTCAAATACAGGAAGATTTATGCTTTGTCTATCCTAAAAGAAGGAAGAAGAGGAAACAAATTAATCTAAGGTATGTTTGACTAATATGGAGCAGTCTTCCAAAACTTGTGAGTAGATATTTTAGAGAAAATATATTTTTTTACCATTTCTCTTGGGGTGTTTCCCACAGATAGCCAAGGAACTTTTCTCAAAATCAGTAAGTAAGGAGAATACAGGGTTTTCAACAGAATCAAGCAACATGCTACACAACTGACAATAACATAGTCATAGTACCACACCCTGAACACATCAGGTACATGTGTCCATGACCAGGGCTGGCTGAAACTGAGCAAGGATGGCAGTATAAAGGCTCTGGGGAGGTGGGGAGAGACTGTATCTCTTTCTGTTTCTCTCTCTCATAGAAGAAATAATTAAGCTTAAAAAATTGTTTACATGGGACTAGCAGTTGGCATAATGGCTATGTCGCTGAACTCCCATGTAGTCGATCACAGTTCAAGTCCTAGACCTGGGAGCTTAATCTCACCTGGGGCACATGTGCATGCGTGCCCAAGATCCCAAGAGGAGAATGGGGAAGAAGGGATTGTGGCGTGGCCATCCCCCCTTGCCATAGGGCACGTGTACTTGCTAGAGAAAGATAATGAGAGGGAAAGTGAGAAATCACCCCCTAAGGGGGACGACCACTCTGCAATCTCTTCTCTATTTTCCTACTGGGGTTCTGGGCATACACACAATGTGCCTGACATAATTTTCTAGTCACAGGGTCCAGGACTTGAACCACGGTCAGCTATGTGAGAGTCCAGCACCTTAACCACTATGCCATCAACTGGCCCCTGAAATCTTAAATTTTTAAAAAATCTTTTTGTCTTACTGTCTTATATTGTCCACCTATATCATAAAAGCACAACAAATCCATTTGCCTGTATTTCTAATTTCGATTTGCTTTGCCCTTCCTGCTAGAACCAGGTATGTCACAGGAACCCAGTCATACATGATCTCCAAGGTTCTGTGACCCCGGCAAGATTCCTCTAACATTAATTTGTTATAATACCAAGCCTACAAAATGCCCTTAGCTAACTTTCGAATATGTATAGTGTTTAGTTCAAATACAGGAAGATTTATGCTTTGTCTATCCTAAAAGAAGGAAGAAGAGGAAACAAATTAATCTAAGGTATGTTTGACTAATATGGAGCAGTCTTCCAAAACTTGTGAGTAGATATTTTAGAGAAAATATATTTTTTTACCATTTCTCTTGGGGTGTTTCCCACAGATAGCCAAGGAACTTTTCTCAAAATCAGTAAGTAAGGAGAATACAGGGTTTTCAACAGAATCAAGCAACATGCTACACAACTGACAATAACATAGTCATAGTACCACACCCTGAACACATCAGGTACATGTGTCCATGACCAGGGCTGGCTGAAACTGAGCAAGGATGGCAGTATAAAGGCTCTGGGGAGGTGGGGAGAGACTGTATCTCTTTCTGTTTCTCTCTCTCATAGAAGAAATAATTAAGCTTAAAAAATTGTTTACATGGGACTAGCAGTTGGCATAATGGCTATGTCGCTGAACTCCCATGTAGTCGATCACAGTTCAAGTCCTAGACCTGGGAGCTTAATCTCACCTGGGGCACATGTGCATGCGTGCCCAAGATCCCAAGAGGAGAATGGGGAAGAAGGGATTGTGGCGTGGCCATCCCCCCTCAGGGGTGATTTCTCGCTTTCTGTCTCTCTGTCTCTGTCTTTCTGGAAAGTGCGTGCACCCTATAGTGAAAACCTCTCCAAAAAAATATATTGTTTACATGAAATTTGTCATCTACATGTCATCAAGCTAATTATTGGGTTTTTAGAAAATTCTATGATCTATTTTTTCTGTTTCTATGCAAAAATGCATCATGACTCTTCTGACAACCCAATACTTGGACATCACTCTCTCTTCCACAGGCACTAGCAGATTTGGAAAAGAAAGAGATTTGGGTTTTATTTTGTTGTGTTTTTCCTATAACTCAAAGTTCAG
Organism: Tupaia belangeri chinensis; assembly: GCF_000334495.1. Lineage (NCBI taxonomy): Eukaryota > Metazoa > Chordata > Mammalia > Scandentia > Tupaiidae > Tupaia > Tupaia belangeri. Next base: position 2,429,794 of record NW_006160167.1, on the reverse strand, counting down.
CTAAGAGTAAAGGCCTATAAAAGAAACCTATAATTATTTCCCCAAGGTTTCAAAGCAATTGCTTTTGTAAATCAAAAGGATGTTTTTTCCTATTAGCCAAACCACATCATTTAAGAGTGAAGGGTTATGTAAAATGATTTCACTTTTCTCAAAGATGGAGAAAGCTAGGTGGTAATAAGATTAACGACAAGAATCCTGGGACACTGCCAAGTTCTGGCACATTCTGATCATCACTACTGTTTGGGAGGAGAGGGCACCTTGAACCTTTTATGCAAGCTCGTATGTTATATAGAAAGAAGCCATGTAATTATGAAATGCTTCAGAGGTTCCAAGAAGAAGCTACCACACTTTTCTGTGCTTCTAAAAAAATTAACACATTATTGACTTTGGGTGGCATTTTGCTACAAAAATATCAAAGCATCAGAAAGATCATACCTACAACTGATTTTTTTTATCTGTGGTCTCTAAATATTCTCATAGCCCAGACATTCAGTTATATAACCTAATTTTTTCCAATTGCCTCCAAGTTATAGAATTCACTTTTCAATTTGGTTCAGTAAATAATTAGGACCTATTTTATAAAATACTGCCTTATATCTAGGTTAGAAGGACGGGATCAGGAACCAGCAGTTAGTGTAATGGCTATGTTGCTGGACTCCCACATAGTCGACCGCGGTTCGCGTCCCGGACCCGGTGGCTTAAAAACTCACGCCGGGCGCATGTGCGTGCGTGCCCAAGATCCCGAGAAGAGAACGGAGGAGAAGGGATTGCGGCATGACCATCCCCGCTGGGGGGTGATTTCTCACTTTCTGTCTCTGTGTCTCTCTCTGTCTGTCTGGCGAGCGCACGCGCCCTATAGCGAAAATCTCTCCAAAATAAAAAGAAGGACAGGATCTAGAGTTTACTGTCTGGGTTGTAATCCTGGTTCTTCCTAATCTCTCTACACTTTAGTTTTATCAAATATAAATATAGCATAAAGCAATAACATGAAAGGGTTCTTGGGAATCAAGTAAGTATACATAAAATACAACAAAATCATAAAAAGAAGCACTGATACATGTGCGAAAGCATGGCTAAATCTCAAAAACATTAAGCTAACTGAAGGAAGTCAGATACAAAAGGTCACATACTGTATGAGTCCATTTATATAAAATATCCAGAATAGGTAAATTCACCGAAATAGACTGCAGAATGGCAGGATCTGGAGGGAGGGAAAAATTGGGATAAATGCTTAATGGGTAGTGGGCTTTATGCTGGAGTAATGGGACGTTTTAGAATTGGATGCAGGTGGTGGTTGCATAACACTGCGAATGAAATAAATGCTACTGAACTGTTCACTTTAGAAGAGCTCATTTTATTTACATGAAATTCTTCTAAATAAACTTAAATTTTAAAAAGTAATAAACTACTTATTGACAGCTTCAAAAAATACTAACAACAATGGTAGGGATATAGAAAGAGTTCAATAAATATTAGCTATGACAACTATCCATGTCATATGAACAAGTAAATGCATAAGAAATCATATTATATTTCAAAAATTAAAATAATTTATAGGTTTGGAGTCCCACATTTACTTTGAAGTATTCATTTTAATGAGTCACTCTTTTTAATCAACATAAAATTATGAAACTAATCTACAGGATCTCATTTCCTCAAAAGAAGACAGAAAATACACATGAAAAATGGCAACTAAAAATTTATTTTGTATGTACTTTTGTGAATGTTTACTTCTGTGTGTTACCTAAGTTATGTCTTACATACAGTACTTATGTTTTAAGTTATCTGGAAAAAAGGAGTTAAATCATGAAGATTTAACACACACACAAAAATACACACACACACACACACACACACACACACACACACACTGTTTTGTAAATTTAACCTCCCCAAATCATAAGTATTTTGGTGTTTATTATCTTGGTTCACTCAGATGCTTAAATAATGTAGTATGTTCAATACTGCTAAAAGAGTCACTTGTACATTCACAAACTCAATGGAAGGTTTGATTTGTGATTAATAATAAAATTCAGAAAAAAAAAACAAAACTGAAAATTAAGAACTAGATCTACCTAGGGAATATAACTTTTAAAAGAACGTAAGGTTAGACTTGCATCTATCAGAAATCCACTTTCTGGGACCAGCAGTTACTGTAATGGCTGTCGCTGGAGTAGTCAACCGTGGTTCGAGTCCCGGACCCGGCAGCTTAAACTCACGCCAGACGCGTGTGCATGCGTGCCCAAAATCACCAGAGTAGAATGGAGGAGAAGAGATTGCAGAATGGCCATCCCCCCTGGGGGGTGATTTCTTGCTTTCTGTCTCTCTGTCTCTCTCTGTCTGGCTGGCGAGCGCACACGCCCTATAGCAAAAAAAAAAAACCTCTCCAAAAAAAGAAAAGAAAAAGAAGTCCACTTCCCAAGAAAAAAAAAGAAAAAGAAAAAAGAAAAATAAAAGAAATCCATTTACCTTTTTTAAGGCAAAAAGAAAAAGGTATCAGTAGAAAGAAATACTCCATATACCAAAATTGAAGTATGAATCCTATAGTTTAGAAAGCATATGTCAATGAATGAAGAAATCATAGCTTCCAAACAATTATAGGAGCCAAGATATCAAGTCTGAAAACCTTCTAGAAGTAACTATAAGGCATTTTCTACTAATACCTCAAAATAAAAACCATAAAATATCCCAATAGCAAAAGAATAATTTGTATTTTCCACTTTTTGCTTCATATATTTATTTTACTGTTAGAAAAAGATTATCTTTTTGTTTTCTTTGTCATGCCTAATGTTTATCTTTTAAATTTCCATAAAATATTTTATGAAAGGCTCCTGTCAGGAATGATAACTTTATTTCAAATCCACATGTATAAACACCAAAGAAAACTGTCATTAACTTTAATACAAATTAAATTATTACAATGAACTTTCAAACATATGCTGAAATCAGTCAAAGAATTGAGGCATGGCACGTGTTACCTTTACTGATCCAAAAGCACAGAGTTTAGACCAAGCTTCTTAAAACAGCCAATTGTGGGGCCAGCAGGTGGCATTGTGGTTAAGGTAATGGATTCTCACATGGCTGACTGCGGTTCAAGTCCCACTCCCAGTGGTTTGAAAGTCACACCGACATATGTGCATGCATACCCAAAATCCTGAGAGGTGGAAGGATTGAAATATGGTCATCCGTCCCTGAGGGTCGGGGGGTGATTTCTCACTTTCCATCTGTCTCTCTCTCTCCTCTCCAGCAAGTACACATGCCCTATGATTTAAAAAAAAAAAAAAAAATTAAAACAACAAAATGTTTAACAAGTGAAGAAAAATTCCCATAAAATGCCTTATGAATAAAAATAGTTCAATGAACAAAGTTTGTGAAAAATAAAGCATTCCACAGATTCTATAATATACATGCTAAGATTACTAGCGTTACATTGTATGTATTATGAGAAAGAACTTTACAAGAATTATTATCTAAAAATATATAATATTTTATCTTTTCTGTGAAGATCTTTAAGCAAGTAAGTCAACTAGTTTCTGAAATAATGTACATGATTCACCTAAAGTATTGAGATGTGATTTTCATACATCTCATGAGTTCCTTAAATCTTTGAATATAAATATTATATGTTCTATCTATATGTTTTCCCACTGTATGTCTTTAAAAAAAATAGGCTGAGTGAGCTATGGAAAACAGGCAAAATTACCATATAATCTACCAATTTCACTTCTAGATAAAAACGTGAAAAAAGGGACTCAAACAGGTATTTGTTACACCCATGTTTATGGTAGCACCATTTTCAATAGTGGAAAGGTAGAAACAGTCTCTGCATTCATCAAAAGATGAATGGAGGAACCAGCAGTTAGCGTAATGGCTATGTGGCTGGACTCCCATGTAGTGGACTGAGGTTCGAGTCCCGACCCAGTGGCTCAAACTCACACTGGGCAAATGTGCATGCGTGCCCAAGATCCCAAGAGGAGAATGGAGGAAAAGGGACTGTGGCGTGGCCATCCCCCCTGGGGGGTGATTTCTCACTTTCTGTCTCTCTCTTTCTGGTGAGAGCACACGCCCGATAGCAAAAGCCTCTCCAAAACAAGAAAAAATGAATGGATAAACAAAATGTGATATACACATTCAGTGGATATTATTTGGCCTTAAAAAGTGATTAAATTCTGATACATGCTCCAATCTGGAGGAACCTGAAGCCATTATACTATGTGAAAAAAGCTAGACACAAAACAACAAATATTGTTGTTACTCCACTTAAATGAAGTAATCAGAATAATCAAATTTATAGAGACAGAAATAGCAATGGTGGAGAATTATTATTTGAAAAGCATGGAGCATCAGTTTGGGATGTTGAATAGTTCCAGAGGTGAGAGGTTGACAATAGTGATGGCTGTAAAATAAAGTGAATGTAAATTTTTATGCAAATAGCCACAACTATTTTTTTTTTTTTGGAAGTAGGACAGAGTCTTCCATTAATCAGCCTCACTCTGAATTCTTTTTAGAGCAGGTCAGAATAGTTATTAAGAGGCTTCTGAATACTCTGTAAGCAACTGAACCACCATTATAGCTGGCCAGCACTCCTATACCAATTATTGCCGAGCAAAGTCTTACCGCTCACCTTCAACCTACTGGCCCTACCTAAGTCTAGCAACCATATAACATGTTTTATACTGCTTCTGTAGCAGAAAGCAATGGGCCCTTAAAACACAGCACTTGGTGTTCAGGATATGAGTAAGTTATAAACAGAATATACTTCAGATCGGTTTGCTCCAGGGCTGGTAAGTGTACTTAGCCCCTCAATCACACTCCTCTCTGTCTGACCAGGTCATGTTTCATTATTTATAACCTTGGCCCCAACTCCTTACGTCGTTAAGCAGCTCCGCTGGTCCTACTGCCCATACTAAAATCAGATTAAGTCTTCCTGTCTTGTTACAATCTTCCCTGGACCCTGATATGCTCAATTTTCCCCTCCAAAGTCTTTCTTCTTCTTGGCTGCCAAACAACTCAACTAGAGTCAATTCATGCTTCTTCCACTTCACTGCCTGCCATTCATTCCTTGACCCTTAGGAATTTGGTACTGCCCCTCCACTTGACTAAAATATTCTCCTGAAAATTAGCCATGACCTCCAATCTTGATCACTTATTCATACTTCCTAAATTAAAGGCAATAAAAAAAGAGAGAGAGAGAGAAACATTTACAAAGGTTGATCAATCAGTCATGCACTTCTTAATACTCTTCTCTCTCTTGCCTGTAACACCAAATTTTCTTAACTCTCTTAACTCTCTGGCCCCTCTCTTACCTCTCTCCTCTAAATCTCCAAATATTGGTACTTATTCTGTCCTTCATCCTTATTTCTCTTTTTCCTAGGAACTTTTAAGAACTTCTCTTCTTGAAAACTTTGCAAAACATTTTATACATACAGAATGCTCTCAGCCCAAGAGGTACTAGAAGGAGTCAGGTAGTTAGAGAATCATTCCATCTACCCAATAACTAAGTAGCTGACAATAGAGGAATGCTTCTCTACTGCATATGCATATATCAGTGTTCAAGGTTAAGAAAACCACATTTGTATTTTTTGGCAGGTGAAATACATTTTAAATGAAAAAAACATTTAGAATGTTTTCTTTTGAAAATGTACGGCTAGAAGGAAGTATCTAACAATCTGTTCATTATTAATTGCATGTTTTCTGATATGGTTAATTATTTAGGCTTGATGTAATCATTCAGCTGGTTAAGACTGCTTACTGATACAAAGTTAAAGATAGGATGTATAAATTGCAATGTAAATATCAGTTTCTTAAGGCTAAAAAATAATTTCCTCTCTTAAGAGAGTTTTTAAAATTCTGTGTAGAAATATTTGTAGAATAGAAACAGAAAAATGAAATCCACAGAGAACTGACATGCTATACCTTAATTAAAAGTTGTCTCCTCAGAATACTTAAATTCTTAAAAAAGTACAATATAGGAAAATTAATGGATAATTTGAGAATATGAAAAATTAAAACCAAGTACATTATTATACACTTTAGTCGCTTCTTTACCTAAGTTACTCCATTTTATTTTAAAGAAACTACTCATTTTAAAGAATTATCATTAAAGTAGAATGTATATTTTTATTTAAGCAATTTTTTAAATACTTTAAGGCTTAAAAACTTAAGGATATGGGGAAATGATCAAGAGATAATGCTAAATGAAAAAATAAAATTATAAAACAATATAATATCTTGATTCCAGTTCTGGTTAAAAACCAGTGTGTTCTCACAAGCATGGTAGATACGCAAAGAAAACACAATGTTAACTGTACATTCATAGGTAGTACAAGAGACTTTTATTTTCTTCTTTATACATCACTTTCTTCCTTTCTACCTTCCTTTCTTTCCACAACAAACAGGTTATTATATTTATGGTTGTTTTTCCTGGAAGAAGAAACTCTATATTCCATTCAATTTCTGCTTTTCTGCTTATATATATTTTTTATTTTTTTAAGTTTATTTATTTCTTTCATGAGCAAGAAAGAAAAAGTGCACATATGCACACTACTAACAGGGTCTTGAAGCTGCAATTCACACCCAGATCTAGCCAACCTAGATCACAGGCCCCGTGTATTCAGGGAGGTTTCCAGAAACTAAACAGAAACCCTCCCACATGGGTCAGCCTGTCAGAGCATCACATTTTACCCCCACACCACCATCCGGTCCCTTCTGCTTATACTGAGTCATCGGAAAAGTCATGACGTATTTTTCTGTTTTTCTATGTAAGAAGGCATCAGGATTTTTCTGACAACCTGCTATTTTGACAGACCATCCTCCAAAGCTGCACAAAGAGACTTTGTAGCACTGCCAGTATTCTCATACACATAATCCATGAACAAATTCCGCTATTCCAGCCTTACTTTCCTTCAAGTTACTTCCATGTCAATACTCTACTCAGAAATCCTCAGTGACTTCTCATTTTATTCAGAATAAAATCCTAAGCTCTAATTCTAACTCTCGAGGTTCTTAGATCTGGACCAGGAGCACACTTCCACTTCAGTGCCATAGAACTTGCAGCAAGTAGCCTGAACCTAGTATAATATTTGCCCAAGTGTCCGCTTTTTTTCAGGATTTTATTAAATACTTACTGAGAAGGTAAAATAAAATAAAACCTCAGGACTTCACTGACAATCCAACACAATGCCTCAACCACCACATCTCACCTTTGAGATTTCCTATCTCATTTCTCTTTATTTTTTCCTACTGTTGTACTTAGTACTAACATATAAGATATGTATGTGTTTCTTCTCTGTATTAGCTTCTCCTTCAGTAGAATATAAACCCAGTAAAGGCAAATTTTCACCTTTCACTTGTCCATGGCTGCGTCCCCAGAACAGTCCACAGCATATAGTATATGCTCAGGAAATGTGAACGAAGGAGAAGTGAATAATCAATGCATCCCAGAGAGTCCACAAGTCAAAGTTGCAGCTCCCTAGTCATGGTAACAGTTGGCTTGTGAATATAATGAAATGAAAGAAGCTCATTTACTCATATTCTGAAAATCAGCACCTAGAATGACTTTACACAGGTCTAAACAGAGAGCTAAAGAATGGCTGGTAAACCATAAAGGAGCTATGTTTTCTCAAGCCTAAAAAGGAGTGTCTAGGATCTTACTTTCAAAACTTAGGAATACAATTGTGACTTAATTTGATATATCAAAGGGGCTCAGAGACCACATTGCTATTAGTGTTGATAATGAAAAGTAAGCAGTACTGTCTAAAATCATATTGTTACTCTTCTAGTTTTTTGACTAGAATATTCAATTCCAGTCTATGAGAGTGGATATAAAACTTTCCTTATGTATAAACAAAAATCTAGCAGAATATCATACTACTGTACACCTGAGCATCTTTTATCTGAAAAATCTTGGGATCTTTTATAAACATCAATCAATGCTACGCAAAGAGAGCTAAGGGGGAAAAGGCAATTAGATACTGTGAAAAAATGGAGGCAATCAGAAGAAATACAGTCCTTGGTGGCAGTGACACAAGCTAAGCAGGAGGTATGGATAATCTGGGTAAGTGCCATGGAAAAATAAATATCATGATTGGACTTGAGGCAAATGGAAACAGTTCAAATTGGCTTCGTACAGTGCTCTGTGGAACATATGATGTCCATATGTCCATTACCAACAAACTGAAACATGGAAAATAACAAAAGCCAATGCTATGTTAGCTATAAGAACACACCCAATGCCAGTCTCTACCACACCACAGCAGCATAACTTACTACAGCTGCCAGGTAAGCTGGTGAAAAAGTCAGATGCAATGTGAAAAGGAAAGGAGAAAGGACTGACAAAAAAAATGTTCTCTTTTCTCTTCAGAAGGAAAAGCTGGGATCTATACTGTGCACAATAAAGGCTGAAAAGTAAAGAACAATTTTTTCCCTATAGCTAGTTTCTGAAAGTATAAAATACTTTAGAATTAAAGAGAGAATTTTATCCAAAACTTACAAGTGATTCACGATCCAGAGAACTAAATAAAATAGGATAGAATAACTTCTAAATGAAAAAAATTGTACAGAAGAAGCTGGATCCCATGTGGCCAACCACAATTTTTAAAAAAACAAACTGGGCATGTGCATATAGAGATGGAGAATTAAAGAATTAGAGGATGGAGAATTGGAGGAAAAGGACTGGACACTTGCTGGGGAATACGTGCTCACTCGTTCTTTCTCTGTCCCTCTCTCTCACTTTCTCTCTCTCTATCTACTGGGTTATCAGGAAAGTCACAATGCATTTTTGTATAGAAAAACATGTTGTGATTTTTCCAACAACCTAATACACACACACACACACACACACTGACATTTAAAAATATGTAAATAAGACTTTTCAATTTTTAAAAGGTGTAAGAAAGGTTAACAACAGACTGACCAAACGATGTGATAGAAATTCACTACATTTTATGTTAACATTAAGGAGTCAACTAAATTCCTTTCTACACTCTCTAACCCCCAAAGTGACTCATCTTCAAGATACAATCATAGTTCATATAAAAGTAGTGCTGATGCAAATGTGTTGAAGGATTCATTTATACAGCAAAGTCAAAGCTATAAGAAATCTATAAAATGCAATCCTACCTATCTTACAGTTATCTAGTGGTCCTGACCTTTTTGACCAATCAAAATCAGATATTCCCAGTCAGATGAACTGCATAAAAACAATTTCAGCTCTAATTCAAAAATATATTGGTTGTCACTCACTGAAACTATGTAGTAATAAAATCCAGCAGTTAAAAATATATAACTATTTTATAGTAAATATCAATGTCATTCCTATTTCAACCTGACTTCCCATTCTACCCCTAAACCCCCTAACTTGAAACCGACTACAATTTCTTGAGTAGCTGGAGTGTGGTTAAGGAAAGGAAGCTATGCTTGTTTGTATGGAATCTGCCATTTCCTCCCTGCCAAAACACTTGTTTAAAAAGTCATGTAATATTTCTATTAAATTGTAAATGCAGCCGACAAGGAAATGGCCTACTGGCAGTGTATTACCTTTGTGGCAGTGCCAACGGGCCTACAGCAAAATAGTGCGCATGATAATTTCAACATGCATTCCCAAGTAACAAAATTGTGTTTTACATAAATACCACAGAACCTGAGCAAGATCCAGAAAAAGCAATGAAAATTTGCCCAAGCTTTCATGCTTGCCTATATCAATTGTATGTCATAACTAAAGCAAAATAGAAAAGCATCTACATATGTTCAAGAAGCTTGTGAAGTTAGATCATATAACCCTGGGAAAACTATTGCAACTTAAATCTGTGTATTTCTTGTTAACCACTGTAACAACTCACTAATAAAAATGAAGAAAAACTGTGGGTATCAAATGAACTAAAATGTACTAACTACACACAAGTCCTTAAAGATCATAATGCAACTTATTAACAGGAACATATGTTTAGTGTAAGCCACAATTGTTATGTTAAATTACTTCTTTCTTTGATATCATTCATCTGATTTCAGAATTTAAGATTCACAAACCTTCTAATTAAAATAGTGACCTTCAGCTTATAAGTCACTTACTGCAATACTTACAAAGTCACCTCTGATCATTTATTCCTTACCTTTCATTACATAGTAAAACTACATGTAATTATGCTATTTAAATGATCCCAGATGTAATGAAGATGAGTCTATTCATGTAAAAGTTATATTTAAAATTAGTTTAACATAACCAAACAATTAATCTGTAATTACTACAGTTCTCTAGGACAGCTAAAGAATACTGCTTTGCAGGAGGAATTTAACTAAAATGCATACTTACTTTAAGTCAAGTACATCTTGCTACCATCATTTTTTTAAATCCCAATTTTAAAAGTCAAACATGATAGAACCAGCATTTTCTCAAAAAAAATGAATTTTTAAGTATTATATACTTGAGATTAGAGTCAACACCTAAACATACACCTCATTTATGTCTTCTAAAATAAATGCGAACTTAGGTCTGTAGCATAAGCAGTTACTATGACTAGTTTAAAACAAAACTATGATCAAATACAGTAAATCTCTATTTTACATCCCAGCCCTAGCCCTAACCATAATCCAATACAGTAAACCCTACCCCTAAACCTAAACCCATACAGTAAATCTACACATTCTTCAGACATAAATCTTCAACAAGGCTGAGCAATTACATGCCCAAAAGTGAACCAAAGTTACTGTGTCCAGAAGCCAACATTTTAGGGTGCTCACTACTTCTTTCTAATCTCATTTAATAAAACAGGATCTAAAGCAACAACAAAATTATTTAAAATTTTAATTTTTAATAAACTATGCTAAGTAAAAGTATGAAAGGCAGCAATAAGGGTGATAGGCCTTTTAAGATACATTTGATTAGCATTTAATGACCTCCAATTTTTAGTTTATTTCACTGACTCTAATCCCAAGTTAATACGTACAACATTTATTACTGTAAGGAGAAAGAAACTGAGCTTGCAAGATTTTAATATTAAAACAACAGAAGTATCTTTGATATAGGAAAGGGAATTGAGCCCATAGTCCTCAAAAAATATCTATAATATTAAATACTCTCAGTGTATAAGTTACTCTGCTAGGTTCTATTATTATACACACAGAGAAGAACCATATCTGCATCTGAAACTTAGTTCTAGTAGGGAAAATAAGATAATACATCATAATAATTATGACAATACATAGTAAATTTTAAAATACCATAAGAAAGCTATGGGTAAGGTGATATGAGGATTCAAACACAAGATTCTTCATTAGTAGAATGAGGAACTTCTGACAGTAACTAAAATGACCTAAAACTAACTTTTACAGAACTAAAAAGAATATGGGAAGGGGGGGAAGATTGTGGTCATATATAGTATAAATATATTTACTGGCTCCAGATTAAAATGCAGAGTTCATTTTATGCTATGATAAAGTAAAGAGTAAACAAGACAACATTCTAAATGTACCATAAAACAAGAAATTATCTTGCTTATTAAGAGTCACGGTTCTCATTCATCTTGGGTCAAAGAACTCTACCATTATAGGAGCCGTTATATTCATTTAATGAAAACTATGAACCATCTTACCATAAAAAAATGCACATTTGCACAAACATCAATATTTAAATGTAATTTCATGGAATCCACTGAATCTGAATTCTCTTCCCCAGAATCTTTGTAAATCAAGATTTCCATCACTGGGTTTGTATACGGTGAAAATGAAGAAGTAGAAAGTATATCTACCACTGTTCGAAAGGAAAGAAATTACCTCTGTCCTCATGGGTTCCTTACTTCCATAGTGTTTCTAGCAAAGGCTACATAAATCATCTCAACAGGCAAAGAAACTTAAAACCTTTCAGCAACCTTCCCCAGCAGGTTCAGAAACAGAAACAGTTCACTTTTTTGGGCACTATGTACAGTCCCAATACTTCCAATCCTACTGAATGCCCTATGACTAAGTCAGGTGATAATAACCAACTGCTAAACGCTTCACATAGCCAAAAGTTCTTTAAGCAACACATTAAATATCATTAAAAGGTTCCCTCTGTCAAAACTTGAACTATATTGTATTCCTAAAAAAAACCTTTATAGCCTGCCTAGTATTTCAATAGTATTTGACATTTTACATGTATTGCACTTGTAATATTAATGAATTTTATCAATAGAAACAATTCTGTGAAGTGGACAGATGAGCAGCCATTATAATTAATTCACATAACAGAAGTGATTTGTGTTTGACACACACATCTCAAACATCTGGTCACACCAGGTGCCTATGGTAGCAACAATGGAAGCACTGGGCATTGGAAAAATTCAATCTGCTAAATCCTGACTCAGTGATTCTTGTTTCACAAATCTGAATTATAAACCATTACCTGGACATAAAATAAATGTAGTAAATTTGGACCACCTATTTTTTTCAATGAAAGAATAAAGAAGAATAGAAGCAATGAAGAGACGAGAATACTGTGACAGGCTAGAAATCAGAATGGATCAAAACAATAAAAAAGTCCTGTTTCATCTATCTTTGGTTTTAAGGGTATTTGTCTGTGTGTGTGTACACACATGTTTGTAAAGGGTGATGAGATGAAATACATGAAGTGAAATTTCATGCTGTGGAGCACAATAAAAAAGCCTGAAGTATAAATGGTATCTTTTAGTCATTAACAAATCAACTTAAATTTTCTCCTTTCAACTCCCTACCACCACATAAATACAGAGAAACACTGTATTTGTCAGCATCCCACATTAAAATCTTAAAAAGATGGATTGCAGTGGAATTCTTTCTTGATAATTCTTACTGTAGCAAAACATGTCTATACAACTACAACTAATATTCATGTAATTTGCATGTTGGTAGGAAAATAATGATTGGTTCCTCAATAGCTACCAAACTAATTGTGTTCACAAAGCACCTGGCAACACCAACAGAAAGGCTGAATACAGAGTAAGAGTGGGAACTCCCCTTTCCCTTGTAAACCTCAGGGATGCCAAGCCTCAACCAGATAAGCTGAAATCTGTTTATTCTATTTTCCTTGCTCGCTCATCTCTTCAAGAACAGTAACTCTGACTGGATGGAAATTATGTTGAAATTGTCATTGCAGTAAACTTTAATATTTAGGGACTGGAATACCTTGTATCCCCCACATGTATCAGGATCACATGACAAAAGAATTCTAAGTTTCAAATGAAATAAAAATAAATCAATAAATCGATAAATAACACCTATGTCTTGGAGTAGTACTGAATTCTCCAATGATCCAATCTGTCCCATTCCTCGGGATCCTTAGCTATTTCTTATCTGGAAGTGAGATTAATAGAATCAAGGTATCACCTAAAGTAAGCAGAAAAATTAGGGAAGAGAGAAGAAGAAAAGCAGTATGAAAATAAAGAAAATCACAAAGAAAGAAAACCAGGAGTGTCAGAGTGCAGAGGGTGAGCATGCACCTATATACTCTCTGTCAGTGGACACAGAAAGTAAAGGAGGCAGTGGGAAGAAGAGGGAAAAAAAGGATGATGATAAGTTGAAGGGAGAAAAAGCAAATGAAGTATATAATAACAAAATAATAAAATTCTACCCTATAATCAATCATATGATCCTATGAAATGTTTAATATACAAAAAGTTATATAACTGAATAAATGTTGTTATATGATTTTATAAACAATGGAACATATATCTACCCTTTCCCCTCACACCTTGCCTACAAAAAAATGGAAAACTAATTCTAAAAATAAAATACTGGTTATCACTGTCTGGAAGTTCCACGTGCACAGGAGCACGTTCGCCCTGCTTACCACTACTTCCTTAAGCCCACTGTACAGATAGGTGTGCACTAATTATTCCTTCTAAAGGAAATAGAGGAAAGGGGTAGGGTGATAAAAGCATACTGGAAAACACTTCCAGGGTACTTCTACTCAGAAAAGTAAACATCCATATCTAGATGACAAAACAACTAATGTAGGAGATTAAATCATTTTAAAATGGGTGTCCAGAAGGTGGCATGGCCATAACATAATGCTCTGCTAGATTGGACCCGGATGGGTAGGTCTTGGCTTTGTGTTCCAAGGTCTCCCAATACACACATGGGGCACGTACACATGTCCCCTTCATCCATGCTGGCCCAAACTATAGGTGGATAAAAGTGTGGGGACCCTGTTAGGGTTGGCCCCTGACTCTCTCTCTCTTTCTCACTCTCATGGACAAATGAATAAACAAACTTTTTAAAAGAATGATTCATTCAATTTCCACTCTTTTAGATATGGATATATGTGTTTTTTTGGTATTGCCTTTTTATTTTTTTTTCTCCCAGAAATAATGGTGGATTAGGAATATGTTTAGTTGTGAAAAAAAAAAAAAAACGCCATGTGGTTTGTAGTGGGGGAAGCTACTGTGATGCATACTTTATTTTTTATTATGCACTATAAAGAGAATCATCACCACCACCAATGTCTGTTTTTAGCCTACATATATTGAAGCATTTATTTTACTCGTTAAAACGCCATGTCTTTCAAAACAAGGGGGAGAGAGCAGCAGGTGGCACGGTGGTTAAGACTTAAGACTCCCACATGGTCAACAATGGTTCAAGTCCTGGAACTGACAGCTTGCTTTCTCAAATTCTCAATCTCTCTCTCTCTCTCTCTGCTAAGTGCGTGTGCACTGAAGAAAATTTAAAAACTAATAATGATTGGGACCAGCAGTTGGCGTAATGGCTATGTTGCTAGACTCCCATGTAGTCAACTAGGGTAGGAGTCCCAGACCCGGTGGCTTAAACTCATGCTGGGCGCATGTGCGTGCATGCCCAAGGTCCCAAGAGGAGAGAGGAGAAGGGACTACGGCATGGCCATTCTCCCTAGGAGGTGATTTCTCACTTTCTGTCTCTCTATCTCTCTCTGTCTTTCTGGGAATGGGAGGAGAGCAGAGGAAGCTAGATGAAAAATAAAGCAAGGCTAAGGAAAAGATTCTTCGATAATAAAGACAATATTATTTTCAAAAACATCATTCAAAACTTTTCCACGTTTAAAAATATCTACAGAGTTCCTTTCTTCAAAGGTCATGTAAAGACATAGAGACCTTTTTATAGTCTAAAATAATTTGAAATTTACTCTAAACAGAGATTGTCATGTTTATATAAATTACATTTCCAGAAAATTGCTATCTAAGTATCTGCAAGTGTCTCCTTAAGTCACATTTGACATAAATCTTCCTAAAATACACTATATATTTATATATCTTATTTTAAAAGGACATAGTTTGATTTTTATTTTCTTGCCTTCATTTGATTCAAAAATCGTGATCCTGGCTCAGCTGTGGCAGTACATGCTGAGATGTTTCTACTACAAAGCTGAGGTCACATGAGAGGACTGGATGCAGTTTTCCAAGCCCAACCTACATAGGCTGAAATCCTACAGCTAGCTGGGAAGCTGAAATAGGAGAATTTCAACATGGTGAGATTCTGTTAAAAATCAACAACCAATCAATCTTTCTCTCTTCCAGCTCTCATAATTAAGTAAGTTTTAAATAAATAAATAAATCTTTAGGCACATTTCCTTCTATCCTTAATCTGACTCAAAAGATTCTTTCCTTACTTCTTTCATTATGTTGCATAGTGAGTAACAAAACACAAAATCTAGTATATCAAAACTATGTTAGAAAGAATCAATTTGGTGGGACCAGATGTTGGTGCAGCAGTAAAATGTGACTTTCAGAGACTAACCCACCTGGGAAGGTTGCAGGTTTGCACCCTGAGTCTTCCTGGGTAGGCCAGACATGCTGAGATTAGTGAACAAATCTCAGTGTCGACACCCTGTTGCAGCAGAGGGCCAAGCAGCGATTGAGCAGTAAAATGCAACACACTGTGAGGCAATCCCACCTGAGAAGGTTCCTAGTTCAAGTCAAGAGAGATCTCTGAGAACATAACACTTGCCCATGATCCAGGGCTGGCTAAAGGCTGGGGTGAATCATGACATTAAGATCTTGATGGGGGGGTAGGGAGGAGTATCTAAGAGGCACAGTGGTTAAGGCATCTGGATCCCACATAGTCAACAGCACAGTTCAAGCCCCAGACCGAACATCTTGAAAAACAAGTGGGGCACTAGTGCATAGGTGCTCAAAATCCCTAGAGGAGAATGGAGGAGGGACTATGGTGTGGTCATCTCCCCTGGGAGTAAACTCACTCACTCGTGCATTCTCTCTCTCTCTCTCTCTCTCTCTCTTTCTCTCTCCAGTAAGTACACACACGCTATAGAAAACTTTAAAAAAAAAAAATCTTAGAGGTGCTCTCTGTCCCTGTTTTTCCACTCCTGGAAAAAAATAAACCTTCCTGAAAAAAGAAAAAAAAATCAGTTCAGTCTTAGCTTTGTCTAAGGAATAAAGTAGGTTTGACAGAGCAGTACAGTGATAGATATTCAGGAAAATGATACTATTCACTCATTTCCTGATTTTTAAAAAATTCTATTTCCTAAAAGGCTAAGGAGAGAAGACTGATCTCCCCAGAGGTATGTGGTTAACTAAGTTCAAAATTAAATGCTTTAAACTGTTTTTATCTATTTTACTAACCAAAATTAATTCAGTGGTTTCATATTGAACCTTTTAAAAGAAACTGGATTTTGATAAAATTTTGTTTTACTTAACCTTCTGAACTGATTTACTTCAATTTGTCATTATCCATTGCTAGCTTGTTGTAAATTTATAAACACATTTGTATCCCCTCTCGCCCGTCCCCCATTTAAAAAGCTTTACATGTTTTTTGTTGTTGTTGTTTCTTTTCAGCTTTGGGGTTTTTTTTTACGTTTTTGCCATAGCACATATGCATTTGCTACAGAGTTAGAGAGAGAAGGAAAGTGAGGAATCACCCCCCTGGGTGGATGGTCACTCCACAATCCCTTCTCTTTCCATTTTCCTCTTGATGTTTTGTGCATGCACGCACACAAGTCCAGAATGATGACTTCAAACTGTCAGGTCTAAAACGCAAACTATGGTCAGCCATGTGAGATTCCAGCACCTTAGCCACTGTACCACTTGCTGGCCCCAGGTTTATGTGTTTTAATATGTACTTCGTCACTGCCATTTACTACATCGTAATTTTTATCTACCACAGTGAAGTTTTTTTTTAATTATTTTATTTAATTTTATTTATTATTACTTTTCTTCAATTTGACCAGAGTGAGACAGAGAGAAAAGGGAAGTGAGAAAGCAAGCCACCAGGTCCAGGAATCAAACCATGATCGGCCATGTGGGAGTCCAGCGTTTAAACCACCACGCCACCTGCTCCACAGTGAAGATTTGATTTGCATACACTACAACTTTCCTTAAAAATAAAGACTGGGACCAGCAGATGGCATAATGGTTATGTCACTAGATGTAACTGACTACACTCTCATGTAGTCAAATGCAGTTCGAGTCCCAGATTCAGTGGGACTGAAACTCATACTGGGCCCATGTGCATGCATGCCCAATAAATAAATAAATAAATAAATAAATAAATAAAGACTTGTATAGGTACCAGCAGATGGCATAATGGTTAGATGACTAGATTCCCACAGAGTCAAATGTGGTTCAAATCCCAGACCCAGTGGCTTAAAATTCATGCTGGGCTCATGTGCATGTGTGCCCAAAATCCTGAAAGGAGAATGAATGATAAAGGATTGCAGCATGGCCATCCCCTTGGGGACAATTCATCTCTTTCCACCTCTTTTTCATTCTGTCTCTCCAACAAGCACAAGCACCACACACCCTATAGCAAAAATAGCTCTTTTAAAAAAAAAAAAAAAAAAAAAAGGTTGTATGAAATCCAATTTAATTTACCCTCATCATCAACAAATCTAGTGTTTTTGTTTTTCGGGTTTTTTTGGAGAGGTTTTTGCTATAGGGTGTGTGTGCTTGCCAGAAAGAGAGAGACAGAGAGACAGAAAGCGAGAAATCACCCCCTTGGGGCTGGTCACACCATAATCCCTTCTCCTCCAGGCTTCTCTCGGGATCTTGGGCATGCACACACATGCACCCGGTTTGAGTTTAAGCCACCGGGTCCAGGACTCGAACCGCAGTCAACTACATGGGAGTCCAGCAACATAGCCATTATACTATGGCTGCTCCCAAATCTAGTGCTTTTAATAACTTTTCTCATTAGAAAATTCCTCCTTTGATATCTGTAGTCCAGATACCTATAATTCTATCATTCTGCATAGATTGATAAAATAATGTATCATAACTAATAAATTAAACTATATAAAACAACTTTAACCATAACATCTTCAAAAAGCTATTCTCATTTAATGGCAAATTTCCACTTTAATCACCTTTATTTTCTAATTTGGCACCTCCATTAAATTCTTTATATTCCCTCAGGCATATAACACTCCAAATATATTTCCTACCAAAAGCTTATTTAGCAAAAAAACCACAATATTAATTTGTGGCTACTTAAGCAGGAGCAACTACATTCTACATTATCTAAGCTCAATGATCTTTTTTCACTGTAATTTTTGCTGACCTAACCAATAACAGGTAACAAGCAGTCCTGGACCCTGGGCATGTTAAAATGGCAGTGTGTCCAGGTGTACGTGCCCAAAATCTCAAAAGGGATTACAGTGTGACCATCCTCCACGGGAGAGAGGGTGCTTTTTTACTTACTCTTGTTCTCTCTCTCTCTCTCTTTCTGTCTCACTCTCTTTCCAGTGAGAGGGAGAATTTTTTACTATAAGCCATGTGCTCTTGCCAGAGAGACAGAGAGACAGAAAGTAAGAAATCACTCCCCAGAAGGGACCTCAATCCCTTCTCCATTCTTTTCTCAGGATTTTGGGCATGCACATGGGCCAGGCCTGAGTTTCAAGTTGCCAGATCCAGGACTGGTACTGTGATCAACCATGTGGGAGTCCAGAACATAACCATTACACCATCTGCTGGTCCTGCTCTGGCAATAATTGAAAAACAAAAACAAGTCTGTGTCTGAGAAAATGACTGGGAAACCAAATCCCAATTCATTTATTCTAAAAGTGAACACCACCATTCTGAAGTGTTCCTATCATTTGCACCTGGTGCGCAGATAGAGCGGAAGAGGCCAGAACTCTGTGAAAAAGGCCATAGAGAATTTCGAAAAGCTGGATAAAATTCTCACTCTAGTCAGGTCTAATCAACACTGTCTAGGGAAGATTGCTTGTCACATCCTAACCTAAACTACTGTTCTATTGGATCATCAGAGAAGTCATGACATATTTTTATATAGAAAAACAGAAAAATACATCATGACTCTTCCAATGACCCAACAGATAGCCATCTGCGTGTAGTAAATTATATAAAAATTAACTTACACTTAAAGTACTAGCATTCTTACTCTCTTTAAGCTGTGGTGCACTTTCTGTCAATCACATTTTTATCCCATCATGAAAATGTATATTGGCCTATACTGCTACTAAAATATTGGGTAGAGAATAAGACAGAAATTGAAATCTGTCCATATGTCCTTCCACTCTAGAAAACTTAAAAGTTTGTATTTAAAATTAATAATTATGATGATGAGATTATGATTTGCAGATTTCTTGTTTCTGCTACACACTCCTCCATTTCCACAGAGTTGAGATCTAAAGGCAGAAGATATTCCTCTGGTGCCGAGGCAAGAAAATGGACCAACTTAAGCTCCTATCTCAGTTCTGCCACTGTCAAACTGTGTCATCTTAACAACATAGTCCTTTTAATATTCATTTCATTCAATCCACCCACTAAAATAAAGATGAACTTTTTCATGAAGTTGTCATACTAAAACAAAACTAGTTCATGAAAAGAGAGAACTTCAAAAAAAAAAAAAAAAGAGAGAACTTCAATATTTCTCTTACTAATCACAGTTGTATATCCTAACAGCTTTCTCATTCCTTAATTATCATTTTTATCTGCTCTCTAACCTCACTGAAAAGACTAAGATTCTGATTTAATCAGTTTAGGGTAGGGAGTAGGCATCATAATTTTTTCACAGCTCGGGAGCTGTTATGCAGCAAGAATGAAGAACACTGTCTAGCTCCTTGATTACTCCATTTCCTTATACTCTCTCCTCTTCTTCCAGACCGTACCCTATTGGAACCCTTTTAACTACTCTCTCAATAGCATGTTTAAATCCCCTATAATCACCTCTTTCCAAGATATGCAGTCATTATAATTCCAACCCTAGACATCAAGATCATAATGCACTCCATTTCACAGCTGAGCACCATTAAAGGAAGGCCCGCAACTGGGACTGATGACACTATGATTTCTCCTTTCCAATTCTTGC
Organism: Tupaia belangeri chinensis; assembly: GCF_000334495.1. Lineage (NCBI taxonomy): Eukaryota > Metazoa > Chordata > Mammalia > Scandentia > Tupaiidae > Tupaia > Tupaia belangeri. Next base: position 2,409,532 of record NW_006160167.1, on the reverse strand, counting down.
TGGGCCTTCAACCATCTTTTTTTCCCTCTCTTGGAGAGATCTTTCATTTGTCCCCTTACCCCATTTTCCAGCAAATACTATAAACCTTAATGAAATTGTAAAAATTACTCATTTTATTACATTTCCATCATTAAATACACTTTTTAATATTTTATATGACAAATGGGAAATATACATAAGGCATTTC
>NW_006160167.1:2390086-2409318 GCF_000334495.1 Tupaia belangeri chinensis | reverse complement strand
AAGGAAAAACACTCTTATATTAAAATAACTGACATAAAAAGTAGAATTACTCAAGATTTAGGTATTTGAGAGACATTTTTTCCCCCAGTAAAGAACTAAGTGAACCTGTCATTTCAAGAAAAACAACAGATAACATTTGAGGCCAATGATAAAATTTGAGCTTTCAAGTAGATTTAAATTTTGGAAAACTTAGGTCTACTACATGATATTGACTGTATCCCAATACTTAAAGTTCAATACTTTAATGTGTTAAGCATGAAAAAGGTTAAATAATGATGGTATCATTTACATAGCAATTTCAAATTAGAAATGCACAAGGCAACACTTGATAAACTGTGCAAAAAACTATAAAGTCAAGAATTACCTATAAACAAATTATGAGGAAAAATAGAAATCTACTTGGCTTGTGGATGTCAGAGAAGGCTCTATAAAGAAATAAAATCTGAGTTGGGAATTGAGAACTTCGTAGGCTATAGATTGGTTGAAAAAAACAAGCAAGGCAACCTAGCAGTTTATTTTGTTTATATATATATGCATATATATATATATATAAAATATACACACACATCATTTTTAAGAGAAAAACTAACTTCAAGTATATTTTTATTCTTTCACATGTACGAATTCAAACTCTCAGGTTATATTTTTAAAATCACCGCAGGAGGACCAGCATAATGGCTATGTTGCTGGACTCCCATGTAGTTGACTGTGGTTCAAGTCCCAGACTCAGTGGTTTAAATTCACGCCAGACCCATGTACATGGGTGCCCAAGATCCCGAGCGAATGGAGGAGAAGGGATTACGGTATGACCATCTCCCCAGGGGGTAATTTCTCACTTTCTGTCTCTCTGTCTCTGTCTTTCTGGTGAGCGCAAACACCCTATAGCAAAAATCTCCCATAAATTAATTTATTAATTAATTCACCACAGGAAGTGGACACATATTACAACACTTGGCTAAATCCCTGTTCTGATTTGAGCTATGTTGCCTTGGATAATATAGTTCTCTTTACTAATTTGAACTCAAAATACGCCTAGTTTGATGATTACCCTAAAAATATCCTAACTAAAAGTACCAAAGATAATTAATAATCAGAGAAGAAAAAAGAATTCATGCTCCTGTTTTTTTCTTTTTTTTTTTTTGAGAGGTTTTTCACTATAGGGCGCATGCGCTCACCAGACAGACAGAGACAGAGAGACAGAAAGCGAGAAATCACCCCCCAGAGGGGATGGCCACGCAGCAATCCCTTCTCCTCCATTCTTCTCTCGGGATCTTGGGCACTCACGCACACGCGCCCGGTGTGGGTTTTAAGCCACCAGGTCCAGGACGCGAACCGCACTCGACTATGTGGGAGTCCAGTGACATAGCCATTACGCTAACTGCTGGTTCCCCATATTCCTGTTTTTATGCTTACTTTACTTTTCATGTTATTTTCAATTTATTTTTACTTTTCACTTTGGAAAAGGAATTTATATTTACAAAGAAGATGGAACATTTTACATACAAATATATTATTCAAAGAAATCCTTCTTTAAAGTACTTCACTATGGCAAATAGATTTTTAAATACTTTCAGTATATTATGCTGTTATCTATAATACTGAAATTTAACCTACATTAGCACTGTAATATAAGACATACTTCCAATTTATTCTTCTTCAAATACTCTAAAATACTGCATTCTTTTTCCTACCATTTATTTACTTCACACAATTTTTCTAATGATCTTGACATCATCTTCTCTTTTCTATACACACACACACACACACACACCACCCATCTCCCTTCATTCCTATATCCTTCTTAAGGTACCTACAGCCACTAGAGGGCAATAAGTATACAAAGATAAATGTACTTATCTATGATGAATCGAGATCCACATACTAATAAATCCAAATCTTGTCATCACAAATCCTAAAGCATATGTAATCCAACATATACACTTCAAACTCAAAAATTATCCTGGAAAAAAAATTAGCATTTAATGGTGTTCAAAGAAGGAATTCTACTTTAAACACTATCTAAAGAAACAAGCTTAATTCCCTAACAGGTAAACAGCAATATTATAAATTTGGATTTCTTTTTTTAAAGTATCATTTCCTTTATTTTATTTATCATTGTTGTTATTTTTTAATTTGACTAGAGCAAGATACAGTGAGAGAAAGAAGGAGAAAGAAAGCAAGAAAGCAAGCCACCAGGTCTAGGACTTGAACTGTGGTCAGCCACGTGGGAGTTCAGTGGGCTTAACCACCACTCCACCTGCCAGCCCCTAAATTTGAATTTAATATCATCTACAGACAATAAAAGATAAAGGGAATAAACAAAAACACAAAAAGGTGGAAATTATATAGAGTGAGTGGAAAAATGAAAATTGATTTCTTCAAACTCTATCACTTCCGCTTTGAGAAGAAGAACAAAATGGATTTACCAACCTTTTTTTACTGGAAACAAAGGAAAATTTCACAGGTGTATTTTGAGGGAAAGAACACAGTGACTGCACAGATGAACATAACTTTCATTTCTTTTCTCACAATTCAGAATATAAGAAGAAGAGAAATAAATGATAACTAATCTTTGACAGATATTTTTGGTATGTTTTTTCCACTAAATCTAAATTCAGTTGAACTTATTTAATTTGCTTTACCTTTAATTATACTGATATTACAAAACTGCAACATTTTATAAGTTAACATTTTTAGCAAACCATAATTTTCTTACCCTCATTGGATGTATGTCAGCATAAGGAGGTTTTCCTTCAGCCATTTCTATAGAAGTAATGCCAAGGGACCAGATGTCAGCCACACAGTTATAACCTATTTCTTGAATTACTTCAGGAGCCATCCAAAATGGAGTTCCTATCACAGTATTGCGTTTTGCCATAGTATCCTGCAGTAACGTTACACAGGCATCAATATAGAAATACCACCACAAAGGAAATCTGTATGCCACATACTCTTTAAAAATAAATATATTAAACTCTTGGGACCAACAGCTGGCATAATGGCTATGTCACTGGACTCTCATGTAGTCGACTGCGGTTCAAGTCCCAGACCCAGTGGCTTAAACTCAGGCCAGGTGCCTGTGCATGTGTGCCTAAGATCCTGAAAGGAGAATGGAGGAGAAGAGATTGCAGCATGGCCATTCCCCCTGGGGGGGATGATTTCTAGCCTTCTGTGTCTTTGTCTCTCTCTTTCTGGCAAGCGCATGTGCCCCACAGCAAAAAAAAAAAAAAAAACTCTCAAAAAAATACATATATTAAACTCTTAAATATCACAGATTATATATGAAATTGATATTTCCTAACATTTCAACTAGTTATGACATATTTAGGAATTCTTAAAATAACCGAGAGTCCACAAGTAACTTATCTCTACTACTTCATTAAAGATCGTCATTAAAGATAGTACTACAATGATAAAAGCTACAGAAATGAACCAATGTCACTTCCCCTTTAGAATATTTAACCATTTTGATGACAAATACTTGAATAATTTCATACTCATTATCTCTTAACATGTAAATAAAATACTCAAATTTGACTCGATTATGGTACTTTCTCAAGAATAAAGAAGTTACACATTCTTTCTGTACCCTGCAAAAAACCTACCAAAGTACAGTGACAATCAAACTTGAACAAATAAGTCAAAACTTTTCCAAAAATATTGAAGTTTAACTTACAGTTAACTGACCAGCCACTCCAAAATCTGCCAATTTTGCATGTCCTTCCGTATTGAGGAGAATATTTCCAGCTTTTATATCTCTGTGGATCTTTCTCATAAAGTGCAAATATTCTAGTCCTTTCAATGTAGATTTAAGAATAGTTGCAATTTCATCTTCTGTTAACTGGAAAGGAATATTTTTAAATTTATATTAAAATACCCTATTAAATAAATTCTTATAAGAGTACACTGGTAACAAGTACTTCTTTCTAATAATTTTTAAATCTCTAGGAAAAAGCTAAAGGGGAATAATTGAGAGCCTCTCTTTCCAACCAAATATTCTTTGTCACTCTATTTCACACTTCATGGGTGAAAGAATTTTCTCTTTTCTTTAAAATTATCTGCGTCACTCTTGAAGGACAGAATATAATCTAAGTACCAGCATAACCATAAGAAATCACTATCTCCCACCTCTTTTATCACTGAGGTGGCACAACTGCAGACACTTTCCTGGGATGCCTCCCCAAGGAAGGAAAGGGAATGAGGGAGGGTGGTTTGCTGTGAGTCTCCTGAACAAGCTACTCATACCAGTAGCTACTCATACTTTACTCCTGCCTACTCGGGTCACTCCCAAGCAGCCCAAGTCCTGTAATTCTGAACTAATACTGAGAACTCACAAATCAAAGAAAAAGATGAGGAAAATGGAAACAGACCAAAGGCTTTATGAGGTGAAAGAAGGGGGAGAAAGAAGGGAAGGGAAAGATTCTATAGCAATAGAGCCACTGTTACCGGTATCAGTAACTGGACTAAGAGTTTGGCACGCATCGTCACTTTCCCTTACTACATCCTATAAAGAAGTGTGACAGTGTGAACTAGTAAGAAATAAATATTTGGTCAATTTCTTAGGTTTCCGACACTAAAGCTCTTAAAACCACTGTAATAGGAATGAAATGACCACTTTTGTTATCAATAATAAGCCCCTTTCCACCAAGTCTATCCTATTAATAAGGTGACCCTTGATCCCCTACATAGCCTCAAGCCAGTTAATCATGTGATTAAATGATTGAAAATTTCAACCCTCCACCCTCACCTCTGGGGAGGGAAGAGGGATTAGAAACTGAGTTAATTCCTAATGTACAACAACTTTATAAATCATGCCTATGTAATGGAGACACCATCAAGCCATAAAAGATAGCTACTCATGGAGCTTACAGGAGAAGGAATAATTTGATGACAATTCTTTAAAGTTTATTTCATTTTTTTCATGGGAGAGGAAGACAGAGACAGAATGAGACACCACAATCCACCCCCAGCCTCAGCAGGCTCAGATGCACAGACCTATCAAGTTCAAGGAGCCCTGATATGTAAGTCCAGAACCTTTCCTATGTGGGTCTAGCTGTGCCAGTACTGAGCCATAGGCTCTGATAATAATTTGATAGAAAATAAAGTAACATATGATAATATCAGTGAGAATTAACAAGGATATTTTTTACAAGAAAACTACAGACTAATGTTCCTTATGAGCACATATGCAAAAGTCCTCAATAAAATACTAGCACAGCCAGTTCAGCAAGATATTACAAAGCTAATATATCATAACCAACTAGAATTTATTACTGGAATGATGGTGTGGTTTGTTTTCCTTCATTTTCAAGTGATAACAGGAAAAAAAGTTTCTTTTGACTAAATTTAATACTCTTTCATAACAAAAGTACACAATAAGCTAAGAATAGAAGAAAACTAGCTGTTATGGTTTGAATGTGTCCCCCAAAATTAATGGTAAAATTTGGTGAGACACTGTGAAGGTATTAATGTGACAGAAATTTAATCTGAGTGTGGGATTAAGAGCCAGAGCCTTTGGGACCCAGCAGTTAGCATAACAGCTATGTCGCTGTACTCCCATGTAGTCGACTGTGGTTTGAGTACTGGACCCAGTGGCTTAAGCTCACACCAGGCGCATGTGCATGTGTGCCCAAGATCCTGAGAGCAGACTGGAGGAGAAGGGATTGCGGTGTGGCCATCCCCCATGGGGGGGCGGATTTCTCACTTTCTGTCCCTCCGTCTCTGTCTGGCTGGCGAGCGCACGCAAAAACCTCTCCAAAAAATAGAAGCAGAGTCTTTGAGATGTGACTATAATTGGATAAGGTTATCAGGTAGAGCCCTCCCCCCACCTGAATACAGATGAGTGTATAAAAAGAAGAAATGAGACTAGAACAGAGACACATGAACACTCTGCTCTGCTCTAGTTCCTGGCCTCTAGGACATTATCCACCAGTAAGAAGACCCCCACCAGATGCTACCTTCGACCTCCAAATGAGCTGAATAAACCTCTACTTTTACAAAATTTGCCCACTCTCAGGTAATTCTATTATTAGCAAAAGAACTGATTAGAGGGACCAGCAGATGGCGCAATGGCTATGTCACTGGACTCCTATGTAGTCAACTGCGGTTCGAGTCCTAGACCCGGCAGCTTAAATTCACGCCAGGCAGTTTGTGTGTGTGTGCCCAAGATCCCGAGAGGAGGATGGAAGAGAAGGGACTACAGCATGGTCACCCCCGCCGGGGGGGGTGATTTCTCGCTTTCTCTCTCTCTGTCTCTCTCTTTCTGGCAAGTGCACAGGCCCTATCGCAAAAACCTCTCCAAAAAAAAAAAAGAAAAGAAAGAAAGAGAACTGACTAGAACACTATCTTAACATAATAAAAGCCATATATAAACACATACATACACAAAATGAACATCATACTCAATGAATGGTAAAAGACTGAAAGCTGTTCCTCTAAAATCAGGAGCAAAGCAAAAGAGGCCATTTTCATCACTTCTTTTCAACATAGTACTGAAAGTGCTAGCCAGAGTAATTATGCAAAAACAAACAAACAAAAAAAAACAAGAAGAAAAGAAAAGACACACAAATTGGAAAGGGAGAAATAATATTATTTCTGTTCATAAAAAAATAGGATTACAACTGAAAATAAAATAAACTGTTAAAATAAATGAATTCAACAAAGTAAAAGTAGTAGGATACAAAGTCAACATACATAAGTGCTGCATTCTATATACTAACAAGTAACCTGAAAAGGAAAATATATAAACAATTCCACTTACAATAGAATCCAAAAAAAAAAAAAAATTAAAATGTTTAGGTCCAGCTATAATGGACTAGGTGGTGGAAGTACTACTGTGTGATGCTGGAAGCTAAAACAGAACAGAAAGCCAGAAATAACATTTACATGTATGGTCAAATGATTTTCAACAAGAGTAATAAGAACATTAAATAGAGAGAAAACAGTCTCTTCAACAAATGGTGTTGGGAAAACTGGATAACTATGTGCCAAAGAATAAAGTTGAGGGCCAGCATGTGGTACAGTGGTTAAAGCACCTGTATCCACATGGCAAATGTGCAGTTTGAGTCCCAGATTTGGCAGCTTGTAAAACACTCCAAGTGTAGGGATCAGCAGATGGCATCATGATTACATGACTGGACTCCCACATAGGGGACCAATAGTGCTTAAAACTGGACCTAGTGCTTAAAACTCATGCTGGGCACGTGTACATGCATGCCCAAAATCCCAAGAGGATCATAGAGGAGAAGGGATTGCAGCCCCGCCATACCCCCGGGAAGTGATTTATTGCTTTTTGTCTCTCTGTCTCTCCAGTGAGCATGTATGCGCCCTATAGCAAAAATCTCTCTCAAAAAATAAAATAAAATAAAAACATTACAGGTGCATGTGCCTACATGCCCAAAATCCTGAAAGGAGAAATGGAGAAGAAACTGCAGCATGACCATCTCCCATGGGAAGTGCTTTCTCACTATACACACTCACTCCTCCTTCCCCCCAGTTTCTCTCCAGTGAGTGCACATGCCCTCTAGCAAATTAAACAAATAAAAAAGAATAAAGCTGAACCTTTACCTTACATACTATACAAAAAATAACTCAAAATGAATCACAGACTTAAATATAAGACCTAAAACTATACAACTCTGGGGGAAAATATTCGGTAAAAGCTTTATAATACTGGATTTGGGAAAAATTTCTTGGACATGGCCTAAAAGGCACAGGCAACAAAAGAGACAGACAACTGGACTTCATGAACATTTTTAAGTTTTTGCATGAGAAGACAGTATCAGGCCACACCATGATGACACATGTTTCTAAGATGCTATATTCCATAGACTAGGAGTACATGTGAGGCCCAGGTTCAATTCCTAGTCCTACCTAAAGGCCAGGCATGGTGGCATATACATGTAATCCCAGCAACTTTGGGAGACTGAAACAGTTGAATCACAAGTTCAAGGCTGGCCTGGTCAACAAAATGAGATTGTGTCTGAAAAAGAGCCAGGCATAGAAATACACACCTGTAGTCCCAGCTGGAAAGCTAGGGTGGAAGAACATCACAAAGAAACTCTATTCTTAAAAATAAATAAATAAATAAATAAATAAATAAATAAATAAATAAATAAATAAAGCCCCACTACTATAGTACAACAGTTATGCCAGCACCCTGCAGTGTTGGAAGCCATATAGTAACTGGTTCAGATCCCTGGTCAGACTAAAAAATACACTGGGAACCTAAGATCCTGAAGGGCTGAGGAAAGAGGATCACAGTATGACAAGAAAGACCCTATCGAAGGTGCTTTCACATGTGTTCTCTCTCTTGTGTGAGTGCATGCGTGTGCTAGAGTTAAAAAAAAAAAAAAGAAGAAAAAGAAATTATCTACAGAATAAAAAGGTAACCACAGAATGGGAGAAAATATTTACAAATTATGTATCTGGTAAGAAATGAATATCGAAAATATATAGAGAACTTCTAAAACTTCATCTATAACAACAACAAAACTCAATTCAAAAATGGTCAAATGACTTAAAAAGACATTTTTCTAAAGATGTACAAACAGTCTATAAGCACATGAAAATATCCTTAACATCAATGATCACTAGAGAAATGTAAATCAAAACCACAATGAGATACCATTTCATTTTCATTAGGAATGGCTATTATCAAAAAACAAAATAACAAGCATTGGCAAAGATATAGAAAAACTTGTGCACTATCAATGGGAATGTAAACTGGTACAGCCACTGTGGGAAACAGAATGGCAGTTCCTCAAAAAATTAAAGACTGAATTCAGCAATTCTATTTCAGGGTAAATAACCAAAAGAACTGAAAGCAGGATCTTGAGGAGATAAATATACGCCCCTGTTCCTAGCAGCATTATTCACAATAGCCAAAAAGTGGAAGCAATCCAAGTGTACAGTGACAGGTGAATGGATGAGCAAAATGCCATACATACACACAATGGCATGTTATTCAACCTTAAAAAAGAAATCCTATAATATGCTATGAAATAGATGAACCTTGAGGACACTATGCTAGGTGAAATAAACCAGTCACAAAAGGACAGATATTGTATGATTCTACTTTATGAGACACTTGGAGCAGTCAAAATCATAGAGATAGAAAGTAAAATGGTGGTTGCCAGGGACTGCAGGAGATGGAAGGATGGACATTTAGTGTTTAATGGGTATAGAGTATCGGCTTCACAAAATAAAAGGCATTATGGAGATGGATAGTGGTGATGGGTGTACAACATTATGAATATTACTTAATACCATTGACCATACTCCAAACTTACTAAGACAGTAAATTTTTTATATGTATTTTATCACAACAAAAATAAAATTGATAGAAAAAAAAAACGACCCTGATTGAAGAAAAAGCTTACCACGAATGAGTTGAAGGAAGGTAAAGTTTAGTGAGCCAGAAGAAAACCAGTTCTAGATGAGGTCTAGGGTCAGATCATGTAAGGCTTTACTGGCCATGAACAGAGTCTGGACTATTTGAAAATAATGGTACTTGCAGGAACTTATGTTCTGCCTCAGATGAACTGGTCTAACTCGACAGTCCACAGAAAGCAAGCACTGTGCTCTAAAGCTGCTTCATCCAACACAGACCCTACTAGTCACACGTGGATCCTAAGCACTTGAAACTTGGGCAGTCTAAATCAAGATATTCCATAAATGGAAAGTATACACCAAAGAGCAAGGTTTAAAACAAAAAAGAGAACGTAAGATATCTCATTAATAACTCGCAAACTATTTACCTATTGAATATTTTACATATGCCTATTCATAATAGTAATATAGTAATTGTATGTTGTATTACAGAATGTTCATGCTTAACATTAAATATTATTTCATAATATATAATAAATTATATATTATGTTTAATACATTATTAAATATAATTTCAACTGTTCCTTATTTTCTTTTTGAATGTGGATACTAGAAAATTAAAGGTTACATGTGGTTCTATGTTCCACATCTATAGGACAGCATTGCTAAGAAAGGGTCTGTAGGAATAGAGATCTTTGTTTTGTTCACTGATGTACCCACAGTGCTCAGAACCATGCATGGCATATTAGTTAAGACTTCATGAATAATGAACAAATAGGTACAGACTTGTCAATACAAAAGGAAAGGACATATTCTTATGGGCTGTTCCCAAGCCCTCTAAATCAGTGGTTTTCAGCCAAGGTGGGGAGAGAGAGGGAGGAGTGCTGTTTAGGGCCACCAGGTTGCACAACTGCAGGTATGCAGGGGATGTTGTTACATGAGCCTGGGTTTTCTCCTTTCTCTCATTCCCCATTTCTTTTTTTTTTTTTTTTTTTTTTTTTGTGGAGAAGTTTTTGCTATAGGGTGCATGCACTCGCCAGACAAACAGAAACGCAGAGACAGAAAGCAAGAAATCACCCCCCAGAGGGGATGGTCACGCTGCAATCCCTTCTCCTCCATTCTTTTCTCGGGATCTTGGACACACACGCACACGCGCCCGGCGTGAGTTTTAAGCCACTGGGTCCGGGATGCGAACCGCGGTCGACTATGTGGGAGTCCAGCGACATAGCCATTATGCTAGCTGCTGGTTCCCCCATCCCCCATTTCTTGTATAAAGATCAGACAGTTTGGGATGTTACAAAAGCATCAGTCTATAAAACTTTGTTTTGATTAATTATTTCAGTGATAACCTTTTTTAGTTACCTAGATTTCAATTTTTTGTTTATTTATTCATTTTCCATGAGAAAAAGAGTGAAAGGCACATATCCTTGGCAGAGTTTTCTCACAACAATCTTCTCTCAAGGTCCATTGCCAGCTAGAATCGCAGGCATGCACACCGTGTTCAGGTAGACTCAGAACCAGAGACATCCCACATGGCTTGTCACATCACAAGGAAGCAGCACCCCTACTGACTACATCACTGTAGCTAGACGTCAGCTTTTATCATCTTAACATTCATTATTTCCAACCAATAAATAAGTGACTAATCCACTGTTACCTCTGACTTATTGTCTGTGTTCCTCTATCCCATGTACAAGGGGTCTTCAAAAAGTTCATGTAAAGTATGTGTTATGAGAAAACTATGCATAGATTTTAATATATTTTTGTACCATTTTTCCATGACTTTTTTTTTTTAATTCGGAGTTTTTTTATATAGCATGCCTGCTCTTGTCAGAGAGACAAAGTGAGAAATCACCTCCTGGGGAGATGACCATGCCGCAATCCCTTATTCTCTATTCTCTAGTCTCCTCTCAGGATTTTGGGAATGCACACACATGCACTAGTGTTGAATTTTAAGCCACCAGGTCCAGGACTCAAACTGCAGTCAGCCACATGGAGTCCAGTGACATAACTACTATGCTATCTGCTGTTCCCTTTCCATGACCTTTTAACAGCTCTCTTGTATTAGAGTTATATTAGAGAAAGTTCAGAATTAAATATACACCCACCATAATTCAAAGTCTCAGGATATGTCTGATTCCATTACTAAAAAGCCACTGAAGAAATCCACACTGAAACTAAAAGGAAGATTTGCCAGAGATAGCATACCAATTCATGGTCTGGTTTTCCTAGATGATCTGAGAGGTTATTTCAACTCTATTATTCTATAATATATTAACAAAAGATGTTCATATAAGGTCCAACCATGGTGGTATGCATTGCTAAGACAATGAGCTCCCTAAGCTAGAACTACAGGAGGGGCCCGGGTTAGATTCCCAGTCCAACCTAAAAGCCAAGCAAGGTGGAATGTTCATGTAATCCCCAAATTCAGGGAAGGTAAAACAAAAGGACCACAAGTTCAAGGCTGGCCTGTCTGAAAAAAAGATTCAGCATGGTGGTGCATGCCTCTAGTTCTAGCTAGGAGACTGAGGCAGGAGGTCACAACATGGTGAGACTCTTTTTAAAACAAACAAACAAAGCAGAAGGCTCAGTTTAGGTGGCATAGTCTACAATGTACTAGATTGCAGTGCTAGAAGCCACACAGTCAACCATGGGTTCAGATCCCCAGGTAGCTTGAAAACACAGCAAGTACACATGGGCACCTAAGATCCTGAGGAGCTGGAAGGCTGGGAAAAGATGATCATGGCATAAGGAGACCATGGCAAGGATGCTTTTGTTCTCTCTTCCTCTCGCCCTCTCTCTTGAAAGTGCATACACACAGGAACACAAGTACACATGTACACTCTATCCAAAAAAGCAAAAAAATAAGATATTCATGTGAAAATAGTCTCTTCTTAAGAAATAAATTAATTTACTCAGTCATTTGGACATCAACCTATTTGTTCATTCAACAGTTACCTATTTAACTGGCTCTATAGTACAGATACTGATGAAGGTGTTAGGTATACAGTGATGAGGAAAATGGCAATCTCCTCCTTGTACAGCTTACAAAAATATCTGAGGACACAGCCTGAATTTGATCTGAACTGTTAAAGATGGTGAGGGGAAATATGAATCAAATGTTGTAAAATTTATACAGCCTCTCTTTCATTATGCTTTTCTCCCTTTGGGAATAAATCTCTCTCCTTACTTAAGGGAGTCAATATCCTCTTACTCACTTCATATCCTGCCCTAATTAAAAACAATGTGGAGCCAGATGGTGGCGCAGCAATAAAACATAACACTCTTCAAGGCAGACCCACGTGGAGAGGCTGCTGGTTTGAGTCCGGAGACCTCCCTGAGTACATAGGTCACACATGTGCCTGTGATCCAGGCTGGATGGGGGTGAACTAACGTATCAGGACCCTGTGGGGGTGCCGTGTGTATGTGGGTGTATGTGAATACACATCCCTATTTCTCTCACTCATGGGGTAAAAACATTTGGAAAAAAAATGCAATCCAATCATTGTATTAGTTATGAATAGGGATTAATTTAAATTATTTGTGGTGGGCTGGTCCCAAAGCCTAGTGATTAAGGAAGCCAAAATCCCACGTGGTCAATTGTGGTTCAAATCTCAGCCCCAACAGCTTAAAAAATACTCTGGGTATATGTGTATACATGCCCCAAATCCCAAGAAGATGGAGAATGGAGAAGATGGGATTATGGCAAGACCATGTCCAACTGAAGGGTCCTCTCTCTCTCTCTCTCTCTCTCTTTGTCTTTGTCTTGGCAAGTGCATGCACCCTCTGGCAATTTAAAAAACTAAATTCTTGGAACTATTATTTTTCACTCCATTTGGACATTAAGGCTCAGAAATAGTATCTTAGGGTCACCAGATGGAACAGAGATTAGGGCGACTGGCTCTCACATGGCCAACTGCAGTTTGAGTCCCAGACCCAGCAGTTTGAAAATCATGCCAGGAATGCACCCACCCTATTGCAAACTACCTAAATAAAAATAAATAAAACAAATAAATAAATATATTTTAAAAGCAGCATCTTCATTTATGAAAAGAGAAGTTCCTATCCTCAATAAAAATCATTTTAAACAACACTAATCAGATGAAATACTATCTAGAACATTGAAGCTTAATCTTGTCTAAAATTTTTATATACTTTTATAGTTTATACAGGCTCTTTTATGATTTTACAGTCATTCAGGTAAGTAAACAGAAACTCTTATTATCATCCTTTTTTGTATCATTAAGAGAGACTTTTGCTTCAGAGCATGTGTACTTGCTTGAGAGAGAGAGAAAGTGAGAAATCACTTTATCCCCACACCCCACTCCCCATCCCCTTCCCTGACATGGCCAAGCCACAATCCTTTCTCCTCCATTCTCCTCTGGGAATTTTGCACATGCACTCACATGCATCCAGCGTGAGTCTCAAGTTATCAGGTCTGGGACTTGAATCACAGTTGGCCATGTGAGAGTCCAGCATCTTAACCACTACACCACTGCTGGCACCATTATCATTCTTTTTTTATAGATAAAGAAACAAATCCAGAGAGATGAAGTGATCTGCTGGACGTCAAAAAGCAAAATATCAAAGCCTGTCTTCTACAGTCAATAGTCCTTCTATCACAGACATCACAAACAAATATATGAACCGATCTTGATATTTAAAAAATACAGAATTTCAAGTCTTGTTCTGAGGGTGATATTAAGAATATATATTTGATATCAGCAAAAGAAAGTTCTAATCAAAACAGCTGCCAGCCTGGGGTCAGCAGGTGGCATGGTGGTTAAGGCGTTGGACTCCAACATGGCCAACCATGGTTCATGTCCCACATCTGGTGGCTTGCTTTCTCACTTTCCCACTCTCTCTCTGTCTCTCTGTGGTGAGCACACATGCCCTATAGCAAGCTTAACAAGAATAATAATAAAAATAAATAAAATGTTTTAAAAAAATGTTGCCAGTCATATCAAATAATAACAGCTACCAGTGGTAAACAATGGTAATAAAGACAGCCATAAATTAGCAGTAAAACTATTAGCCTTGAATATCAGGAAGAGTATCTGCTCCAATTTGGCACTCAAATTTAAATGTTTTTAAATTATATGCCAGTCAAACCAAACAAGTACAACTGTTAATGAATCGTTGAATTAACATACTCACCTGGCCTAAAAAGTAACCCTGAGAACAATATTGGTATTTTTCTAAAAACAGATGTTTAATTCTATTAAAACATATGAATCACTGACTTAAAAGTTTTTAAATATTTGAATAAAAATGGAAGATAAGGGGACCAGCAGTTAGCGTAAATGGCTATGTCGCTGGACTCCCACGTAGTCAACCAGGGTTCACATCCCGGACCCGGTGGCTTAAAACTCACGCCAGGCGCGCGTGCATGCGTGCCCAATATCCCGAGAGGAGAATGGAGGAGAAGGGATTGCAGTGTGGCCATCTCCCCTGGGGGGTGATTTCTCGCTTTCTGTCTCTGTGTCTCTCTCAGTCTGTCTGGCGAGTGCACACGCCCTATAGCAAAGACCTCTCCAAAAACAAAAAAAAAATGGAAGATAAAATAGGCTTTAAATCACAAAGCAGGAACAACAATTTCTAGTCAAAGATGGCAAAGAAACACTTCTAAGAGCTTATTAACTTTGTCTAGATAAAAACAACAAGCTTAGAAAACTTAGAAAAACAGCCACAGTATATACCTAAGATATTTGGTTTACAGAATTATTTAGAACATAAAGAGTTTAAATAAATCCTTCAGAAAAACAATAAAACCCCACTAATAAAAATAGGCCAAGAAATGATTACATAATACAGAAAACAAAAGAGCTGGTTAACATATATAGAAAATATTAAACTGTACTAATTACCTAGCAAAAGCAAATTTAAAATAATGAATGATCAAAATAAAGTTATCCAACATAGGGGGTTACAATGTTGCTGAACATAACAGCATAAATGTGTCAGAGTATAAAACCTCACGTAAAAATGACCTAAGAATGCAGTAGTATTTTCCAAAATACCCTGGATAACATTTATTCATTGAAAATCATTTACTGTGTACCTGCTCTATGTTAAAGAAAGGGGGAAAAAATCTGTAACCTAATCTCTTGGGACTCTGATCTAGCACAAAGAAAGATTTATAAAAACACAAACTATTATAAAAAGCATTTTCTTTTTCAGAGAGATTTTTGCCCTAGGGTATGGCATGTGCACTTGCTGGACAGACAGAGAAACTGAGGAACAGAAAGCAAGATATCACCTCCAGGGGTATGGCCACACTGCAATCCCTTCTCCATTCTCTTCTTGGGATTTGGGCATGCATGCACACGCACCTGGCATGAATTTTAAGCCGCTGGGTTCGGGACTGGAACTGCAGTTGACTATGTGGGAGTCTAGCAACATAAGCACTATACCACCTGCTGGTCTCTCTAAAAAGCACTTTCAAAGTGAAATGGAATCACAAGGGAGAGCAATTAATTAGGTAAGGAAAGAGGACATGGCATTAAAATTAGGCTTTGGATAACAAAAGTTGTTCAACACCCACAGAAAGAAAAATCTATCTAGAGAGTAACTCAAAAATTGGGCTTTTCAATAAAATGGTTACAAAATGGCCCTTGGACATCAAGACCCAGTCTTCTTCTTTCCATTAAGATGGGAAAAAAGTGGTAAAAAGTAAATCGGCCAAATTTCTGTCTTGAAGCACAATAATTCCTGGAAAACTTGGAGAAATGAATGCTTAACTAGTCTCTTATTTTAAATTTTCTGCACAAAGGCATGTGTGATTGCCAAAGAGAGACAGAGAAAGAGAGAGAAAGAAAGCACCCACACTATGGGGCGTGGTCACACTGCAATCAATCCCTTCTGCATTTACATACCCCGTCAGGGTCCTGGGCGCGCGCATACACACACACGCACATACGCGCGCACACACACACACACACACACACACACACACACATACACATGCCCAGCATGTTTATTAAGCCACTGGGGCCCAGACTGAACCATGGTCAGCCGTGTGGGGCAGTTTCCCCAACCACCAGGCCATGGGGGTCATCTCTACCTGGTCTCTTTTTAAATATAAATAGTATAAAACAAACTTCAGACAAGGGCAATACTTGAAGCAAGTATTATGTCACTAATGAAGAAGAAAGAGGGGGAGGAGATTGGAATACATGTTTACTCAGTGGACACTACATAGCAGGCCCCCAGCCAGACAGATATTCCTATCAAGTTCACTTCGCATCTTGTAGGCACATGTCGATCATTTGAAATAAAGAAGTCATTTTCCTCGACAAAGTTTCCTTTGCAAATAATCTCTGTTTTAACAAATATCATTTACATATAAACACAGCCAATCACCAAAAGTAGCTATATCTAAGGCTAGCAGTTAGCACAGAGGTTAAGGCTACTGAATCCACTTGGTCAACTGAGCAGTTCGAGTCCTTGCTCAGCAGCTTGAAAAACATGCTGGCATGTGTGCAAGGATGCCCAAAGTCCCAAGAGAAGAAAGGAGGAGAAGGGATTGCAGTCCATCCCCTCAGAGGACTGATTTCTCACTTTCCCTCTCTCTTTGTCTCTAAAAAAGGAAATAAAAAAAGGTTGCTAGATTTTTATTCGATAACAAAGAGAATTACTACTTCTCATTATAATACAAGATTAAATGTAGTACCTTGTTCATTTCTGTAAGACTTTTCATCAGTAGAGATAGGTCTATACCCAACTATTGAAAAATGGTCAGATGTTTACTGAAAACAGAAATAAAAAGCACTGAAAGAAGATCTACTTCAGGCAGAAGGAGGTAATAAAAGATTTCAGTCCTAACATACCTTAAATCCATTCTCAAACCACAGCTAACATTTCTTCTAGTGGTATCTGTTAAAAATCCCTTTAAACAAAAATTTCACAAAAGAACACTTCATTTGTGGATTTAATTAGGTTATCCTCAACACATTATAGAGATTTAATTCCATTTCTTTCACTGTACAAATGGGACAATGTCACTTTAACATAATTTAAATCACATTTTATAGTCTGTATTTTAAAAAGGGGGGTGGGGAGGTAGTAGAGAGATAATAAACCATGAATGAAATACTAAGCAATCAAGAATGGAAATAAGACTTTTATAGCTGAGCTAATACATTAAAAGACGGAAGTCTACATCTGGTTTCAATACTGGTATGAATTCATTGGCAAATTTAAAAAGAATTTCATTGTACAAAAACAAAAAGATGGTTTTGATAGGCTTTAGTCCTCTGGTTACTTTTGTTTCTAGAGTCATATGATTAGTATAATAATATGATACATTTAATATGTCACTGTGTATATGGTTTTGATAAAAATGCACCCACCAACTTGTCTCAAGGGCACAGACACAAACGGTTTTAAAATACACACACTGCCTTAAATTTTTTTGCCAGTAAAAACAAATTCAAGTGAAGTTTTTGCAAGTTCATTCAAAATTAAGAATTTTAATTTTCTAAAAATGTCTTTTACAATCTTAGCTAAACTCCACCTTTTTGATATAATTATTTATCCATATAAAATACTACATTAATTTTACATTTTGTATCTACTAGATATTAAGATTATAAACAAATTAGACATAGTTCCTCTTTCAAGTATCATACACAGATAGAAAACTATAGATATTTTATTAGTTTCATTTTCACAGTGATTTTGTATAAGATTTGAAAACCACTGGATTAACAGATACCAATGTAAGGCTTATATAGTCTTTTCTTTCTTTCTTTCTTTCTTTTTTTTTTTTTTGAAAGGTTTTTGTTATAGGTCGCATGTGCATGCCAGAAAGACAGAGACAGAGAGACAGAAAGCGAGAAATCACCCCCCCGGGGGGGGATGGCCACGCCACAATCCCTTCTCCTCCATTCTCCTCTCAGAATCTTGGGCACACACACACATGTGCCCGGCGTGAGTTTAAGGCACTGGGTCTGGGACTCAAACTGCGGTCGACTACATGGGAGTCCAGTGACATAGTCATTATGCCAACTGCTAGTCTTTTAAGATTTAAATCAAATCTCACCTCTCTCAAGAAATCATCCTATATTGTCAAGTCAGAGTTTATCTATCCAGTGATAGTAGCTTATATTTATTTCTTACTATATTAGCTATGCTACATTTAATATACAAATACAATCGTAGAAGGTAGATACTGGCAATAATTGATGAAAAGTCTGTTAAATTACCCATCTTCATGATGCTCAGAATTTGGTGGGAAGGAAGGGGCACAGAAACAAACATTACAATACTAAGTGGTGCCTGCAAACAACATGATATGTTATAGGAGAAACCCAAGACAGCAGTTTTGAAAGCTGATTATACATCAAAACCAGTACTCTTAAAATAAACTTCAAGCTATCTATTATAACCTTTAATACTCTAACACAATCCTGCCAAGTCATGACCATCTCATCTAATCATTCTCCCCACACACAGGAGGCTTCATAGAGATGTCTTTTGAGCTACCTCTTGAAGAATGAACAAAGTATTGGGGCATCAGAAAAATCATGACACATTTTTGCATAGAGGAACAGAGAAAATACATCATGACTTTTCTGACGACCCAATATGTATCAGCAGACCAAAC
Source organism: Tupaia belangeri chinensis (assembly GCF_000334495.1). Taxonomy (NCBI): domain Eukaryota; kingdom Metazoa; phylum Chordata; class Mammalia; order Scandentia; family Tupaiidae; genus Tupaia; species Tupaia belangeri. Next base: position 2,390,381 of record NW_006160167.1, on the reverse strand, counting down.
ATGGAAGAAAATATTAGGCAGATACAAAGACAATGGGCATAAAAACATGATGTTTAGTACCAGTGAATGGTTCCTTGTGTTTGAATGTAATATATATAGGAAAGTATGAAATGAGAAGTAAGGTCAGGGCCAGTTTGATGCACCTACAAAATTTTAAGTGGAACAATTACATGATCATACCTAAAAAGTTAAAAGAAAACTGATGGGCTTGCAGCCAGAGACTAGAAGTAGAAAAACTATTAAGAGTTGAAGACTATAATAACAAAATAACTTGTAATAAGAGCAGGAATAGTTA
>NW_006160167.1:2376668-2389497 GCF_000334495.1 Tupaia belangeri chinensis | reverse complement strand
CAGGAATAGTTATCTTAGTAGCTAATACATATATAGCTTTGCTTAAAATCCCAAAGGAGATTTCTGTGGTTGAATTCATAATAAACATCTTTACCAAAACTAGAAAAAAAAATCAGAGAAGATGAAGTCAGAGCAACCAGTGAAGCAGGAAGGCACCAAAAGCAAAATCAATATCAGTTTCATAATTTAGGTAGGACTGAGTCCACAATCTATCTATAGTATTTTCCTACAACTATAATTGCTTTAGCGCTAAAAACAAAAAAGATATATGGCTCATGTAGCATCCTCTCAGCTCCTTCTCTAAAAATTGTTATTAAAAATGAGCATACCCTTTGATTTAGTAATGCCACTTCTCTGAATGTATCCAATAACCACAACACAAATATGCCATTACAGATATATTGTACAAAAGCTTCCTAAAGTTTTTATTATTAAAAAAAAAAAACCTGAAAAATAGAAACTCATTTTATCCAGAATACTGGAAAACATACACTCTGCATATAAATATATAAAATATATATGCACCAGTATGGGAAGGTTTGTCAGATACACCAGACAGTTAAGTTAAAAAAAAAAAAAAGAAGAAGGTGTAGAGCACCATATATAGTGTGAATCCCTTGTGTAAAACCAGATATACGGGAACCAGTAGATGGCATAATGGTTATGTCACTGGACTTTGTAGTCAACAAAGTCCCGGATCCGATGGTTTAAAACTCATGCAAGATCCATGTGTGTGCATGCCCAAAATCCCAAAAGGAGAATGGAGGAGAAGGGACTGCAATGTGGCCATTCCCCCTGGGAGATGATTTCTCACTTTCTGTCTCTCTGGTGAACACACACAGCCTAGAGCAAAAATCTCTCAAAAAAAAAAAAAAAAAAAGATATATATATACATATGTGCCAAAAGCGCCCAGGAGAAATTAACTGACGTAATCTTAATGAAGTAAAATTGGGAGGTGGGTGTGGAGACATTAACTTCTTCTTTTACAGCCTTTTGTACAATTTTAACTTTTTTTTTTTTTTTTTTTTTTTTTTTTTTTTAAGAGGGGTTTTTGCTACAGGGCGCATGCCATTAGCCAGAAAGACGGAAAGAGGCAGAGAGAGAGAAAGCGAGAAATCATCCCCCAGGGGGGATGGCCACGCCACAATCCCTTCTCCTCCATTCTCTTCTCGTGATCTTGGCCAAGTCTTGGGCACTCACGCACACGAGCCCAAGCATGAGTTTAAGCCAATGGGTCTGGGACTCAAACCGCAGTTGACTACATGGGAGTCCAGCGGAATAGCCATTATGCTAATTGCTGGTCCCCCATTTAAACTTTTTTCAATTGCTCATGGTTTTTTTCCCTTTATTTGTATAATTTAAAAAGTGAGGTTGGGGAGTTTACACACTGATTAAGAGAAGAGATAATATACAATACAACCTTAAAATATCTCCATCTAAAATTATTAAAATTACACATCTGTCACTTAAGTTCAATTTCTATTGTCTAGATAGTTAATTTACATATATTTCTTGATTTCCTAAGATTATTGGATGAGACACAATTACCTTTTAATATGTTTTTCTAACGCTGAAGAATATCCACTATTTAAGCAAACAGAAATTTCTTAAACTATTAATAATTTAAAACTAAAATGTATTTTTAAAGTTTTTGCCTTAAGAGTAATTAAGTAGCAAATTACATTTGTATGAAACTTTTCAGATTACTCGTCATTACTGTGTCTCACAAGAAAACACTGATGTGGGTAAGGCAAGTAATAAGATACTAGATCCATTTTAGGATTAGGAATCTGACGTTTAGAGGGGTTACACAATGTACCCAGGTCACACAGCTGGTAAGTAACAACCCAGGCACTAAAGCTTGGTCTTTAGCTCCACATCTGAGGGTCGCACCACTAAACCACATCACTCCAAATAACCACTGTTAAAGCATGCTATGGATCAGGTTTATGACAGAGAGGGAGGACTCACTATAGATCTGGCAGTGACAGGCTATGTACCTAGAGAAGAATGTAGAATATAAAAATAAAGTGTATGAAGGTGGGCTTGTCTAAAGACAGAGAAATAGAACTGGGAGAATCGCCAAGAAGAATAGCAACAAAGATGAAAACTGGGCAATTTACCAAAAAATAAGGTAAGCCAAAAAAATACCTTTGTAAGATTAATTTACTTAGCTAAGGTAGAAGGGATAGTCTATTTAGAGGACTATATTGTCATGTGGAAAAATCATAAAGTGTTTATAATCCAATCAAAAGATTTAGAAAAGATGTAATGGAGCGTGATGTGTATGATGTATGCAGTCAGAGATTAAGATGTGGGGGCACATGATTGCTATGAAAAATTCTAATAATATAACCCTACTGTGCAAGGCCATGTTGTGGCTTGGAACTTCAACAGCAAGTGTGAAGTATATTGAGAACTCACTCTCACTCCATGGAACACCAAATAAGGAGCAAGAAGTATCACTTTCTATACAAAAACATTCATTCTCCTATGATTCTAGAACAAAACTGAAAAGCTGTTACCTGCTAAGGGTGTAAAATATACCAGGGTCAAGCCATCCTGGTCTAAAGAGAACACAGGTCTTTAAATTCTCCTCTTTCCAGAATTTTTTTTAAAAGAATTATTTATTACTATTTTTTTTTTTAATTTGACCAGAGAGGAACAGATTGAGAGAACAAGCAAGAGAGAAAGTGAGAAAGCAAGCCGCCACGTCCAGGACTCAAACTGCTTTCAGCCACGTGGGAGTCCAGCACCCTTACCACCACGCCACCTGCCAGTCCCTTTCCAGAATTCTTATAGGAAACTTTTACTGCTGACACAGCAGGAACAGATACCTTGAAAAATATCCAGCCTCACTCACTGACCCATAACAGAAGAAATTAGGGACCCAACAGCTTTGATTCTCAATGTCACTAGATACCTCTTCCAAAATATAACACTCAATCATTTTGGAACTATTTTAGAGACTTATTTTTTTTTATTATTTTTTTATTTTTTTAAAATTTTTTTGCTCATGGCCTATTTTGTTTTGTTTTTTAATTCAGTTAATACATAGAAACATCTGCTATATTTGCCAGTCCAGCACCTATTCACCCCTTTCCTGCTAACAAATTGATTTCTCTTTGGGAAATCACTGCTACCCCATCCTCAGATCACACAGTTCTAGAAGTCAACTCCTTCCCAGCTCTGGGTTTTGATACATAACCTAGTTTAAGCCAATGATGATATCACACTTGAATGGCCACAGTGATTTACTCAGAGAAAGGCAGATGGCCTACTCAGAAGCAATGAGGCACAAGACTACCACTAGTTGCAATCTGCTGAATTTCAACACTGAAAGTATAACCCAAGGAACTGTTGGCAGTCATCCTGAAACTAGGAAGGGGAAGCCTGTGTGAGTGTGGAATCACTGCAGAGGTATCGGTATCAGAACAACGAGATTTATGTATTCACCTACATATATGAAACTAACTCTGCAAAGATTTCTTGTTGTGTGAGTAACAAAATTCCCTTTTTGACTTACACCAGCTTACAGTGGATTTTTTGTAAGTTATAACCAAGAGTTGAAACTGATGCAGTAAATTTGAAGTTACTTCCAAAGTAAGGGGAGGTTCTTGGAAAAGAGGTCTGTTTAAAAGCACAAACCACTGACTAACTCCAGAAATGCTAGATGTTTATTCTAAATATATAACAGCATGAAATCTCTAAAGCTGATTTCTATTTTCTGCCCCCAAACAAAAGGGATACAATAATCGGGGACAGAGAAATTAGAATAAACACATTTTCTTAAAGGAACATGAACATTAAAATACATATATTCCTTTTGCCTTCATTTTCCCAGTGCCACTTCCCTCAGCTACTATATAATGATGATGAATTAATTTAATATTGTATTTAGATTTCCCATCTCACAGAGCTTCTCAAATGCTTCAGTGTCCATTAGTTTCTCTAACATACATGATATAACCACATACAACAGTGAACAAAATCCCTACTGAAAAATCAATCGTTTAGAGAAAATTGAGGAGTACGTAGCAATCTCTGAAATGCTTTTAATCTCATAAATAATACTTAAGCTTATATGTAAGACCTTATCTGAACATTCATCAAGCCTTATATTCCGACTTCTTTACAACCTAAATTTCCCTCTCTCCTGCTCTCTTGGGAAGAAGAATACATACATTAAATAGGCTCTCAAGTTTTCAGAATGGAAAACACTCTGGAATAGCAGAGCAGCTGAGCAACTCCACCTCCTTCCCTTTCCATCTCGCCCCACTCAGAAAAAGAAAGGTAGAGTATAACATTTCCAAGGTTTTAAACAATAAAAACGTTATGGGATTCTTTCAGAAAAACACAAATCTTCTGTTCAACACAAAGTACATACATTAGGAAACATAACTAGAATATTTTAAGCATTATTATATATAAGAGGGCAGAAAGAGGTTGTCTTTCATGAAATCTGGATTGCACATGTCTGGCAAGAAAAAAAAAGATTAATAATCTATCACAAAGTCCCACTACTAGTGATTCAAAATGAAAGCTTTCACTACTTACACCATATGTAAGTATACATATATACACGCTGCTTACAATCCCTTGATCTGCAGAGAAAGAGAATTGATACTCTACTGTGAAAATGGTCAGTGGGTAGACATTTTAAAATCCTTTCCCACATGAAAAGAGTCCTGAAAAAGAGATCAGAAGACAACAGAAAAGCACTCAATATATATGGAGTTGTAAATCTAGTATGAATAGTATCTATTACACAAAGGGAGAGCATGCAACAAAGTGATTAAAAAAGTCAAAGAGGAGTTAGTCCAAAAATACAGAGGCACATATAAATCCAAAAAAGCATTTTATGGAATAGAAATCCACAAATATCAAAAAGATGAATTTTATTAATACTGATATAACATCAAACTTTTATACAACAAATAAATCTTAATACTCAATAATAAGAATTTGGTATGCCTTCACCAATCTGTTTGAAAAGGCACATAATTAACATAAAGTTATCAAAGCAGAATATGAAAAGGTACATAATTAACACAAAGTCATCAAAGCAGAATACATATTTTTAAAATACAACAAACCAAAGGTTTACTATAAAGGCTCTTATGTGTAAGGCATTAATTCTAAGGGCACTAGGAGAAAATATCCCACTATAGTTTGAACAGCCACTACCTGATTTTACTAAAGAGACTCACTGTACCTGAAAAATGTAAGCTCTCTTCAATGGAGTATAAATTTCACTTCCTTAATTAACAACAGTAATTAAAAGTACCAACATAAATGCTAAGATTCTGTCCTTGGTCCATACTGACATTATTCTACCCAAACATACCCAACAGGTAACATTCACAATGCAAAGACACTCCCATCTAAGAAAGATAACAGGATGACAATGATGATATCAACACCAAATATAGCCAGGGCATTTTATGTGCCAGCTGCTGTTTTGGCACTTCATATATATTTAATCTTCAAAACAACTCAACAAAGTAAGGTAGTCTTCCAGTCCTATTTAACAAATGAAGAAACTAAGTCAGAGAGAACACAGCTAGTATATAGCAGAGCCTAGACTCAAACCCAGCCAATCTGACTCCAAATGCTATACTTTTAACCACTATAGCTCAATTCTAGCAATCAGGTATAATTTCAACCCTCTCTTTCCTTATAACCTACTTTATCTATGATTCCATCTCTCATCTGGAAAAGAGGTCAATAATAGTTCTTACCTCACAAAGTTGTTCAATTCTCATATGAAGCTTAAATGCAGTAACATACAATTTAGAAAGTACCTGGCGGGATCAGCAGTTAGTGTAACAGCTATGTTGCTGGATTCCTATGTAATCGACAGCAGTTCAAGACCCAGATGTGGTGGCTTAAACTCACTCCAAGCACGTGTGTATGTGTGTGTGTGTGTGTGTGTGTGTGTGTGTGTGTGTGCCCAAGATCCTGAGAGGAGAATGGAAGAAGGAGGGACTGTGGCATGGCCATCCCACCTGGAGGGTGATTTCTCACATTCTGTCTCTGTCGCTGTCTGTCTGGGGAGCTCATGCACCCTATAGAAAAACCCTCTACCCCCCCCCCAAAAAAGAAAGTAAGTACCTGGCATATAACAAGTATCAAAAAGTTCATTAAAGGGGCCAGCAGGTGGTTGTGGCGGTTGTGGCACTGGACTCCCCCATGTCTGAATGGCATTTAAGTCTCAAACCTGATGGTGTACTCTCTCTCTGTCTCTCTCTGGTGAGCACACATGCCCTACAGTAAATCTTAAAATAATAATAATTACTATCATAAAGTTAAAATAATTTTTTAAAGTTTATGGAAATTACATATTTTGAAACAAACTATGCAGATTTCAACATTTTTTCTTGCACCAAAATAAACCTGTACTTTCATTTAATTTTTCTATGAACTTTTTGAAATGTACTCATGTAACTACTGCCCTTTTAGATAGATAGATAGATAGATAGATAGATAGATAGATAGATAGATAGATAGAGAGATAGATAGACTTTTTTTAAGAGAGATTTTTGCTGTAGGTTGCATGCATTAGCCAGACAAACATAGAGAGACAGAAAGAGAAGTCACTCCCCAGGAGAATGGCTACACTGCAATCCCTTTTCCATTCTCCTCTTGGGATTTTGGGCACACATACATGTGCCCAGTGTGAGTTTTAAGCCACTGGGTCCAAGACTAGTACTACGGTCAAATACGTGGAAGTCCAGTGATGTAACCATTACGTCTCACAAGTTGAGTTCTGTTCTTATGACATCTACCAAATGTCTGAGACTGGAGTTGAGAATTGCTTTCAAAAACTAACAATAAATGAGAATTTACCAAGCAGAATTGTTTCAACATACCTTTTACACTTATAAAGAAGTAGCAACTAAAGAAAACTGGACTTTCCCAACTATTTCCATTATAAAATAATAATCTTACAATCAAGCTTCAGGAAAATACATACAAAGCACTCAAAAGTTGCTCTCTTTAGTCTGAAGTTTTCTCTCCATTATTTTGTGTTCCTTAACATCCACTCAATAACACACCAATAGATCTCATTCTGGTAAAGGTAAATACTAAAAATTTCTATTATACATCAAACTGAATGTTCATATGAGTTTTAAGACACAAAATCTATTTGGTATTTTAATGTAATTCTAATCTGCATAGTTGTGTACAGTGAACTTTGAAAGATTTCAACTAGAATACTACCCTCAGAGGTTGGCTTCACCAAAGAGTGCCATTATAGAGATGGAAAGAACCACAGTGATCCTCTAGTGCAGGGACTAGTACTGAACTACATTTAAATCTGCTTCTAATTTTCTGTTGTGACAACATTCTTATACAGGTCTCACTATACAACTGGGCTGCAATTTCTCAAAAGTACAGAAGGAAGAAGCAAACCATTGGATGGATACTAGAATGCACACAACTATTAACCAATTATCAAATCCCCCCCCCAAAAGTAGTTGAACAAAGTTAAACTCTCAAGAGTATAAAAATATATAGAGCATAAATCAGATGATGCAGGGGATGGGGAGAGGGAATACTACTGATTCTGATATAAGAATTAAGCCAAATTTATAGTTAATTAACTTAGTTATTTGTCTTTCCTATTCTAAAAATTCCATTAAACTGATAATAAGAGAATATTTTTAAAACAAACTAATAAGAAAATCAACACAGGAGAGTATAATAAATTTTGGAGCATGTCTAAAGCAAAAGTCACAGCCAAGTACAGGCAAAGAAGGGATCTGTGACAGAAGGAGAGCTCTACCAAGTAATCCTCAGAGGGGCACTCAGCTTAGAACCACAGGGTAGGGAAGGCAAGAGTGAGAGAAAAGGAAGATGAAAGGTAATTCTCTTTTCCCTGGAAGCAGAAAAGAGGAAACTGAAACGACATTTGCTTTTTTTCTTTTCCCAATCTGCCCTTTTCACAGAGATTAATTTTCTGTTGTGACAACATTCTTATACAGGTCTCACTATACAACTGGGCTGCAATTTCTCAAAAGTACAGAAGGAGGAAGCAAACCATTGGATGGATACTAGAATGCACACACAACTATTAACCAATTATCAAATCCCCCCCCCCAAAAGTAGTTGAACAAAGTTAAACTCTCAAGAGTATAAAAATATATAGAGCATAAATCAGATGATGCAGGGGATGGGGAGAGGGAATACTACTGATTCTGATATAAGAATTAAGCCAAATTTATAGTTAATTAACTTAGTTATTTGTCTTTCCTATTCTAAAAATTCCATTAAACTGATAATAAGAGAATATTTTTAAAACAAACTAATAAGAAAATCAACACAGGAGAGTATAATAAATTTTGGAGCATGTCTAAAGCAAAAGTCACAGCCAAGTACAGGCAAAGAAGGGATCTGTGACAGAAGGAGAGCTCTACCAAGTAATCCTCAGAGGGGCACCCAGCTTAGAACCACAGGGTAGGGAAGGCAAGAGTGAGAGAAAAGGAAGATGAAAGGTAATTCTCTTTTCCCTGGAAGCAGAAAAGAGGAAACTGAAACGACATTTGCTTTTTTTCTTTTCCCAATCTGCCCTTTTCACAGAGATGCAGACTACATGCATTCTGGCATTTATCTCCAGCAAAAATCAAAACAGAACAAAACAAGATAAAAGGGTATGGAGGGCTCCTATGTTATAAAAGTGAAAAAAGAGCCATGGTGGGCCTTTCTCCCTACAAGCCAGCTCCCAACTCATTTCCCCTAACATTACAACTATCAGTCAAAAAGCACTGTTGCAAATGCTTCCAGTTGAGAGCTAGTCAGACTTCCTGTCCCAAGGGTAAGACCAGGATAAATATAAAATAAATAAACAAACAAACAAACAACCTGGAGGAAACAAAGATGATTCAGGAAATACAAAATAACTTTTTAAAATAACCTGTTATTCTCAGAATAATTGAAAAAGCTTTTGCATCCACATATCAGCATCAAAAGGAAAAAAAGAAAATCAAAGATTTTCTATCCCTTTTTCCAATGGAAAAAAGAGAGAGAAATCATCAAAGAATTTTTCCAAAGCTAAAGAAAGACAAATGTTTATACTGAAAGAAACTACTGAATACTAAGCATAACTAATAAAAAGGTCTCACACCTTCTGCCCTGGCAGAAGAGGCACATTCTCATGAAATATCTTGTCTCTTGTAAAATATCAGAAACATCATGATGAAAAGAAAAGTAAAAAGTTTTCCAGGAGATGAGAGAAATCTACAAATAAATAAGACTCTGATAGGCATTAGCTAAAACATTAGCACCTAGATGCTAGAAGATACTAACTGGCATCTCAAAGTTCTGAGAGAAAATTATCTTCCAATGTAAAATTCTATCTAGACCAATTACCAACCATATATAAAATCAAAACAAAGAAATATTCAGATATGCAAGGACTCAAACCTTGACCTTATTCTCATAGCATGAAGAAAATAGTTGAGGAAGAATATAAAAAGGGTGAAAAACAAGAAAATAGGAAATATGTAAGAAAATGGCAGCACTAACCCAGGAATCCAGTGAAAAGAAATTCCAAGGAAGCAGCTGTACAGCAGACCTAAAAAGCAATGAGTCCACATTAGACAAGAAATCAGAAAGCTCCAAAGAATGCCTTCTCAAAGAAGAATCACATACATTCCAAGAAACAGATAAAATGAGTAAGAAGCTAGAAGACATTAGCAAAGTGATAAAGATGGCAAACGCTGCTTTTCTTAAAATTAAAAGGAAGGAAGGAAGGAAGGAAGGAAGGAAGGAAGGGTGAGCGAGCCCGCCCGGAAAAAAAAAATTATGTGAAACATGACCCTAACATAGATCAATCAACCTATGACAACTGGGCCAGCTCCATGGCCCCAAAATAATGCACTGTTTAAGAAAAGCTGAATTCCACATGGTGACCATGGTTCAAATCCCTAGTCCATCAGCCTAAAATATACTAGACAAGTGTGCAAATGCCCAAGATCCAACAAGCTAGAGGACTAAAAGAAGGGGATTGTGGCATGATCTCACTCTTTCGGAGGGTACTCATCTATCTTTCTCTCTCATCTCTCATTCTCACTCTCATATGCACACACATCATTCTATCATGAATAAAGAAAAAATATGTGGCAATGATTTTAAGCAACTGATTAAGTGTGAGGAAAGTTCACTTAATCCAGATACTAGGACATTTTGCTTGAGTGACTTAAGAGAAGGACACTGGACTTTTAGAGAAAAAAATGTAATTTTAGCCCATCATTGTTTCCTTTCAAGATGTCCTTTGCCCTCTCTTCTCTGATTCACTGATTTGTGCATTCATTCCTTCTACTGAGCATCCTGCATGCCAGGCACTATCCTAAAAGATGAAGTTATGAGAACAAAAAATGATACAATAAAACCTTGCCTTTAGGAGCCTGTACCTGATGACCCTACTCTTCCAAGAATCCTCTAACAGATTCTCTCACCGATGATACTTTCTTTTTTGCTTCTAAAGAACTCTTCTTAAGGAATTGAATTTAGATTTTTATGTAAATACATACATATCACCTCATCTAAAGTGAAAATGCAAATACGGCAACATTTATTAGTTAGTTATACCTCTAGTAAGGACCACTGGGCCTAGATTAATATATGTGTTTTAAACTCTTTGATTCAATTGAAACACAAATAAAACAGCCAAGTAAAATGTAAAGCACTGGGACCTACAGATGGTGTAATGGTTACGTCACTGGACTCCCACATAGTCGACCACAGTTTGAGTCCTGGACCTTGCGACATAAAACTCACACCAGGCATGTACGCATGCATACCCCAGATCCTGAGAGGAGAATGGAGAAGGAACTGTGGCATGGGCAACACCCCTGGGAGGTGATTTCTCGTTTTCTGTCTCTCTGTCACTCCAGCGAGCACATACACCCTATAACAAAAAAATCTCTCTAAAAAGAAAAAAAAAAAAGTAAAGCAGTATACAAATGTTATTATTTAACAGATAAAAAAACTAAAGTCTTTGTTAATTAAATGATTAGTCCCAGATCATAAAATTAGTTTGTGGAAGAACCAAAACTAAAACTAATAGTTCTGTAAGCCTAGGTTCACATGATTTCTAATATCTTACACTGAAGTAAAATAAGTGGTCAAATAAAAAAGTTGACCACAGGCTGACACCACAGCACATCAGTTAAGCCCTCTACAATAGGGAGCCGAATCCTACATCTTCTGCAGTGCTTTGAATCCCAGCACCAGCAGCTTGAAAAACACACTGGAAAGCTGTGCATGTGACCCTGAAATCACGATGGCAGTGTGACCACTCCCAATTGGAGAGTGCTTTCTTCCTCTCTCTCTCTGTCACTTTCTCTCCTTCTAGTGAACACACATGCACTCTGCCAATGAAGAGAAAAGAAAGGAAAAGGACTTCAGTGGGAGAGAATAATCTCAGGCACTTTCTTAGAATGTTTTCAAGTACACAATAAACATCTGAGACATGAACTCTATATCTTCCATATGTCAAGACACAGCTTTACGGTTAACATAAAATCATTGTGAAAGCCTCTAATAAAAATATAACCTAGCTTTAAAAAGCATCAATATCAATTTCACAGAGATGTGCATTTCAACTTTATAGTATATAATATTTGAAATGCATAAATGTTTAGAGATGTTAAATGGCATTTAATTTAAAACAAATTAACTTTTTAAAATTTCCTCATGAAAAAAACTTCAAAACTTATCTCAGAAATGTACTGAATGTTTTATCCCCTTTTAACTAGAAAACATTTAACTGCTCAAAAAAATAATGCCTACACTACCTTACACTAACAACAAAAACAAAAAACTTCCTTTTTTATGAGCCAAAAAAGGTCTATGATTAAATAAAATATATATTTTTAAAGATAAGAAAAAATATACACAGAAACATTTATAACTTTAGTAAAAACAGAGAACTATTGCAACGTATCCTGGTATTTCACACATAACTAGTAAGCACACCTTTTAAGGCCATTCTTTGGGACACAAACATATTTATTTAAGACAAAACAGTATTATTAAGACCAAACAGTAGTCACCATGTAGATTACAACTTATCCATTAAAATCTAACAATAAATAGATGGGTAGAATCATTTTAAAATCACAGAATAAGCAGCAAAAAAACTGATGCTATATCAGTTCAACAAATATTTATGAAAGATCTGTTAGGTTTTAGCACCTGTTCTAGCATACAGAATATTTACAAGATGAATATATTAAAACCCCTTCCCTTGGGAAACTTATAATAAGGTAAGGCAACTACAAGTACTCTTTTCCCAAACACTAAAGCTTACTAATTAAATGTGATTTCCAGATACAGAATATCACAGCTGGGTTGCCTACAAAGAGGTTTCACCAAATTTAAAAACTGGTTTAAATTACTGTGAAAGAATGAGTTACAAAATTTGTATAATACCAGGACTTGAGCTGTGTTTGTGAATCTAAACACAGAAAGAATTTAACTCACATTTATTACTTCATAGATCCCCCAATACTTACAAATAAAGAGGACTCAATGAATGCTACCTAATAATGATCTTTGTTCAAAATGTAATCAGGAGAGTCAGAGAAATTTGTCTTCCCCATTGAAATACCGGAGCATTTCACCCTCATCTAAATTCTACTATCACTACCATTAATTACCTCAATTACTACTCAATACCAGCTCAATTGCCATCTCTGATCTGCCTCATGTTAAGCACTGGTACGTAAACAGGCACAATCCTTACCCTGTACTAGTCAGCCTCCATTATAATCACTGGAATATGCCTGACCTGAACTTAATTCTATGCCTCAATCTTTCCCT
>NW_006160167.1:2348239-2376652 GCF_000334495.1 Tupaia belangeri chinensis | reverse complement strand
TCCCTAGGTGTATCCAAAAAAAAAAAAAAAAAAAAAAAAAAAAAAAAAAAAAGGACATGTCATATTTTGAAGGTCCTTCTTTTATACCTATGCTAATGATAAGGATTTGTTTTATGACTTAAAATGATACATGAAGAACTCATATAACTATCAGCAAACTGTCAAGCGTTCCTACAAACTGGTCAGAAAAGGCAAACAACTAAAGGCAAAAGGACAGGCACAGAAAATAAATTACATAGCCAATACACATTTAAAAAGCTGACTAACCTACCTAGCAGTTAAAATAAGCAAAATGTAATAGCAAAAATTGTAACAATAGCAATGAGCACTTATTGTGCTCTTTCTTTAAGTAAGAGTGAATATACAATACTGACCCAATTAATCAACACATTACTGAACAGACAACAAACTACTGGGAAAACAAGTATAATTTCAAATAAGAGGTGATTTTCTAAGTGGGGACTTCATGGGTGCAAATTCACTAAGCAAAGACTGGGAGCCGGGGGAGATACTCAAAAGTAGGAAGAAGGATGAGGTAACAGAATACATTAAATCACCAAAATATAAATCCAGTTCTTATTCCAGTAGTTAGTTCTTTTTGTGAAGCTGGAGACTAAAGTACATAATAAAACACTGACAAGTTATGAAACTGCACAAGAAAAAATGGGGCAAGATACAGTGTTTATACTTCAAGTTTAAAAAAATATGAACTGAAATTTTTTTAAAGAGCATGGGGACCAGTGTAATGGTTATGTAGCTGTACTCCCATGTAGTTGACTGCGGTTTGAGTCCTGGACCCAAGTGCAGACATTCAGCATATATTGAGTGAGGATATATTGTGTTCATCTTTCAAAACCTGGCTTACTTCACCTAGCAGTAGGTCTTCCTACTGCTTGAAACACGCTAAGTGCGTGGGCGTGCATGCCCAAAATCCTGAGAGGTAACTACAGAAGAAGGGATTGTGGTGTGTTCATCTCCCCTGGGGGAGAGGGGGTGATTTCTTACTTTCTGTCTCTCTGGTGACTACACGTACCCTACGGCAAAAATCCCTCCAAAAAAAAATAAAAAGCATGTAGCCAGCCAGTGACGTAGTGGTTATGGAACTGGACTCTCATGTCGCTGACTGCAGTTAGAATCCGAGACCTGGTGGCTTAAAACTTACACCAGGCCACATATACATGCATGCCCAGAGTTCCAGAAGAAGAGTAGCAGATTGTGGTGTTGCCATCCCCTCTGTGGGGTGATTTCTCACTTTCTGTCTCTTTTACTAGCACACATACACTATAACAAAAAAAAAAAGTCCCACACACAAAAAAAATAAATAAAAAAGGGCATGTAACATAACCAGATGTTTTGCAATGGCTTTAGTTTTATGAATTTCACACATACCCTATAACAAAAAAAAAAAAAAGTCCCACGCACAAAAAAAAATAAATAAAAAAGGGCATGTAACATAACCAGATGTTTTGCAATGGCTTTAGTTTTATGAATTTTTAAAAAATTGATCAAAAATAGAAGCAGTCAATAATTTTAAATCAAGAACGCTTTATTTGATCATAGCCAGTCTGACTGGGTTATGTGGTATTTCATTGTGGTCTTGATCTGCCTTTCTCTAAATATGATAAGAGAAGTTAAACATTTTTTCATATGCATTTTGGCCATCTGTATGTCTTCCTTAGAGAGTTCAGCTCATCTGCCCATTTTTTAGTTTGATTTATTCATTCTTTTGTGGGTGAGTTGCTTGAGTTCCCTATGTATTCTGGTTATCAGTCCCTTATTCGAAGTATAGCTTGCAAATATTTTCTCCCATTCTCTGGTTTGTCTCATCTCCATTTATTGTTTCCTCTGCTTTGTAGAAGCTTGTCAGTGTGATGTAGTCCCACTTGTCTATTTTGGGCATTATTATCTGTGCTGGGGGGGGGGTTATTTAAAAAAATCATCAGGGGGTTGGCTGGTGGCATGCTGGTTAAGGGTGCTGGTCTCCCACATGGCCGACCGTGGGTCAAGTCCTGGACCAGAGGCTTACTTTCTCTCTTCATCTCTCTCTGGAAATATTAATAATAATAAAGTTAAATGAATGATTCTTTAAAAAAGAAAAAATCATCACCAATTCCAATATCTTCAAGAGTATCTCCTGTGTTTTCCAGCAGCTGTTTTATTTTAAGACTTTACATTTAAATCTTTGATCCATTTTGACTTGATTTTGTTAATTAGAGATAAGGATGCAGTTTCATTTTTCTGCAGGTGGATATCCAGTTCTTCCAGCACCATTTGCTGAAAAGACTTTTCCTTTCTCCACTGCAATGTCTTGTGCCCTCCTCAAAGACCAGCTAGCCATATGTTTTTGGGTTTATTTATGGATTCTCTTCTGTTTCACTGGTCTATGTGTCTGTGTTTGTGCCAATACCATGTTTTTTCGATTACCTTGGCTTTGTAATATATTTGGAAGTCAGGTAGTCATATTCCTCCTACTTTATTATTTTTGCATAGTACTGCCTTGGTGATATAGGAACCCTTATGATTCTAGATCATTTTTATGATTGTTCTTTCTATTTCTGTGAAGATTGTCCCTGGTAATTTGATCAGAACAACAAGTACTGGCAAAGTTGTGGTGAAAAGAGAACCCTCTTACACTGGTAGTGGGCATGTAAATTGGTACAGCCACTATGGAAAACAATAAGAAGGCTCCTCAAAAACCTACAAATAAAATTACCAAATGACCCAATAATCCCATTCCTTGGTATTTACCCAAAGGATAGGAAAGAATTCATTTGGAAGGACATTTGAACTTCCATGTTTATTGTAGCATTATTCCCAATTGCAAAGACACGGAATCAACCTAAGTGCCCAAGAACTGATGACTGGGTTGAAAAATTGTGACACATATAGAGTATTATTCAGCCATAAGGAACAATGAGTCACTGTCATTTGTCTCAAATTGGTTGAATATGGAAGACCTACTGCTAAGTGAAGTAAGCTAGGTTTTGAAAGATGAACACAATATATCCTCACTCAATATATACTGAATGTCTGCACTTTATGGCAGAAATTAAGATCTGAAAACATGATAGTAGGAAGGATAAGTGTCGATACCAGAATCCATACGAAAGGGAAATGGAGGGGCCAGCAGGTGGCGTGGTGGTTAAAGGCACTGGATTCCCACATGCCTGACCATGGTTCGAGTCCTGGACCTGACGGCTTGCTTTCTTTCTTTCCCTGTCTCTCGCTCTGTCCCTCTCTGGTCAAATTAAAACAAACAAACAAACTTAAATAAAAAATAATTCTAAAAAAAAAAAAAGAAAGGGAAATGGATGGTAGTAGGTGGGAGGGAGGGGCAAAGAAAGAAACACTTAACAGACTCAAGAATGTAAAAGTCTCTATTAAAAATGATGTTCATAGTAATATCCTTGATTTGATTGTATAAATAAATATTAAATTTTTTAAAGAATTATTTTATTTAGCTTTATTGTTATTATCATTATTATTATTTTCCAGTTTGATCAGAGACAGAGAAAAAGAAAGAGAGAAAGTGAGAAAGCAAGCCACTAGGTCCAGGACTCAAACCACGGTTGGCCATGTGTAAGTCCAACACCTTAACCACCATGCCACCCGCCAGCCCAATAAATACTAAATTTAAGAAAAAAACCTTTATCTCTAATGAGATTTCTATCAAAAACAAACACAATTCTACTAAAACTATGTTATTTAGGTGGTTTTCCAAGAGTCATTACTCTTAAAGCAAAAAAAAAAAGTTAATATCCACCCTCGCTAGATCATCTAATTTTGTTTCTTCTCTATAGTGAGTGACGCTTGATATATGCAAATTCTACAAAGCCAGTCATCCAAAAGAAAACTGTATTATTATTATTCATACATTAAATTGCTATACATAATTTAGATTGTGAAGAGACTTTATCCAGCATGATTTACACCTCAGTCCAGCCCAGTTGAGACTATTATACACATCCTCGTCAACAGATAATAAACCTTATCTGTGTCCCACAAGTGTCTTACCTCTCCATTTTCCACCCAAATTTCCTGTCCTACACTCTTCCCTTCCCACACTTTCTTTCCACTTCGTCTCAGAGCGTTCATTATAATTTTTAATATTTTCATGTTCTCCAGTCTTTCAGTCTCTACTACAGAGTGCAGATAGTCAGTATATGTTAAGTGGAGATATACAATGTTTCTCTTTCATACCCTGACTTGCTTCATTCAGCAACATATCATCCATATTCATCCAATTTCTACCAAATTCCAGGTCCTTGTTGTTTTTTATGGCTGAACAGTATTCCATGGAGTATATGTGCCACAATTTTTCAATCCATTCATCCTTTTGTAGACATTTGAGTTGGTTCCAAGTCTTAGCAATCATGAAAAATACTACAATGAAAATAGTTGTGCAAGCACTTTTCCAACTGTGTGCTCTCCTGTCCTTTGGGTAGATACCCAGGAGTGGAATTACTGGATCATATGGTAGTTCTATTTGAAGGTTTTTGAGGAACCTCCAAATCATTCTCCACAGTGGCTGGACCAATTTACATTTCTACCAACAGTGTAGGAGTGTTCCCCTTTCACCACATCCCCTCCAACACTTATTATTTGTTTTTGTTTTTTAATCTTTGCCAGTCTGACTGGGGTTAGGTGGTATCTCATTTTCTAATAAAGTAATCTGACTTGTCCATTCCTCTGTGAAAGCATATTATTAAAATGACTGTGGTGTTTTCAGGTCCAAACAAGACTAATCTATATCAGACTTACATCCATCTCACAGTCCACCTGAGTACCAATCCAACCTTACTCTCCACCTTTATTTTACTGTTTTTATGAACAATTTCAAGATAAATCACAAAAATAAAAATCTTAATGATCTTATTTTTACATTTTTTTTATATTTATAAGGGTTAAAGTTATAACAAAGTTTTAGGACCAAAAACCAGACATCAATTCCTTTTAGTGAATATGGTCATAGGAAAAGTCGCTTTAAGGCCTTTACTAGACAGACTCCTAAAATGGAGCTAGCTGGTGGCATGATTAAAGCAGCTGGATCCCACATGTGTAGTTTAGTCCTGGACCCAATGGCTTGAAAAACATACCAGGAGCATGTGCATGAGTATCCAAAATTCCTAAAGAAGAAATAGAGGAAAGGGGATTTCAGATTGTAGCTTGGCCATAGTCCTTAGGGGAGAGGATGCTTTCTCTCTCTCTCTCTCTCTCCCTCTCTCTCTTTCTCTCTCTCCCTCCCCCACCCTCTTTCTCCAGTGAGCACACATGCCCACTAGCAAACTTAAAAAAAAAAAAAAAAAGACTTAAAATGACTGGCGTCAGATGGTGGTATAGCAGTGAAATGTAACACTTTGTGGGACTACATGGGAGGGTTCTGAGTTCCTGTCAAGTGACTACACCAGGCATGTGTGCATCAATGACTGGGGTTGGATGAGGCTGGGGATGGATCACATTGTCAAGACCATTTCGGGGGTGGTATTAATATCAGTTTTTCTCTCAGTCTCTCTCCCTTTCTCACTCTTGAATGAAATAAACATTAGAGGGAAGAAAATACTAAAAGCATTAAGAGGAAGAATTAAGGAATTGAATTATTAACTGAATTACAAAAAAGGTACTTAGAAAGAAAGTAAATAAGCAAATAACTCATTGAGAAAATCAAGCAATAGGATCAAAGGGGGACCAATAGCAATGCTGACTAAGGTTGCAATGGTGAATAAGAAGACATAAAAAACACATTCTTACATACCACCTAACCAACTAGGTAACAAGAACAGTTTTAAAAGACATCATTTATGATACCAATAAAAATACCGAAGCCCCTAGAAATAAATCAAATTTAAAATTTAGAGTCAGCTTGGTGGCACAGTGGTAACATGGTGCCCAAGCAATGCCAGGTGGATATGGAAGATCATGGGTTCAGTTCCCCAGCTGACCAATACATGCCAGACACAAGCACCCGTGATCCTGATTGGCTGGACAGACTGGGGAGTATATCATGGCATGGAAACCCTGTTGAGGGTGCTTGTCTTCCCACCCCTCCTCCCCTTCTCTCTCTGAAGGCTAATAAAGATATAAAAGCACTGTCTTTTATCTAGAGTCAAGATGTAAAAAAAAAAACAAAACCAAGGATGTGAGCCTGGCAGTGAGAGTCGCTTTTTCCCTAGAGGCATCTATCAATTATGGAACAGAGGCCAAGAGGCTAACAGAACTGAGCTACCAACTTACTTACAAGACAAGAAAATGATTAGAAAGCAAACCAGCATGAAGTTGGGAAACCCTAGAACACAGAAGGTCTACCTCTTTGAGGTAAAGGGAAATCAACCCTCATAAATACTAAAGCTCACACTCAATTTATCTCTAATTCTAATTAGATTAAACTGAGCTGGGATTGATAGTTCTAGCCAATAGGTAGAACCAAACAAAAAACTTCAATGGAGGAAGATATCATCAGTCAAAAGTTCAAATGCCACAGGGTGCATGCACTTACAGTAGAGAGACAGAGAGAAGAAAACTGAAAGTGTGAGTCCAAGCACCTTAACCATCAGGCCACGTGCTGGCCCCATCTTTACCATTTTTTTTTTTTTGATGCAATGTCTACCACTCTAGGATAATAGTGTATAGAGAGGAACCAGCAGTTAGTGTAATGGTTATGTTGGTGGACTTCCATGTAGTCGACCGCAGTTCGCATCCCAGACCCGGTGGCTTAAACTCACACGGGGCGAATGTGTGTGCGTGCCCAAGATCCCAAGAGGAGAATGGAGGAGAAGGGATTGTGGCATGGCCATCCCCCCGGAGGGTGATTTCTCACTTTCTGTCTCTCTTTTTCTCTCTGTCTTTCTGGTGAGCACATGTGCCCTATAGCAAAAACCTCTCCCCCCACAAAAAAAAAGTGAAAATCAAAAGAAACAATAAATAATAGAAATAGCCTCATAGTAAGCTGTAGCAGTTATTAAACAAAATTAGACTATAATTAATATGTTCTAAGAAATAAAGAACATATAAATTTCTGCAAAGAACTAGACACTTCTAAAAAGAATCAAACAAATTTTAAAGTTTAAAATGTCAGTAACTAAAAATTAAAATATAAAAAGGCGAATTTAAAAGTAGATTAGACATAAGCAAAGAGAAGACTAGTGTACTGGAAGACATCAGAATAATATACATAGATTGAAGCATTAAAAAAAATTATGGGAAGGGTGACTAAACTAAATCACATGCAGCTGGCCCCTAAAGAAGAAAAAGAATGGGCCAGAAATCTTTTCTTTTTTCTCTTTCTTTCTTTTTTTTTTTTTTTTTTGCCATAGGGCACATGTGCTCACCAGAGACACAGAGAAAAAGTGAGAAAGTACACCCAGGGGAGATGGCCATCCAAAATCCCTTTTCCATCCTCTTAGGATTTGGGGCACGTAAGCACAAGAACCTGGCATGATTTTCAAGCCAATGGGTCTGGGACTCAAAGAGCACAGTTGGCTGTGTGGAATCCAGTCAACTTAACCACCATGCCACCAGCTGGCTTAAAACATTATTTTTTTTTAATAGCTAGAAGATATATGCTCTCACCAAAGACAGAGACAGAAAGAAGAATAGAGCACATGTATCCTTCAATAGGAAGTAGTTATACCACAATACTTTTTCCCTCCATTCCTCCCTCCCATCAAGATTTTGGGTACACATACACTCATGCCAAGTGTGTTTTCCAAGCTGCCAAGGTGGGATTTAAAGTGTGGTTGATCATGTGGGAGCCTTAATAACTGCAATACAGGACTGTCCCTAGAAACATTATCTGAAGTGATAATAAGTGAGAATTTTCCAGAACTGGTAACAAATAACAAGCTTTAGAAGAAAGGTCTAACAAGAACTTTACATGTAATAAATACCAAGAAAACCATAAGTAGGCACAAGGTAAAGCCTCTAAAACAAAAGGTGAAGTCTAAAAAGTAACTAGAGAAGGAAAAAAATAACATTACCTTCAAAGAAGCAACAGCAAAATGTATCAGATGGGACCAGCAGTTGGCGTAATGGGTATGTCACTGGACTCCTACGTAGTCAATCACGGTTCGAGTCCCGGATCCGGTGGCTTAAACTCACACGGGGTGTGTGTGTGTGCATGCCCAAGATCCCGAGAGGAGAATGGAGGAGAAGGAATTGTGGCATGGTCATCCCCCCTGGGGGGTGATTTCTCACTTTCTTATCTCTCTGTCTCTGTCTTTCTGGCAAGTGCACGTGCCCTACAGCAAAAACCTCTCAAAAAAAAAAAAAAAGTATTAGAAGCAATGAAAACTACATAATTGTGGAATGATATCACAACACACGTACACAAACACACAATGCTAACCTACTAAGAATATTGCTTAAAAATAAAATCAGGGTCAGCCACAGTGGCATGCAAGTAGCATTAACACTTGGGAGGCTGGAAGACACACACAGAAGATTCAGGTTCAGTTCCCAGGCCTACTTGAAAACATTGGATATGGTTGCACAATGCCTGCAATCCCAACAAACTGGGAGACTGGAGTAGTAAGATCCAGACATAGCAAGAACCTATCAAACACAGCTTTCTTTCTCTCTCCCTTTCTCTCTCTCACAAAGTTTAAAAACAAAAAAAGTGAAATAACATCCTTTTCATATGAAGAAACTAAGATCTTGTCACCATCACACCCACATATAAGTAAATACTAAAGGACATTCTTCAGGCAATTGGGAAACATAAAAGGAAATATAGAAAAAAAATACACGGGTAAATAAAAATATTGACAATATAAAACAATAACAAGAATTCTTTGTACTATTTTAAATGTATATGGAAATAAAAGAAACAACAAAGCATATAACAAGAAGCAACAGAGCATATTAAGTCCTAAAAATTTTAAAAAATAACAATAATAGTTGCCATATTTTCAGGAAGAGTGATTTTTTTTGTGACCATGAAAACACCTACTAGAGTGAATTTAACATCTGCTTAATAGATTAATAGTAACTGTCTCACTCGTCATATTTTTTAAGGCCAGTGAATGCATAATAGTTGCACCTCTGAAATTCATTCAAGATAACTCCAGTGAACATTCCCTTAAAATGATCAGACATTGAAAGATGGTATGATATATATCCTTATATTGCTAACCTTAAATGATAATGGTACTTTTTCTTGAGAGAGAGAGAGATTTTTGCTAGGGTGCGTACACTTGCCACTTGCCAGAGAGACAGAGAGAGGCAGAGAGTCAGGAAGTGAGAAATCACCCCTCAGAGTAGAAGGCCACACAGCATTCACCTCTTGGGATCTGGGGCATGCAAGCACATGTGCCTGGCATGAGTTTTAAGTCACCTGTCTGACCAGGATTTGAACTTAGGTAGACCACATGTGAGTCCACCACCTTAAATCACTATGCCACCTGCTGGCCCTGATAATGATACTCATTTAGATATTAAATAAGTGGGGAGAGGGTGGGGGGAATGTCCTTGTGCTGAAAAGAAAGATACAATATTCTTGAGATTTAAGAGGAGCTGTCATCAGGGCAACACCCACAGAACTAATCAATCTCTCTTGCAGCTCTAAGTTCCTTTTCACATATGGTAATTACTCTTCTCATGCCAAGCCAAAGGCAATTGTTCTGTTAGACTATTCCAAAGGGATGGCTCCCCAGCAAGCTCAGTGAATTTTGTCTTCTAACAAAGAATACGAAAAAATAAAACCTTTCCTTCAATAACTGGAAAAAGGGAGATACCAAAGGATAATTAATGATCCGCCCATACCTGTCTTCAAGAGCTATAATATACCCTCACAATTTGTAATTATTGGCAACAAGAAATAAATTACTTAAATCAAATACTTCCTATTAGCTCAAATGGTAATATTAACACCTAAAATCAAAAAAATAGATATTTAAATTTTTCCATTCATACAGATTTACTTTCACATTCCTACTTGATAATTTTATATTCCAAATGCATAGAACTTAAGCCTGAAATTATTTAAAAACGCTTCTCCAACTGCTGTATAATTATTTTTTTTAATTATTTGTTTCGTTTTATTTATTATTATCACTTTTCAATTTGACCAGAGACACAGAAAGAAAGAGCAAGAGAGGAGAGAGACAGAAGGAAAGTGAGAAAGCATGCCACCAGGTCTGGGACTCAAACCATGGTCAGTCATACGAGAATCCAACACCTTTAACCACCATGCCACCTGCTAGCCCAATGTATTATTTTCACTTAAAACATTATTTTTCTGCTCAAGAGTTATCTAATTTACACAGATGCTAATTAAGTATCATAAAAATTTTAAAATATATAATTAGAAATGTCACAGATTGGCTAATCCATTCTGCCAAAACAAGAATTATTTTAACTTTCATTTCACTTCTTTTAAATCTTATTTATTTTCTCTAACAGAGAAAAAAAATTAACAGGATAAAATTGCAATGTACTTTCCCAATCAAAACTTTAAAATGAATCTGGTTAACCACAAATTGACTCAAGTACCTAAGTTTTTTTTTTTTTTCTGAATGTTATTTTACTAAAACATGTCTGACATATCATACTATCAAGTAGTAATGATAGTTACTGTTCTAAAGAATTACAAAATATTTCCTTGAATATTCTCTTAGAATTCTTAGTCAATCACAGATTTAAAAAGGTCACTGTTGTCCTTATAAACTGTCCAAATAAACTATTAATAGATGC
This sequence comes from Tupaia belangeri chinensis, assembly GCF_000334495.1. Classification (NCBI taxonomy): domain Eukaryota; kingdom Metazoa; phylum Chordata; class Mammalia; order Scandentia; family Tupaiidae; genus Tupaia; species Tupaia belangeri. The sequence goes on along the minus strand of NW_006160167.1, from coordinate 2,365,966 downwards.
ATTGCTAGCCTAAAATAAGCAATTTTATAATTAGTTCTTCTACTTAGGATTAAAACATAACCATAAAAGGCTTTTATTAAATAACACATTTCACTAAGCTGACATCACAAAATTATTTTTAAATGTATATATAACCTAGCTCTATCATTTTTATACATCATGATAATATTCTGGAAATTAATATGAACATCTTTTTCAATTCTGAATCATAACTTCTTCAAATGTTTACTGCCAATAAATTATAATACAGAAAAAATAAAATACCACAAACATTAGGAACTTTAAATAAAACTGTGTCATAATTTATTTAAATCATAGTCATAAACAGAACACACTGATTCCCAATGAAGAGGAGTACTATGGTAGTTTCTCTGTGATTTACCAAAAATTACTCTACTAAGTAAACAATCACGTATTCTTAAATTTGCCATAGAAAAATATGTTGCTGGTTCTCACACCTACTAGATCTCTTTACAACTGCTTAAAATCTTTTCTTTTTTTCACAATAATATTTTCTTTGTAATGGAATACTACCTATTCAGATTCTAAAATATGAATCTTGAGAAATGAGATTAGCAAAACAATTTTAAAATACTTACTGTCTTGTTTCGTAATCTAATTATGTCTGAGACAGAGCCAGCTCCACAGTACTCCATAACGATCCAGAGATCTGTGTTCTTAAAGTAACTGCCATAGTACTTTACAACATACGGACTACAGAAAAAACACACATAATTAAATTTAGTTAATTCCCAAAGAAATTTTTTTCTTAATCCAAATACAAGGTATTTTCACATTCCATGGCATTCCAATAAGTAAACTTCATGAGTAAACGTCTATTGTACATCAAATTGTCTATATCTACAGTTCACCAACTGTGCATAATCAGACTTTAATTCATGGATGAAATTTAACAGGATTACAAACAAGAGGAGGCCCAAATGTTCTGTGTGACTCTCAAGGAAATAAGTCTTCATTTTAGCAAAAGACTGAACATAAGGAACAAATAAAAGTATTTTCCTTTAACTAAAGCATTTTAAATACAAATCTTCTAAAGGATTTTGCATTCAATCAGATATTAACACTCATCTTTAAAATACTCCGTACATCAGTGAAGCCCAAAACTTTTTCTTTCATTTTGTTCATAATTCTAAGGAAAAATAATTGAATTTATTTGCTTGTGTTCATATAATTAGAATTATTAACAATTTAAAGTGTTACTCTTCCAGAGCAGAATAAACTTTATACAGCGAAGTTGAGACTTAGAAAAGGAGGGACCAGCAGTTAGCGTAATGGCTATGTTGCTGGACTCCCATGTAGTCGACTGCAGCTCGAGTCCGAGACCCGGTGGCTTAAATTCACTCCGGGCACATGTGTGTGTGTGTGCCCAAGATCCCTAGAGAGAATGGAGGAGAAGGAATTGCGGCGTGGTCATTCCCCCGGGGGATGATTTCTCGCTTTCTGTCTCTCTGTCTCTCTCTGTATTTCTGGCGAGTGCACACGCCCTATAGCAAAAACCTCTCCAAAAAAAAAGGGGGTGGGGGGGAACCAGAGACTTTGAAAAGGATAAATGACCATCACCATTAATATTTACTAAGGGTGTGCACATATGCTGATGTATAAAACATCTTACCCAACTCAAAGAGGCAAACTATCCATATTTACAGAATACAGAAAATAGAAGGCAGATAAACTAAGCAGTCAGGCATTGTTTAACAATGGGATATATTCACAGAAAAGTGTCATTAGGCAATTTCATTGTAATGTAATCATCACAGTGATTTTATACAATCCTTGATGGTACAGCCTATCACATACATAAGCTATATGGTATAGCCTATATGGTCCTTTAGCATCATATATGTTCTTTCACTGCCTATCATTACAGTCATGCAGGTCAGAAGTACACAATCTACATCCTATGAGACCTCAAAGGAGGAAGTGACCATGGTAGAGTCATCAGAAAGAACTTTGTGAAAGGGTGGGATTTATATGAGGTTTTTAGTTTGTTTAAGAGCTTGCGCTCACCAGAGAGGCAAAAGAGACAGAGATAACAGAAAGCAAGAAATCACTCCCCAGGGGGGACCAGAGAGGCAAAGAGAGACAGAGATAACAGAAAGCAAGAAATCACTACCCAGGGGTGATGGCCAAGCCACAACCCCTTCTCCAGTCTCCTCTTGGGATTTTGGGCATGCACACACACATGCTGCTGTGAATGTCAAGTCGCCAGGTCCAGAACGCAAACTGCAGTTAGCCATGTGGGAGTCCAACGAATAACCACTACACCATCTGCTGGCCCCTTCAATGAGATTTTGAGAAAAAGTTAAACTACAAAATTTGTGTAGAAAAGAGTATTCTAGGAAAGGAAAAGGCCATGAACAAAGGCACACAAATAGGATAAACCACATATAGCATGTTTAGGGGACAAATTGCTCAATAGATTTTTCGATTAGCAGCTACTATTAAAAATAGCATTTCTTCACCTTCTACTTAGGCTAGAATTGGACCAGATGTTCAGAATGCAGTAGTGAACCAGAGAAACACAATTCTGACCTTCATTCAGCAATCAGAAATAAGAGGTATTAGGAAAGTAAGCCCACAAATAAATATAATTACTAACCAGAGTAAGAAAAGAAGGGGTGATATGAGATAAACTGGCTATGACTTTAATTTGCATTCACAATTTCTGCAAATAAAGCTGTCCCTAATTCATATAAAGGAATGGCATATATCTATTCCCTGATAACTCCTGACTTGGGAAGCACTGGAATACATTTTAAAAAAAACTTCTAAAGCAGACATAGGTAAGCCTTAATAAAATGTGTTCCTCCACTGAGTTGCCATGGATTACAAAATCCACAGCCTTGGAAAAGAAGGCAATGCTTAAACCCCAGAGTTTGTAGTGGTCAATAAGACTTAGTGTCTCAGAAGTATCAAAAAAAGAAATAAAAATTGTTTTGTTGATGAAAAGACTGTATGATGATGCCACTAACAGAGAAATCTGATAGGCTCATCTGGAATGATTAAAAATTTGGTTTTAGAATGTTAAATGTGAAGTTCCTTCAGATATTCCAGTTCACTTGCCCAGACATGATTTAGAAGTACTCATCTGTATCTGAGTAACAACTATGTAGCAGGATCTATGGACACCAAAACATAATCCCTGAACTCATGGAATTTAGAGTCAAGTGAAAGAGAATGCAAGTAAACAGGTGCTTAAAAGAGAATCTCAGTAAAATACAGAGGCATAAGTGCTGGGTAGAATGTGAAGGGCCTATATGCCATTTTTAGGTAGAGACTAGATGTATCTGGGCAACAGGGAGTTACTTAAGGTTTTTAAACAGGAAATGGCTTGATTCGATTGCATTTTTAAAAGACCACTGTTACTTCAGGGAAGAAGATGGGTCAGAAGAAACAAAAATACTAGACAATGTGAACAAGTAATATTTTATTGCAAAAATCTAAATAAGGGTTCATGGGTTCCAAACATAAAACTTAGGGGAAGAAGCCAGTCCCACAGACTGCTGGTTAAAAGAATCAGATCCCACATGGTTGACCACAGTTCAAATCTTGGCCCTGTGACTTGAAAAACACATCAGGTACACCTGTGTATGCACTCAAAATCTCAACAGAATGGAGATAAGACTGCAGCATGATCTTGTTTTATTGCAATATGGGGTACTCTCTCTCTCTCCTTCTTGTGAGCACACACACCCTCTGGCAATTAAGAAAAAGGGGGGGTGGGAGATAAATAATAAGTAATATTTGAGACCCTGCCTTTCCTACACCCTACCTACTTGATTCCCTAAGTCACCAACTCTAAGTTACCATGTGAAACAATTAAAAATCTATAAATACAGTACTAATCCTGATACTTTTAACCATAGTAATAAATAATAATGACATCAGGCAACTATTAAGCATGTCTGATGGATCAGGGACAATGCCATGCTCAGTCTTTACTTTTCTACATCAAATTGTGGAAACTACATTCTCATCAAGTTACCCAATTAACAGCAAGGCCTGGGAAAACTTTGCAATTCTATACTTTGATCTAGGGGCTAAGGAATTTTTTATTTCCCCTGTAAACACTTGAATTTCTAGTTATACAGCCTTTATGGAAAATGTGAAACATAAATACATAACATAATCTAAAGAAAAGCAAAACTGAACAGATCCAAGTAGAGAAGTTCCCCTAGGATTATTCAGTCACATCATTAGCCAAAGATTTTATAATACATAGATTTATTATTATTATTATTTAAGACCTTTATTAACAGGTGCTTGTAGTTTGGCTTTTTTAAAAAAAATCAAGTTGTAAACTTTTACTACAAATTAAAAATGAAGTTCTTAAAAGTCTCAACTTGACCAAATATGAAACAACTTAAAAACCTTTAAGGCTTTTTTAAAAAATGCATTTGTCATTATGGAAAAGAGACATCATTAGGTAAAAATAATAAAAACCCCCATTCTGCAGATAATGCAGATAGTTCTAGTTATCTGGTCAACAGGCAAAAAGCAAGCACTTAAGGTCTTCAGCTCCATCTTTTGTTAATTTCTTATTGCTGGAATTTCGTATTTACTTCTTGTTGGATGTCTAAACCAGACGATGGCAGAAATGGTAAGCCGGCATTTACTCAGCCCCACCTTGCTCAGTTTCACGAGCAGACGAATTCTCAACTGGTGGATTGGCTGCTTTTGTCTCTTTGCCATCTTGTGGTTTAGGGTTCTCTGGCCTTCCGCATCCACGATTGAAGTTGCAGCAGTACTGACATTGAACACATCGAGGTGGCTGCTGACCTTGGGTCTCATCGCCTTGATTTTCCTTATCCTCTTCGCTATTGTCCTCTCTGGGCTGTCTGGCAAGGAGGGCCCCTGCGAAATTATGGTCTATAACCCCAATACGTATTCTGCCTCCCTGGTCTGCCTTGTTCTCCTGCACCCTGGTTGTCAGCACCCTCCATCACTTCTCCCTGCACAGGAGGGTGGGAATACTGTGGTTGCTGCCCACAGGGTCTCCACATGTAATAAGGAGGGAACCTTCGTCTGCAGTGGGGCTGGTGTTGTTGGGCCTGGCCTTCAGGAGCGCAGTCCGATCCCTCGTTCTTTTCCCCACTCTCACTATTCTGGTAATTTTGCTGGTAATTGCGTGGAGGTCCCCTAGGATGTGGATGGCATCTATATTGGTTATGGTCTGCTGTATATTCACTGCCTTGACTTGGAACTCCCCCACAGTCTGTAACATATGCTGCCTCCGCACCCTTTTCTCCTTCAACGTCAAACCCCACAGTCTCTCCATCTCCTCTACTGCGAAGGCACTTCCTGGAATTGTTCTTCTTTATGGCAGTCTGGTGCACAAATACATCTCCCTTGGTGTCATTCCTATTGATGAAATATATCCATTTCTTACATTGAACCATTTTACTGTTTCCAAAATCTTCATTGGGATGATCTTGTCCCAGCGGCAGATGCCACTGATGAGAGGCCGCCCGAGACCACCGCTCCCCACGCTACTGCCCGTGGTGTCCAGCTTGGTGTAGGCAGCACTGAGGGCGGGACAGCAGGCGCTGCTAGCTCTCGGCCCACCGCTCATGGCTACGGTGGTGGTGACTGGGGCTAGCTGTGGCAGCTGCGCTCCTCCTGGGATGTGATGGCAACTAGGCCAGTGGCAGTGGGGCTGCTCAGGGTTCTCTGGGGTCAACTCTCTGCTCCCCTACCAACCAAACTCATAATACAGAGATCTTACATACTGCTAGGAGAAAAAGTATTCCACGGCTTTCTTACTAATAGGGGCCTGATTTAATTAGGGGTGACAATACTACCAGACTCCCTAAGTCACCAACTCTAAGTTACCATATGAAACAATTCTGACAAACAAGACACGTCTGAGAAAACCCCTTTCTTCATTTCTTCCTCCTACTTGAAATTGATAGATACCAGGCTGGGGCTGGAGCAGTCTTGTTGACGTAAGATAATAAGTGGGAAGTTAAAGACCATATGCTAAGGATGGCAGCACAGAAAAGAAGCCTTACTTTGTTGCTGCTGTTATAACCCCTACCTTCAGACTTTCTATTAAGGAAAAGTAATAAATCACTCTTTGGTTAAGCAACTGTAGGCTAAACATACTCCTAATTCATACCGTCTTCATCCTTTATAGAATAAAGACCAAGTTACTTAATGTTGCATATAAGACTCTTTATCATCAGCTCCATTTACCTATCCAACCTCATTTTCACAAAGATATCTAAACTTTGTCAGAAGTTTGCACATAAACTGTTTTTTACCTCTCTATAATTATCTTTCTCTCTCATACCTCCATTCCTTTACCAAATTAACTCTTCCTAAGCACTCCAGATTCCTGCCTCCACTGAGAGGGTGTCCTTCTTTCTTATTCTCACATCACCCCAGGCACCAGTCAGTATAGTGAGTGTGCTATATAAAAGCTAGAGAGACAACCAATTAGACCACCAGTCTCTTAAGAAGAAGAAAAAAAAAGTACCTTAGTTCTTTTTTTTTAATTTTATTTATTATTATTTTCTTTTAATTTGCTAAAGGGCATATGCACTTATGAGAGAGACAGGGGAAAAGTGAGAAAGCAAGCCGTCAGGTCCAGGACTTGAACCATGATCGGCTATGTGGGAGTCCAGCATCTTAACCACTATGCCACTTGCTAGCCCGAGAGAATCTTAGTTCTTTTGGTATTCTTAAGTCCTACAAAATAACTGTCCAACAGAAATATTCAGTCAATATGTGTTGATTTAATTAGATTTATATAAAACATGGTTCTAATTAGTAAAAGTGATTGTATATTATACAGACCAGGTGACACTTAAACATTAAAAATAATTTTTTTGCCCATGTATTTGTTCTGAAAATAGGAAAACTACTTGAATATTTTCCTCACCACATGTTCCTTTATGTTATAATATCATTTCTGTTTTATAAGCACAAAGCCATAAAGACCTAAAGAAAACCCTACAAAGCTGTCCTCACCTTCCTTAAAGGATTAGTCTCACTTCTGAAAGAAAGTCAAAAAAGAAAACAGACAACCAAAGAATACTTTTTATTATACATCATTAGCAAACTTATCAAATGAAGGTGAACAAAGCAGTAAAAGCTCTTCATACCTGTCACATTGCTGCATTATAGAAATTTCTTTGATTATTTCCTGAAGATCTGACTCAACCGGTACCTGTTTAATTGCAACAACTTGACCAGATTCTTTATGTATTGCTTTAAACACACTTCCGTAAGACCTAAAAGAAACCAAGACATTATTATTTTTTCCTATCAAACATCAAAACCATTAGATATAAAGTGTATTATGAATTTTTGTGTGCGGTCACTTCTATTTGGGACAATATTTAAATGGTAAAATAAGACATCAAAGTAAACAAATAGCAATAAAAATGTTAATGCATTAGACCTTAGCTTTATTGCTTCAATCACAGATTTAAAATCATCAAATTAATATACAATGAGTTGCTATTTTTCTCACGAATCAAAGAAGTAAACTTACGGTTTGGGAACTCAAAGAAACGCAGCATTAAGAAGATATAAATGGAAATTGAAAGAATGAAACGTAGATTCAAAACAGCCAAGTCTCAAGTTAGGAGAAAAGACTGACCTTCGGCAAAATAATCTGTAGCATATCAAAATCCCACCTCTAGAGTACTTAGAAAAGATAAGGCCTTGCCATGATGGCACGAGTGGTAAGACACCACTGCACAAGGCAGCTGAGCTCAGATTCTGAGCCAACCTTAAAATAGGCTGTGGGAAGAAAGGAAGAAGAATCACAATGTGGCAAGACCTTGTCAAAAAAATTAAAAAAAAAAAAAAAACCAGTTGAAATCTCAGCTGAGGATCACATAAGACCAAAGTTTTAAAAACAGGAAGTCTTCAGCCATCTGGTTCTTCCCGAGTTATGGATCTAAAAATCCTCCTTTCACTATCTTTTCCTCCTCAAGAGAAAGTTACATACTCCCAGGTAAATATACTATACCTGGCAAGACTATCCTTTGTATGGGAAGAAAAGACAAAAAACATTCTCGGATAAACAAAACTTGAAAGAATTTACCAACACCAGATCAGCTCTCCAAGAAGTTTCTGAAGGGAGTGCTATACCAGGAAAACTAAAGTGATACATACAGAAATAATAGTGCAAAAAAAAAAAAAAAAAAAACCAAGGGAACAGCCAACTTAATGGTAGGGACAAATTTGGAAAGATCAATAATGTTCCACGTTAACTTCTAGAATTTAAATGGAATGATCAGGTCACAGTAATAGTGTAAATTCAACAACAGAAGAGAGATTAATTACATGAGACTGAACTGGTAAAATAGAATCTTATGACTTTTGACTAAAACACTACTGATTTTCTTCTATGTTTTGTTTTCCAGATTTAAGGATTTTTGTCTTTTCTTGAGCCACTGATAGGTTCATCTATCTGTTTGAACTGAATCCTAACCTTTTTCCTGGCTTTAAGCCTTAAGCAAACGTCTCTTAACATGCTTTGATTTTGATCTATTAAAACTAAAACTGTCTTTCTTGAAATAAAAAATGCATTAAAAAAATGCCTATTGGGACCAGCAGCTGGCATAATGGCTATGTCGCTAGACTCCCATGTATTCAACCGCGGTTCACATCCCGGACCCGGTGGCTTAAAACTCACGCCGGGCGGGTGTGCATACGTGCCCAAGATCCCGAGAGGAGAACGGAGGAGAAGGGATTGCGGTGTGGCCATTCCCCTTGGGGGGTGATTTATCGCTTTCTGTCTCTCTGTCTCTCTCTCTCTCTGGCGAGTGCACACGCCCTATAGCAAAAACCTCTTCAAAAAAAAAAAAATAACTATTTAATGACGAGAGAGAGAGAGACAGAGGAATAGCACTAAGCTATTAGCCCCAGCTAGGTGCTACTTTGTACTATGTTCATTCTACTTACTAAGGTTTATGCCTAAAGTCAGACATGTGTTCATAGATATGTATATATCAGTTGTACTTGCTATTGAAAGTATCTAGATTAATTAAGATCTTTGGTGAATCAATAAAATATGAAAATAAGAATTTTTAAAGGCATGGAAAGCAACTGTAGATACCAGAGACAGTGTGGGAGGAGGGTGGAAAATGGCAGAGGGTGAAAGGTAGGGAATCGAGAGAAAAATAAAGCAAAATATATAAGAAAAGAGAAATGGAAAATTATTTTTTGGATGATAACACATATGGTAATATCCTTGGATGAGCCAATATACAGTGCATCCTAAATGAAAAATCTCATTTTGTATACTGTAATGATGTACAGTGAATGAGCATAATTAAACTTAAAATTAAAGAAACAAACAATAAAAAATAAATAAAATTAGGGGTAGGATCTAGTGATCACCTGCTCCCCAAATGGTCTTTGCTACAACTCTCGAAACTTCGTCAATTAAACACGTATGTGTTTTTAAAAGTAAGGAGGAAGTCATGTGTACTTTAGTATGAACCACAAAACAAAGTTAAAAACTACTACCATTTACTGAGTTCTTACTATAAGCCAGGTAGTATGCTAGGTGTTTTATGTACATTATTACACTCAATCCTCTCAACTCTAAGGAAAAATACTATTATTGCCATTAACCATGAAGAAACAGAGACTTGGATACTAGTAACCAACAAGTTCAGAATTCAAATACGTCTGACTCCAAAGAGCATGCTCTTTTCACTACATTGTTTCTACAGAAGAGAAAGAAGAGCAAGCCAGTGGGAGATGTAAGAATGTTTCTTAATATTGAAAATCACCTTCAAATTTACAATCTTTCAAAATAAGTGAAGAAGTGGCAAGTAATAAAGCAGCTACTTCAACAAAGTTTTATTCTACTTTTCTTTGGAGGACTCTCTGAAGTAATTTAATACAGTTTGATATCCAGTCATCTTTGTGTTTGTGTGTGTATGTATCCCCACAAAAGCCATACATCCATATATATGCGTACATTCTCTCCAAAGTTAACACACAGTTCAGTGCCAGATTATGCACTGCCATTAACCAATGCCATCACTGCTTTTTAATGACTCCTCACACTGCTAAAGAGAAGCTGGGAATCCTATTTCCCAGACTCTCCTTTCCTGAATGTCCCAGTTAAAAGTCTACCAGTGAGAAGAAGGTATATGAAATCTGAATGAAAAAAGTTAAGGAGAACCCGTTATTCTCCAGATGTAGATATAACAGATACCATGGCAGGTATGAGATGGACAGTGGCTTTCCGTGAGCCTCCTATAACTACCACACTGCTACAGACTAAAATAATTGGTGAATGTTTCTTAAAGATTCTTCAGGATTCCAGCAGATTCCTACAGAGTTTCTGAGAAATCCCCCTTCAGTGCCTCAGGCTTAGATCTTCAAAACTGGCTTCTCTAACCTTCAGCAGCAGCTTCCATGACCTCTGTATTCCTCCCTTTACAAAATTCATGTTCACACTAAACCCTCAATACCCAAAGTATATGGAGTAAATTTTCTTTTCCTAACCATACTCTGCCATTAATGTAGTTTTTGGTAGAGAAACGTTCCAAGAGAAGACAATTGAAGATGGGAATCTTGAATTAGTTCAGTTTTAGATTTGAAGGCAGTAGTAACTTCAATACAAATAACAAACAATACTGTTTGTTATGGAATTCAGTGGCAAAGCAGTATTTAAATTATTACCCTTAGCTGCTTGGTGTCTAAGCAATGCTGTAGAACAAGCAGGTTTACCAATGTAATGTGTAGCAAAAAGAGTGTACAAAGACGGTACAGTGGAAAAGTTCTAGGACAAATACAGTAAGCTCAAGATTGAGAAAAGCAGAAAATTTCTGAATGCCTCAAAAGAATCTAACTCTTAGAAACATGGGGCTGAGATTTCTGGAACTCAAATTCAAAGTACAATCTTACTAGAAGATGAGTTACACTACAAATTGAATTAACATCACCAGATCTGCTATATTAAACTTAAGGCATTTAGCAGTAAAGAGGGGTACCCAGAGAACTGACATTTAGGTAGATTTTCATTATTCTCAGCATCCTAATCCCTTTGATATCAAAAGCAAACCTGCTTTCATGATGCCTGAAAACCCTATAATGACCTCACCTGAAGCAGACACTTTTCAAGAGAATTAGTTCCTCCTCCAAACTTTTCCATTGCCACCTCTCATTGCTTCCAGACCCATAATTACTCAAATCCACAGATATCAAGAGAATGAGTACAAAATTTAATCCAATGGCAACCATTATTCACACCAAATTATTTTTGTAAGATTTTGCCATTTTTCTATCAGCAGAACCAAAAAGAATATACATAGGAATGGAGTCTAAGACTTCTAGGGACAGAGAAATTAGTTTGATGTAGATGTTGACTCTGGTCTGCCCTGGTGGTGTAGTCAGTAGCAAACTGAACTGTAGTAGGAAGCCACAGAGCCAATCAGAGATTCAAGGCCCTTGGTGTGCCTGAAATCATGACAGTATGTGAGTGTATTTAAGATCCCAATGAACTGGAGGGCTGGGGGAGAGGATTGCAGCATGAGGAGACCCTGCTGGGTTGCTTCTCTGTCTCTCTATCTCTCTCTCTCTCATATACATACTATCACAAATTTTAAAAAAATAAAAAATATAGACTCAGAAGTGTTAGCATGGGGCCAGCTGGTGATTAAGGTGCTGGACTCCGATACGGTTGACCACACTTTAAATCCTAGACCTGGCAGCTAGCTTTCTCACTTTCCTTCTCTCTCTACCTCCCTTTGTCTCTCCTTCTCTCTCTGTCCCTCCATCCCCAACCGGTGTAGTCAGTAGCAAACTGAACTGTAGTAGGAAGCCACAGAGCCAATCAGAGATTCAAGGCCCTTGGTGTGCCTGAAATCATGACAGTATGTGAGTGTATTTAAGATCCCAATGAACTGGAGGGCTGGGGGAGAGGATTGCAGCATGAGGAGACCCTGCTGGGTTGCTTCTCTGTCTCTCTATCTCTCTCTCTCTCATATACATACTATCACAAATTTTAAAAAAATAAAAAATATAGACTCAGAAGTGTTAGCATGGGGCCAGCTGGTGATTAAGGTGCTGGACTCCGATACGGTTGACCACACTTTAAATCCTAGACCTGGCAGCTAGCTTTCTCACTTTCCTTCTCTCTCTACCTCCCTTTGTCTCTCCTTCTCTCTCTGTCCCTCCATCCCCAACCCCTCTGGTGGGCACATGTGACCTACAGCAAATTAAATAATAATAATAAATAAAGTTAAATAAGTAATTATTCAAAATTAAAAAGAAAAAATGTTTGCTCCAACAGTTCGAAGAGTACCTAACAATTTGCTCAGCTAGTTAACTGAAACCTGTATTCAATGGCCAGTATTAAGAGAGATGCCAAGCAACCCTCAGAATGCAATGAATGAGAAAGATCAAAGGCTCAAAGAAATAGGATATGGAATACATACAAAAATTGAGTATCCCTTCTAAAGTACTTGAGATCAGAAGTATTTCAAATTTGAGGCTTTTTTTTTTTTTAAAGCATTTGCCACACGGTGCAGAAAGAGATAGAAAGAAGGGAAGAAAAAAATCACTCTCCAGGGTGGATAACTACACCACAATCCTTCTCCTCTATTCTCTTCTCAGGATTTTGGGTACACATGCATATGTGCCTGACATGATATACAAGCCACCAGTTTCAGGGCTCAAACTGCAGTTGGTCATGTGGGGGCCTACTTGCCTTAACTACCACGTTACCTGCTGGTCCTAGGTTTTGGACTTTTATGGATTTGGGGATATCTGCATATAGAAAACAAGATATCTTAACGACAAAACTCAAGTCTAAACACAAAATTCACTTATATTTCATACAAACCTTAACATATATAGCCAGAAAATAGTCTTATACAATGTTTTGTTTTAACTGCCATCTATACACATTATGATCAGATATGGAAATTGTGGCACCATGTTGGTTCTCAAAAAGTTCCACATTTTGGGACCAGCAGTTAGCGTAATGGCTATGTTGCTGGACTCCCACGTAGTCAACTGCAGTTTGCGTCCTGGACCCAGAGGCTTAAAACTCACGCTGGGCACATGTGCGTGCATGCCCAAGATCCCAAGAGGAGAAGGGATTGCGGTGTGGCCATGCCCCCTGGGGGGTGATTTCTCGCTTTCTGTCTCTCTGTCTCCCTCTGTCAGTCTGGCGACCGCACGTGCCCTATAGCAAAAAAAATAAAAAACCTCTCCAAAAAAAAAAAAATGTTCCATGTTTTGAAGCATTTTGGATTTCACATTTTCAGATTAGGGATACCTAACCTGGCTAATAGGGAACTTCAAAAGGTTCATGGAAAAATGGAATGAATGTATGAGTTTATTTTGGTGCAAATTTTTTTTTAATTCATGCAGTTTTTAATTTTTTTAAGAATTCTTTTATTTAATTTTATTTATTTATTTATTTTAATTTGACCAGAAAGGGACAGAGTGAGAGACACAGAGAGAGGGGAGGAAAGTGAGAAAGAAAGGCACTAGTCCAGGAACAAACTGCAGTCAGTCATGTGAGAGTCCAGCACCCTTAACCACCAGGCCACTGGCCAGCCTCCATGCACAGTTTTTTCAAAACTTTTTGAAGATCTCACGTATATTGATATATGCACTTTCCTTACTTACTCTCTAACTATGTTTATGGAGAGAGACCAGAGAAGATTAGCATCAATGAAAGCTCTGTAGCACATGAAAGAGGTCAGAAATGCAACACTGGGGAACCAGCAGGTGGCGTGGTGGTTAAGGCACTGGACACATCCACATATATATATATATATACACACACACATATACACATACATATAATAGATATCTATATGATAAATGTAATCACAGTTTAAGTCCTGACCACAGTTTAAGTCCTGGACCTGACGGCTTGCTTTCTTGCTTCTCTCGCTCTGTGTGTGTGTGTTTATGTGTCTCTCTCTCTGATCAAATTAAAATACAATGAATGAATAAAATTAAATAAAAATAATTCTTAAAAAAAAAGAAATACAACACTGAAATTTGCCCCTACAACTTAATAGATTATGGGATTCTAAGACGAGAGAATTGATTAACATCCATATACCTGAGACTAGGTAGGTACAGTTACCATAACAGATAGCAAAGCAAAGGTGAATTAGTGTTCTTTTTTGATGCATCTAGGTTTTGATATTAAAGTTATACTGGCCCCATAAAAATAATTACATTTATCATATAGATATCTATTATATGCATGTGTATATGTGTGTGTGTGTATATATATATAAATACAAATATATACACACATATATATACATGGAAATATATATATATATGGAACTATTACCAATATCAGAGGAATTGAATAAAAGTAAAATTGTATGAAGATTTTAATATATCTTTTCCAGAAATGGATAGATATAATAAAAAAAAAAAAGGACACGGAGTGATTAATCACTATAATCAATAAACTTCATTACATATGTAAATACATAAACTATATGCCTATATTTATATATTATTTATATATACCCTTACAGTACTCCTTTTGTGGTAATATGTTCATAGACCATTAGTAAAAGAAAAATTACACATTCTACAAAGGAAACTTTACAGGTCACATTTTCTGATTATAATCTACCAAATCAGAAATAAAGGGACCAGTAGTTAGCATAATGTCTATGTCGCTGGACTTCCATGTAGTCAACCACTGTCAAGTCTTGGACCCGGTGGCTTAAACTCACACCGGGCGCATGTGCATGTGTGCCCAAGATCCCAAGAGGAGAATGGAGAAGAATGGATTGCAGCACGGCCATCCTCCCGGGGGCTGATTTCTCTCTTCCTGTCTCTCTGTCTCTCTCTGTCTTTCTGGCGAACGCACGCACCCTATAGCAAAAACCTCTCCAAAAAAAGAAAATAAATAAATAAATAAGTAATTACAGGACCAGCAGATGGCATAATGATTACGTCACTGAACTCCCATTATAGTCAACTGCAGTTCAAGTCCTAGACCTAGTGGCTTAAAATCACACCAGGTGCATGTGTGTGCATGCACCTGAAGTCCCAAAAGGAGAATGGAGGAGAAGGGATTGTGGCACGGCCATCCCCCCAAAGGGAGGGAGTGATTTCTCACTTTCTCCCTCTCTCTCTCTGTGTGTGTCTCCGGTGAGCACAAGCACTCTATAGCAGAAAAAAAAGAAAAAAAAGTAATTACAATATGACAAAATCCCACATGAATTGGAAATTAGGAAACATAGTCTGAAGTAAGCATATCTAGAAAACAGTGAAAAAGAGAACACATTTTTAAAAGTTATTCTGTCATTACCTGAATATAATTTTCATACTTTTTATACTTACCCTTCTCCAAGCTTCTCTAATACATCAAAAACTTCTTCAGGCTGCTTAGTCAAACTGTCTTCACTCAGCTTTTTTAGCTTACTGATGAAAAAAAGAAAGAAAAAAGATAATTTCCTTAAGATCTTTCACAAATTTTATTTTGTTTTTCATAGGCAGTATGTTCAGAGGCACAAAAATAAAAAAATTAAAAAAGAGATACGGTCTCCTTTCAAGCCCTGTCCCTCATTATCCAGTAATATCCCCCAAATAACCACTTTTATTATTAATATTAATTTCTTGTGAAACTGTTATCTAAATCCATGTTTTTAATCTTCCCTTCATTTTAACATACATGATAGCATTTCACACACACCCCTCTTTATACATGCTGTACTTGTTCCTGCTATCTTCTCTTAACAGTATATAACCTTTGTTCAACATCAAAATAAGGAAAACATTCTCGTTCTTTTTTACAGCTACGTCCTTATCTATTGTAAAAATGTAGCATATCTTACTTGACTAATTCTTTACTTATGGACATCTAAGTTCTCTTTTGTTATAATAAACGATGCTGAAATTACATAAGACAATTCACACACATGTGCTGATGTATCTATAGGATAAATTCCCAGAAAAACTGTGATGTCATAAGAACACACCCACACATACATACACATGCAAATATACTAGTAGACATACTAAGTATATATACAATAAGTATAAATGCAATATAATCATAATATAATAATACAGTTTCAATAATGTATTACTATCATAAGAGCATTTATAATAACTATACAGGAATTATGAAAATAACTGATTATATTGTATATTTTGCTGGTCATAATTAAATGTTATATAAACATATATGTATATTGATGGATATTAACAAGTTGCCACCCTTCATATGGTTTGTACCAATTTATTCTCCCACAAGTAACATGTCCTTTGCTCGTTTTTCTTCTCTTTTATTTTTTTTTGTGTGTCTTTTTCTTACCTATAGACAAAAAAATTAGCTTCTTTTTTTTAGGTTACAAGTATTTTCACTTGCACTTTGACTTCTTTTATAGGTTTTTATGTTTGTGGTCTATTTGATTATTAGTCATACAGAAATGGGATTGTTTTGTTTTGCTTTTTAAAAGTCATCTATCTGAATGTCATGTGCAGATATGCTGAAGAAATTAGAGAGATTATGCATGGTATATACAATGGACAAAAAATAATTTAGTATGAATGACACATAAAATTAAATAGACCAGTATCACAGGTAAGTAGGGTCAAGTTAAACACAGCCTTCGAACCCATGTTCAGAAATTCTGTTTTAAAAAAGATAACACTCCCAACCCAGCTACGGTGATGTGCACTGCTAATATGCTACATTTTACCAGATAAGACCACATAGGAGGCCTGGGTTCAATTCCCAGTTCAACCTAAAGGCATGGTATCATAGCATGCACTTTTAATCCCAGTGACTCAGGAGGCTAAGACATAAGGGTCACAAACTTAAGACTGGACCTAGGTAATGTGGCAAACCTCAGTCTAAGTTAAGAGTCATGGCACAAACGTGTGGTCCCAAAGAGGATGCTGAAACAAGATGATCAAGACAGGGTGAGACTCTGTCTTTTATTTTTTTTTATTATTATTGTTCATTTTAACTATTATTTATACATTATACATTTAATTGCTATACATCAGATTGTAAAGAGACTTTACTCAGTCCAGCCCAGTTGAGAATACTATACACATCCTCATCAACAAATAATAAACCATATCTGTGTTCCACAAATGTCTCACCTCTCTATTTTTTATCCCAAATTTCCTTTCCTGCACTCTTCCCCTGGGACAGTCTTTCCACTTTGTCTCTAGTGTCCATAACAATTTTTAGTGCTTGTATGTCTTTCAGTCTTTACCACAGAGTGTGGAAAATCAGTTTATGTTATGTGGAGACATGCAATGTCTCTCTTTCATAGCCCAACTTCCTTCACTCAGCAACAAATCTTCCATATTTGTCCACTTCCTATCAAATTCCAGGGCCTTGTTCATTTTTATGGCTGAGTAGTATTCCATGGAGTATGTGTGTCACATTTTCTCAATCCATTCATTCATTTGTGGACATTTGAGTTGGTTCCATGTTGTAGCAATTGTGAATAAGGCTGCAATGAATATAGACGTACAAGTGCTTTTCCAACTGAGCGTTCTCCTGTCCTTTGGGTAGATACCCAGGAGTGGAACTGCTGGATCATATGGTAGTTCTAGTTAAAAGTCTTTGAGGAACCTCCATATTGTTCTCCACAGTGGCTGGACTAATTTACATTTCCATCAACAATGTAGGAGTGTTCCCCTTTCACCACATCCCCACCAGCACTTATCTTTTTTTTTTTTAAATCTTCACCATTCTAACTGGGGTTAGGTGGTATC
>NW_006160167.1:2336012-2347646 GCF_000334495.1 Tupaia belangeri chinensis | reverse complement strand
TTATTTCTGGGGTCTCTACTCTGTTCCATTGGTCCTCATGTCTGTTTTTGTGCCAATAACATGCTGTTTTGATGATCACAGCTTTGTAATATATTTTGGGGTCAGGAATTGAGATGCCCCCTACTCCACTTCTCTTGTGCAAAATGGCTTCGGCAATATGGGGTCTTTTATGATTCCAGACAAATTCTATGATTGACTTTTCTAGATCTGTGAAGAATGTCTCTTGTAATTTTATAGGGGTTGCATTAAATATGTAGATTAATTTGGGTAGGATTGCCATTTCAATTATATTAATTCTGCCAATCCAGGAACATGGGATGTCCTTCCACTTTTTTGTGTCTTTTTTTATTTCTTTTTTAAGGTTTTCATGGTTTTCCTTATAGAGGTCTTTGACGTCCTTGGTTAGTTTTATTCCTAAGTATCTTATACTTCTTGTGGCTATGGTAAATGGTATTACTTTCTTGAGTTTTGTCTCTGTCTGCTTATTGTTTGTATATAGAAATGTTACAGATTTCTATAAGTTAATTTTGTATCCTGCCAATTTACTGTATGCATTTATTACTTTGGGAAGTTTTTTTTATGGATACTATTGGATCTTCTATGTAAACAATCATGCCATCTGCAAGAAGAGATCATTTCAGTTCTTCTTTCACTACTGGAATGCCTTTTATTTCCTTCTCTTGTCTGATCGTATTGACTAGGACTTCCAGTGCTATATTGAATCAGAGCAGAGAAAGTAGGCAGCCTTGTCTTGTACCAGATTTTAGTGGAAAAGCTTTCAGCTTTTCCCCATTCAGTATAATGTTAGCTAAAGGTTTTCCATACATGGCTTTTGTTATGCTGAGAAACAATGCTTCTATGCCAATTTTACTGAGCGTATTAATCATAAAAGGATGTTGTATTTTGTCAAATGCTTTTGCCGCATCAATTGAAATGATCATATGGTTTTTATCTTTCTTCCTGTTAATATGGTTTATTACATTTATGGTTTTGCATATGTTGAACCACCCTTGTATTCCTGGAATAAAGCCCACCTGGTAGTGATGAATAATCTTTGTTACATGCTGTTGAATACAGTTAGCAAGCATCTTGTTGAGAATTTTTGCATCTATATTCATCAGAGATATGGGTCTGTAGCTTTCCTTTTTTGTCATATCCTTATCCATTTTGGGAATGAGGGTAATGGAGGTTTCATAGAATGAGTTTGGAAGGGTTTTTTCCTTTTGGATCTCTAGAAACAGTGTGAGTAGGATGGGGGTTACCTCTTCTTTAAAAGTTTTATAAAATTCAGAGCTGAAGTCATCAGGGCCAGGGCTTTTCTTTGTTGGGAGGTTATTTATTACTGATTCAATCTCCTGGTTCGTTATGGGCCTATTCAGACTTTCTATATCCTCCTGGCTCAATCTTGGTAGATTATATGTGCCAGGAATTTGTCCATCTCATCCAGATTGTCTTGATTCTTGGCAGTCAGTCATAGAATCCTCTAATGATGTTTTGTATTTCTAATATGTTGGCTGTGATGTTGCCTGATTCATTGTGAATTTGATGGCTCTGGTTCCTTTCTCTCATTTTCTTAATAAGTCTAGCTAAAGGTGGGTCAATCTTGTTTATCTTTTCAAAGAACCAGCTTTTGCTTTCATTTATGTTCTGTATAATTTGCTTATTTTCTATTTCATTGCAATTTGCTTGAATCTTTATTATTTCTTTCCTCCTGGCATTTTTGGCTTTTTTTTGTTGTTGTTGCTGTTTTTCTAATTCCCTGAGTCATGATGTTAGGTTGTCCTTTTGCCACCTTTCCATCTTTTTCTTGTGCGCAATAATTGCTATGAACTTCCCTCTTATGACTGCTTTTGCCATATCCCATAAATTATGGAAACTTGTGTACTCATTATCATTTGATTCCATGAACCTTTTGATTTTAGTCTTAATCTCTTCAGTAGTCATGAAGTCATTTAGAAATAGGTTATTTAGTTTCCATGTATTTGTGAACTTTCAAGGGATTCTCCTCAGATTAATATCAAGTTTAATTCCATCATAATCAGAGAAGATATTGGATATAGTTCCTATGCATCTGAATCTGTAATGGCTGGCTTTGTGCCCTATCATGTGGTCAATCTTCAAGAAAGTATCATGTAGGACTGAGAAAAATGTATTTTTGTGTTTTTTGGGTGAAAAGTTCTATAGATGTCTATCATGTCCATCTGATTTATGGTATCATTTAGGTCCTGGATCTCTTTGCTTATTTTTTGTCTCGTTGACCTGTCTAAAGCAGATAACGGGTGTGGGAAGCTGCACACCAGCGAGTCTGCCGAAGTTTCTCAGAGGGCAAACAATTACCATGACTGGTTCCCTTCCAAAAACCTGACCTTCGAAACCTTGCTCTGATTGGCCACTAGAATCCCTCAAATTTGCATATCCGGCACCTCATGATTGGTCCAAAAGCAACCAATCATAACCCACTGTTAACAACCAATCAGGGCCCACCGTTAACAACCAATCAGGGCCCACCATTAACAACCAATCAGGGTCCACCGTTTACAACCCACCAGAGTGTATATAACCACGATGCCTGGCCCACAGTAGCCAGACGACACAGACGACCGAGAAGATGACACAGACGACGACGACGACCGAGACGACGACGACGACCAGGAAGACGACAACTGAAGAGCCTGAAGAGCTGAAACACCGCGCAGTCTCCAGACGACCCTGAAGATCCTGAAGAGCTGACACTGCATCGTCTCCAGACAAACTGGGAGACCCTGAAGAGCTGTAACACTACATCGTCTCCGGACGACCCTGAAGAGTTGTGATACCGCGTCATCTCCGTGCTGCTCACAGTAGACGACGCGACCCTTAAGAGCTGTGACACTGCGTCGTCTCTGTGCTGTACCGTGCTGCCCACAATAAACAGACGACACTGTCGTCTCCGTGCTGTAACACTACGCTGCTTGCCCTGGCTCTCACTCCTTCACTCAGGAAACCCGTTCGGCTGTCCCCCCGGGTCGGGACAAACGGGATACTGAGATCTCCAACAATTACTGTGTTACAATCTATCTCTCCTTTTAGATCTCGCAGTCTTTCCTTTACATATTTGGGTGCTCCTAAGTACAGTGCATAGATATTTATAAGCATTATATCTTCTTGGTGTATTAGTCCTTTTACTACTATATAATGCCCTTCTTTGCCTCTTCTTAAGCTTTTGTCTTAAAGTCTATTTTGTCTGAAATTAGTATAGTGACTCCAGCTCTTTTCTGGTTTCCATTTGCATTGAATACCTTTTTCCAGTCCTTCACTTTTAGTCTATGTATGTCTTTATCCATGGGTTTCTTGTAGGCAGCAGATGGAGGGTTTCTGATTTTTAATCCAGTATGCCAGTCTGTGTCTCGATAAGAGAATTTAATCCATTAACATTCAATGTTGTTATCAATATTTCCAGACTTGTCCCTAACATTAAGTTGTCCATATTCTTGGTTGTCTTTTGTTCTCTTGTTGCTTACTGTCTCGTTAGTTTTCTTGGTATAGTACTCCTTTCAGAATTTTTTATTTTTTTGAGAGGTTTTCACTATAGGGCACGTGCGCTCGCCAGACAGACAAAGAGAGACATAGAGACAGAAAGCGAGAAATCACCCCCCAGGAGGGATGGTCACACCGCAATCCCTTCTCCTCCATTCTCCTCTCGGGATCTTGGGCACGCACGCACATGCGCCCAGCTTGAGTTCTAAGCCACCAGGTCCGGGACGCGAACTACGGTTGACTATGTGGGAGTCCAGCGACATAGACATTACGCTAACTGCTGGTTCCCACCTTTCAGAATTTCTTGAAGAGTTGGTCTGGAGTTGGTAAATTCTATCACATTTTGTTTATCTGAGAACGTTTTTATTTCCTTTTCCCATGTGAAGAATAATCTTGCCAGGTAAAGTATTCTTGGTTGAAACTGTTTTTCATTTAACACTTTTAATATATTTCCCCATTCTTTCCTTGCTTGCATTTTATATGATGAGAAATCCGATGTTAGCCTTTGTAGGTGATTTGACATTTCTCGCTATCCAATCTTAGTATCTTGTCTTTGTCTGTAATTTTGGTCAATCTAGCTATTATTATGTGTCGTGGAGAGGATCTTTTTGGATCGATTCTACCTGGAGTTCTTTGTATTTCTTGGGTCTGGATGTTTGAATGCCTCTCTAGATTTGGAAAGTTTTCTTCCAAGATTTTAGGGAATAGATTATCTTTATGGATAGATTATGCCCTTATTAGATTCTTCACCTTCTGGGATACCAATTATTCGGATATCTGGGCGTATCATGGTATCTAGTATTTCTCGTTTATGATGCTCAGTTTTCTTGGTTGTTTTATGAGTATTTTTCATTATTTTTTCTAGATTAAAAGTTTTGTCTTCTACTTCTGAAATTAGACCTTCTGCATGGTCTAACCTGCTTTGAATACTGTGGAGGGAGTTAATTTCCTGTATTATGGCCTTCTCAGAGGGAGTTAATTTCCTGTATTATGGCCTTCATATCTAACAGTTCTTGTTGTTTTTTTTTTTTTTTTATGGTGTCCAACTCTTCTTTCATATTGTGGAAGGAGTTCCTCATCTCTTGGAGCTCGATGTCTCTTTTCTCTTGCATCTCATTGAATTTTGTTACCATAAATATTCTAAATTCTTTATCTGACATTTTGGTAATACCCTCTAATATTTCTCCATGTGGAGACAAGTTACAGTGTTCCATTGATAGAGATGTATTACTTGTTTCTCTCAATCTTGAGGCTCTTCTCTGATTCCTAGTCATTTGGTAATGAGTTTTGCTATAGGATTTATGAAGGGAAATTTCACTATTTTTGCAAGCACTAGAGTGAGGTGCAAAGAATTCTCTAAAACTCACGATGTTCAGAATTTAGTTACTATGCACCTAGTAGTCTCTAGGCAGTAGGTAAGGGCTGAGCAGTAAAACAGGAGCATAAGGTAAAAGAAAAAGAGTAGGAAATAGAGGAAGAAAAGGCAAAAAAAAAAAAAAAAAGAAAGTACTACAAGAAAAAGAGTGAAAAAAATTAAAAATTATGTCGCAGAAAATGAAATTGGGTTAAAAATGGAAAACTGCAGCGCACAAGACCCAACACAGGCAGAGGTGGAGAAGCCTGGAGGCTCTCTATCCTAGGTGAAGGAAGAAGATATCAATTAACCTGAGAAAGGCACAAACAAGGCAAAACTGTTTTTTTAAAACAAAACAAAACAAAACAAAAGGAGGCCCCTGGAGGCTTTCTATCCAGACTGGCACTGGGGTCTGCAGGGGAGCCTTGGCTGGGGGAGTACTAATTATAAATCACTTCTCCTGTAATGCAGAGAAAAGAATTTCAGAGAACCAGGGTAGAGAAGGAAAAGTAGTTAGGAGTTGATTGAAAATATGAAATATAATACTGCTAGTAAGAATGGAGAAACGATTGGTTAATCAGGATATTAAAAAGGCAGTATCAACAGTGTTTTGATTAAATATGGGGGGATCAGAGAAAGGATTTGAGCCTATCTTTAAAGCCTTTGGCTTAAGCAAATGAGAGTATGGTAATGTCATTTACTAAACTAGGGAATACCAAAAAGAAAGAATATGTAAGGGAATATGATCACTTCAATTCTAGTCAACCAAATGTAGATTTCCAGTCAGCAACTGGATACATAAATTTGAAGAGAGATATGAGACAGGAATAAAGTTTTAAAGATCATCAACACACAGATAAAGCCTAACACCATGAAAAGGGACAAAATCATTAAGAAAATTTCTAAGAAAACAAAGTCAAAGACAAAACAGATACTGAGTAAACACCAATAATTTTTAAATGCGATCATATAGTTAATGACTGTGGCAAAAGCTATTGAAAGTTCAAACAACTTAAAAGATTTAAATAGCCATCACATAATTCCTAATTCCAGCCACCAGGGATCAGCAGGATACAGAATTACGTGTCAAGTGTAAATTTTAAATTCAACAAAATGGAAGATGGGTACCATACTTCAGCTGTGAAATATTGGTTTCCTTGACTAAAAATGATGATTTTCTGCTGAAACTTCCCCCTCCAGAATCATTTCTAGTGGGCAGGGGTAGTTCTGTGTCTCTTTCTCTCCATTTCTGTCTGTCTCTGTCTCACTGTGTCTACCTATGACTTTAATGTTTTTTTTAAGGTAATGTATTGTCTGGGTTCTCAAGCCTCTCTTTTATTGTGTTAATTGGTGCCTTTCCTCACTTCATTTAGGGAAGGCATAACCCAAGCCAGACCTATCCTAAGATGGAGACCGTACTTCAGCTGTGAAATATTGGTTTCACACGGTTTTCATTTTTGCTTTTTAAAATTATTATCTTTTGGATGTTTTATACTCGTTTTTTCTTTTTATCTTTTTCATTTTATTTTTTCTTCTTCTTTCCTCTCCTTAATTCTTTTTCTTTTTTCTTTATCTTTTTTCATTTTCTGATCAGCCTCTACGCACTAAGTGTCTAGACAGGTCCAAGTGATCAATTTCCAATCATCTGAATATAATTAGGGTCAGAATATTCCTCTCTTCACCTTGAATCTGATGCACAAAGGGTGAAAATGGAACAGAAGAAAGATTGCACATCACCTCCTTCTGCTCACCTCTGAATGCTCAGATTGAACTTCAAGATATAGGAAGAAATATATCATCTATCAGATGACTAGAAATCACCACAGGATCACAAAAAATATGGGAAGGCAAGACCATACCTCTCCTCCAAGGGAAAATAACACCTCTTCATCCTCAGACAATACAATGGAACTCATGAAATTATCTGATATGGATTTTAAAATATTCATAGTGACAAAGCTAACAGAGATGGAAGAGAAGAGAGACAATGAACTGTGGAAGAGGCGGGAGAAAGGAGCTGAGGAGTTCCAGGAGGTGAGGAAATTCTTGCAAGATCTGCTTATAGTGTATTCATTCTACTGAGAGTTTCATGCCTAAAGTCAGACATGTATTAACTGATAAGTACATACCAGCTAAACTTGCTATTTAAAGTAGTTAGATTACTTAAGAAATTTTGTGAATCAATAAAATGTGGGGGGAAAAGGAATGGAAAACAACTGTAGACACCTAAGATAATGGGGGAAGAGGGTGGGAAATGGCAGAGGGTAAGAAACAGGGGTAAAATATATACATACATGAATACATATGAAACTAGGAAAATTAATTATGATAACCTATACGATTAAGCCGCTATGCAGTATTTTGGATGGGAAATTGCATTTTGTATGCTATGACAATGTTCAGGGAATGAATGTAAATTAATTAATTAATTTTAAAAGTTTCAGAAGAAAATTACAATGCACTTGTAACTAGATTCTAGCCTTGTCCATAGTTTTAGTTTAAAGTATTTTGTGAATCAATAAAATGTGGGGGGAAATGTAAAATGAGTAACAATAATAATAATTAAATTACATTTTAAAAAATAAATAAATTTCAACAAAATATAGGAAACAATTATTCTCAGACATGAGAGTATCAAGCACTCTGGGACTGAAATCTCTGAGGAGAGAATAAGATGAACCCTACCATCACCCAGACTTTATATATAGAGGCCATGTCAGACTGTATCATAGAAAAAAGAGGAACTCAGAGGCAAGCAATTCCACTGAATTGAGGAAACAGACAATCTGCACTAGGGAACCTGAGAGGAGAAAGATATGCAGAGAAAGTCTAGCAACTCATCCAGGGGTTTCCTTGTCTGTTTAGTTAAATGCCTATCTGTACATGCATACAAAAGACTCCTCAAGCCTAGTGTAATCACTTTCCTAAAGGGGAAAAGAAAGACCAGGGATCCGTAATAAGCACAATTTCAATGCTTAAGAATCTTTCCCACCATCCAGAATTGAAAGAACTCTTTAAAGGCAAAGGTCATTCAATAGAGAACCCAGAACAGCCTAGTTTTAGAAAGGAAACTATATTATTAAAAGATAATGGCTACTCCAGATTGCTCCTAGGGGAGTTTAAAAACAGCTTCAAACTAATCCTCAAGTTAAGTGCCAAGGAGAACAAGTCCAATAACATCTAACACAAAACAAAGTCCGGTGCTCACGAATATATACTCAATAGTGTTTAAAAAATAGTCAAAAGGTACTAGATATATGAAAAATGAGAAACTATGATTCATAAAGAGAAAACATAATTTTAAAAGACCCAAAACAACAGAGATGGTAAAATTAACAGATAAATACCATTAAAAAGTGTTATAAAATGCCCCTATATACTCATATGTGTTAAAGGAAACTGAAGATGGGAAGAGAAACACTAAGAGGGTATTTAAAAGATAAAAAATATCTGAAATGAATATCTGAAATGAAATATTCCCTAGATAGGAGGTGAAAGACCTGTACAATGGAAACTAAAACTCCTAAAAGAAATCAAGGAAGACACCAATACAGTCATGCGTCAACAGGGATGTGTTCAGAGAAATGTGCTGTTAGGCGACTTCATCACGTGATCATCAAATAGTGAGTATATTACAAAAGCATGGAGAGTAGTCTACTATGTGCCGAGGCTATATGGCAGTCTATATGCTCCTTAATTTTAAGCCAAAAGGAATCTACTATATATTTCTTCAAGAGTTACAAAAGTCTGTTTCAGACCAAGCTCACAATCTGGTTCATTAAAAATAAATAAATAAACCATAGGTCCTCACAATGAATCCAGTAAAAAACAATCAGAATTTCCTATTAGTCCACATAACTCATTTTCTCAACATGCAGAATAACTGAAATGTTACTAATTTAACTTAGGCAAATAAAGTGTCTCTGGGGGGCATTCATCAAGTGAAAGCATCTGATTTACTTTGGTAAACAATTCATGTTTTAGGTCATTTTCATCTTTATTTCCTCTTTTTCTTATGTTTTAAATAAAAACTGAACTCTTCAGTTTTTAATTTTAAATAATTTTTACCCTGCTTTAAAAATGTTTACAGTTTAAAACTCACAATTAAAAGTTAATAGTATACATACACACACACACACACACACACACACACACACACCACATTAACACCTCAGGATCCCATCATAAATATAATGTTTTTAACCATAGTTCAAAAAAAGTTCTTTCTTTTTTTAACTTTCTTTCTTTCATGAGTAAGAGACAGGCAGACAGCACACTCAACAGGGTCTCATAGCCAATCCTGGATCATAAGCATACACATGTTCTGAGAAGTCTTCACAATGCCCAAAGAGAAGGTACTATTTTTTTTTGGGGGGGGGGGACTTTTTTGCTATAGGCCACGTGCGCTTGCCAGAAAGACAGAGACAGACAGACAGAAAGCAAGAAATCACCCCCCCAGGGGAATGGCCATGCCACAATCGCTTCTCCTCCATTCTTCTCTCAAGATCTTGGGCACGCACGCACGTGCACCCAGCGTGAGTTTAAACCACCAGACCCGGGACTTGAACCGCAGTCAACTACATGGGAGTCCAGCGACGTAGCTATTATGCCATCTGCTGGCCCCAAGAAGGTACTATTGTTACCTCTATTTCACAAGTGAGTATACGGACACTTAAAAGTTAAGTAACTTGGGGCCAGTAGGTGGTGTGGTGATTAAAAGTGCTAGACTCTCAGATAGCCAACTGCAGTTCAAGTCCTAGACCCTGTGGCTTGAAAATCATGCCGGGCACAAGTGCATGTGAGCCCAAAATCCCAAGAGAATGGAGGAGAAGTGACTGTAGCATAGCAATCTCCTCTGGGGTTATCATTTCTCACTTTCCCTCTCTGTCTCTTTCAGGCAAGCACATGTGCTCTATGGCAAAAACCTTGAGAAAAAAGAAAAATGTTAAATAACTTGTCCACCGCTGCATTCCAATAGATGGCAGAAATCAGATTGGAACCAAGGTCTATCTGATTTTAAAACACTTGCTATTAATTGCTTCCCTTGGTTAGTATCACTGAGTAATAAAATGTTATTGGTATAATTGGAGGACCTCACAGTATATTACTTTTACAAAATAGCATTAAACTTATGGGGGGGTTAGATAACTATGACACTGTAATGAGCTGAATCCACCTAAGAAAATAGATGTTCTCAGGAACCGCCATCTTCCAGTAACTAACCAAAACGATGAATACAAAGAGAAAGAGAGGAACCCAATATATGTTCTGTAGGCCTTTTGGAAAACAGAGTGGTTCCTTTGGCAGCATAGATGCAAATCTGCAAGAAAGGTGATATTGTAGACATCAAGGGAATGGGTACTGTTCAAAAAGGAATGCCCCACAAATGTTACCATGGCAAAACTGGAAGAGTCTACAATGTTACCCACCATGCTGTTGGCATTGTTGTCAACAAACAAGTTAAGGGCAAGACGCTTGCCAAGAGAATGTGTGTATTGAGCAGAGTAAGCATTCTAAGAGTAGAGATAGCTTCCTAAAATGTATGAAGGAAAATAGTAAGAAAAATAAAGAAGCCAAAGAAAAGTACCTGGGTTCAACTGAAGTGCCAGCCTGCTCCACCCAGAGAACCATACTTGGTGAAAGAAGCCTACGCTTCTGGAACCTATTCCCTATGAATTCGTGGCATTATGGGTGTTAAAAATAAACTATTCTAGGGGCTGGCAGGTGGTATGGTGGTTAAGGGCTCTGGACTCCCACATAGTCGACCATGGTTTGAGTCCTGGAGCTAGGGGTTTCCTTTTTCACTTTCCCTCTTTCTTTCTCTTTTTCCCTGTCTCTCCCTGTGGAAATATTAAAATAATAATAATAAAGTTAAATAATTATTTTTAAATTTTAAAAATATAAAGTAATCTATTGTCTTTTTTAAAAAGAAAAAAATAGATATTCTGCAATAGTCAGAAAACAATTTTTAATTAAAGTCTTATTTTTCAACTCTATCATACCATTTCCTCTCAGGATGGGCTCTTTGCCCGAAAGTATCTAAAATTATAATTTCCTGGCAAAGAGCTTTAAAGGAAAAAAAAAACTGAGATTATGTCTTCTTCCTTCACCCCTGGACTCTCATTTCTATTTTCTAAAAATGTTTTCCACTTACCATCAACTGGAAAGTAATGATTCCTTTTTTATTTCTTGCAGTAAACCTATACAAAGTTAACAAACACTGGAACATACTATGTAGCCCTAAAGGCATGTTACTACATTTAGTTTCTGAATAAATGATTATTCAAAAAACACAAATCCAAAAAATGTAGACAAGACAGCAGACTTTAAAATACTCCACCATATTTATGTCCTACTAAAATAAAAATGAAAAATAATTTTATTAAGAAATATGCAGACTGGGGTCAGCAAGTGGCATGGTGGTTAAGGTCCTGGACTTCAACATGGCCAACATGGTTCAAGTTCCAAACCCAAGGCTTGAAAACCATGCCCAGCACATGTGTATGCATAACCAAAATCCTGAGAGGAGAATGGAAGAGAAGAGATTGTGGCACAGTCATCCCTCCAGCAAGGAGGGGGTGGGTGGGAATTGTTCACATTCCCTCTCTTTCTTTCTCCTGCAAGAACACACACACTATGGCAAAACCTTAAAAAACAAAAAAAATGCAGACCTATAAAGCTCATAAATTTTAATCCAGTTCATTGTAAAGCTTTTTAAGTCTTTATAACCATATCTAGATTTGAGAATTTAAACAGGCAACACT
>NW_006160167.1:2324382-2335842 GCF_000334495.1 Tupaia belangeri chinensis | reverse complement strand
AAAACAACCTAGGGGCTGGCAGGTGGTATGGTGGTTAAGGGCTCTGGACTCCCACATAGTCGACCATGGTTTGAGTCCTGGAGCTAGGGGTTTCCTTTTTCACTTTCCCTCTTTCTTTCTCTTTTTCCCTGTCTCTCCCTGTGGAAATATTAAAATAATAATAATAAAGTTAAATAATTATTTTTAAATTTTAAAAATATAAACTAATCTATTGTCTTTTTTAAAAAGAAAAAAATAGATATTCTGCAATAGTCAGAAAACAATTTTTAATTAAAGTCTTATTTTTCAACTCTATCATACCATTTCCTCTCAGGATGGGCTCTTTGCCCGAAAGTATCTAAAATTATAATTTCCTGGCAAAGAGCTTTAAAGGAAAAAAAAAACTGAGATTATGTCTTCTTCCTTCACCCCTGGACTCTCATTTCTATTTTCTAAAAATGTTTTCCACTTACCATCAACTGGAAAGTAATGATTCCTTTTTTATTTCTTGCAGTAAACCTATACAAAGTTAACAAACACTGGAACATACTATGTAGCCCTAAAGGCATGTTACTACATTTAGTTTCTGAATAAATGATTATTCAAAAAACACAAATCCAAAAAATGTAGACAAGACAGCAGACTTTAAAATACTCCACCATATTTATGTCCTACTAAAATAAAAATGAAAAATAATTTTATTAAGAAATATGCAGACTGGGGTCAGCAAGTGGCATGGTGGTTAAGGTCCTGGACTTCAACATGGCCAACATGGTTCAAGTTCCAAACCCAAGGCTTGAAAACCATGCCCAGCACATGTGTATGCATAACCAAAATCCTGAGAGGAGAATGGAAGAGAAGAGATTGTGGCACAGTCATCCCTCCAGCAAGGAGGGGGTGGGTGGGAATTGTTCACATTCCCTCTCTTTCTTTCTCCTGCAAGAACACACACACTATGGCAAAACCTTAAAAAACAAAAAAAATGCAGACCTATAAAGCTCATAAATTTTAATCCAGTTCATTGTAAAGCTTTTTAAGTCTTTATAACCATATCTAGATTTGAGAATTTAAACAGGCAACGCTCTTTCATTAATTAAAAAAAGAGGGAGGGAGAAAATAGGTTTGTCCCTCAGTATTCAGAGATTGGATTCAGAACCTCTAAGGTTCTATAGACACTTAAGTCCCTTTTAAAAAATGACACAACATTTGCATATAACCTTGCACATGCTCCTGTACTTTAAACCACTTATAGCTTACTTATAGGTAACCTCAGAATCAGGTAAAAGTGAAAAGGGAAATACAAAAAGTTCATCCACCCTCTTCCAGAGATCCATCTCTTTTCTCATTATGTAACAACTGGAGAGACCTGGATGCATCCAAAGTTGACTGAATCTGAGGATGTAGACCTGCTGACAGGACGGGCTGACTCTACTTCCATATGAAATTTACCAAGGTCTACCTAGCTTTATATTTATAGAAAAATCCACTACTGTTTGTGCCAAAGATACTATCTGCACTTAAAAACTGGATTTACTTGTGTATTTTCTTGCTCGTTTATTTCCTAACACTTAAAGTCTGAAGATAAAATGAGCATTTGGTCTCCATGGCTAACAACTTCCCAACACCATCCTTAGAAAAATACTAGAGTTAACTGCAATATTCACAAACATTAATACATCAATAAAACTGTAGAATTCTGACAATATTAAAATGTTTATCATTCAATGGGTTCTATATTCTAACCTCTGTTTAGTTTTTATAGTGTTTCATAAATTTTTAAAAATGAGGGCTTGTGGAGGTAATGGCTATTTCCAGCTGTTTAAACAGATGGACGTTATTTTGCTTGGTTTCTTGGTGCTATGTGATTACACAGCAACAGTGCATATGAAGTCATTTCTCAGTATTTCACTGTTGCGTGTAAACAAATTGAGAAGAGACTGACAAACAGCTCGTGACTTTGGAGCCTTGTGGAAACAATTTCTGGTTCTTTAAATTGAGATTCTACTTTACCTGTTAGCTTTTATTAGAAATAAAAACAAAATTTTAAAATCTCAGCTGATGGGATTTTAAAAAGGACAGTCATAAGGTAGATAAATAACCTATATACCTGACCCAGACAGATTAGAAATATTATAACTACTGTATCTGTACAGGTATAAATATGAGACTCCAAGTAGCTTTGGAAATAACATGAGTCTTTAAAATCTAAGAAATGCTCCAAAAAGCAGAAATTTTTTCTTAAGAATTTTGTGGGTCCAGATACAAAAAAAATTTGTATTTCATACTAAATTCTACAAACTTGGGAAAGTATATAGCTTAATTTTTTTTTGTCCTTCCTCACTGTTTAAGAATGTTCTTCTTGGTCAAAAGGTGATTTTTGAGATGTAACTATGAAACCCAAAGAGAAAAAGTCCTCTGGTCAAGCAAAACCTGACACAAAGAACATGTACTTAACTCTGGGAAAGGGAGGGCTACTTTCAGATCAGATGACTATTTCTAAAATAAGTAGCAGTTCAGAGGACATAGCAATGAGAAATGACAGATAACAGTAAAAGAAAAAGACTGATTTAGGGTGGAAAAAATTGCTGTACATAGCAACAAAGTTTCGCACACAACAAAAGAGCACACTTGCCTGTTTCAGTTTGCTAAAATTCACCAAAAAATAGCATTAAGTAATAAAGAAAGCAAAGGATCTGTGTCAGAAGACTAGATTATGTGTCTTCATTTTGAAATGATTTCCACCAAAATTAGTTTTAACTAGTGTTTTTAAAAAGTTTTAAACAGGACCAGCAGATGGTGTAATGGTTAAGTTGCTGCACTCCCATGTAATTAACTATGGTTCAAATCCCGGACCAGGTGACTTAAAACACAAACTCACTCCAGGTGCATGTGCACACATGCCCAAAATCCCAAGAGAAGAAGGGATTGCAGGGTGGCCATCCCCCTGGGGGGAGAGGTGATTTCTCACTTTCTGTCTCTCTAGCAAGCACACATGCCCTATAGCAAAAAATCCCTCTCCCTCCAAAAAAAAGTTTTAAAGTACAATGTTTAAAGCGGTTTACTTTATTTATCTGGAAAATTCATCAGGTAATACATCCTACTTCCTGATAATGCTAAATATCTTTATAATTGCTAGAGAATGTATGCACTCAACAGAGAGAGACAGAGAGAGAAAGAAAACACTCGCAATGGGGCACAGTCAAACCACAATCCTCTCTCCTCCATTTTTCCATACCACCAAGATTTGAGGCACAAATGTAAACATGCACAGCATGTTTTTCAAGCCATGGTCAGCCATGTGGGATGTAACTTTTTTTTTTTTTTTGGAGAGGTTTTTGCTATAGGGAGCGTGCCCTCGCCAGACAGACAGAGAGACAGAAAGAGAGAAATCACCCCCCAGGGGGGATGGCCACACCACAATCCTTTCTCCTCCATTCGCCTCTCAGGATCTTGGGCACGCACACACATGCACCCAGCCTGAGTTTATGCCACAGGGTCTGGGACTCGAACCATGGTCAACTACATGGGAGTCCAGAAACATAGCCATTACGCCAACTGCTGGTCCCAGGACCTAACTCTTTTAACCACTAGGCTGTAGAGCTACCCCAATGGTAAATATCTTTAAAAATATCACTGTACCACTCACTGTGTAGGCAGGCTCCTTCACATCACATGAATTTTTTATGAATATTAATTAAAATTGACTAATCAAGTGCATTGACAGAAAAATCTGCTAGGAAAAGAAAATCATCAAAATACTTTCTTTTCAATGGTTAATTAGCTTTGTTTGTTTTGTTTTTCGGGTTTTGTCTAGAGGGTACATACACTCATCAGAGAGAGACACAGAGAGAGAGAAGAGAAAGCATCCTCCATGGGGAACAGTCACACTACAATCACTTCTCCATCTCCCTCCTTCTGAGATTTTGGGCACATGGACACACACACAGCAGGCATGTTTCTCAAGCTACCAGGTCTAGAACTCAAACCACAGAGTAGGCCATGTGGTCATGTGGCTGTCTTACTACTAGGCCGCAAAGCTGGCTTAGTACATTTATTTTTCATTTGCTTTGAAATTGCTTAATTTGCCTACTGTTTCTTGTACTTTTTTTAGGAAAAATATGAACTATAAATTTTATTCAGAGCAACCATTTCTCTTAGCTCTATGATTTAAATATCACTGATTATTAATGTTTGAATTGATTAATAGAAAATCATTACTAGCCGCTACTTAGTTGCAAGATAACAGACTAATTCACACATCAACTTATAGGTACAACCTAATGCCTTTTTTTAACATTTATTTATTTATTTATTCATCTATTTATTTGTTGTGATTTCCAAGACAATGGTATGGAATTCAAATCATGATCGACCACATGAGAATTCAGCACTTTAGCCAACACAACACCTATATGCCCCTAATGTCTTTTAACACAATAAGCAATATAGTAAAACTAATTCCTTTTTTTTTTTTTTTTTTTTTTTTTAAAGTTTTTGCCATAGAGCACATGCATTCACCAGAGAGACAGAGAGAGAAAGTGAGAAATCACCCCCCAGGGAGGATGGCCATGCCACAATCCCTTCTCCTCCATCTTCTCCTGGGATTTCGGACACTCGCACCCAACATGAGTTTCAAGCCTCTGGGTCTGAGACTCGAACCACAGTCAGCCATGTGGGAGTCCAGCACCTTATGCCAACTGCTGATCCCAAAACTAATTCTTTATAAAGAATGATAGGAGTCAGTCACAAATGCAAATTACCAACTGCATTACTGAGATAAATACCTCATTTTATTTTTTCAAAGCACAAAAAAACTTCATCAAAGGGACTAATATAAAACTACATAATGGGTTAACATGTCACATTCACTATCTGGATGTGTTTCATTTTGCAAATCATCATACTATAGTCACTTAGGCTTAGATTTATAGAGTAGCTATAAACTGCCCTTGACATTTGTTTGTACAGATACATTTTTATGTATATAAAACAAAGCAGACTAAAAGTTCTACCTTAAAAAATAAGACCTGAAATCTGATCTGACCAATGGTGGGATTATTTGTCTTAGATTCTTTTTTGTTGTTGTTATGATCTTTTTCATTTAAGAAAAAAAAGACACATCAGTTTCACTAGGTGAGAAAAAAGTGAGGTAGATACTGGAGTAATAGTGGGTCAAGGGGCAACCAGATCCTTTAGGAAGAATATTAAGATAAAAATTCACTCTTTTATTTTTTAAAGAGAGATTTTTGTTATCCAGTGCATGCACCCATTGAAGAGACAGAGAGACAGAAAGTGAGAAATCATCCCCCTGGGGGGATGGCCACACCACAACCCCTTCTCCTCCATTCTCTTCTCAGGATCTTGGGCATATATGCACATGCCCCCAGCCTGAGTTTTTTGTTTTGGGTTTTTTGGGTTTTTTTTTTTAAGGAAATAAAAAGGCTTTTATAAGGAAGTAGACACCATAAAAAAGAAACAGAACCTCTAGAAATGAAGAATACAATGCAAGAACTTAAAATCTCTCTGGAAAGCACCAACAGCAGATCGAAACATGCAGAAGAAAGAATTTCTTTTTTTTTATTTATTTTTTATTTATTATCATCATAATTTTGTTTATATTACATTGAATTGCATATAACTTTACAGTGTATTACACTGCTCTTTCAAAAGGGAATACCATGCAGGTCAGTCAATACCGAGACATTAAAATCCCCACTTCATCATTCAATATCTTTTCATTGTTTTTCCCGTTGTCATTATTATTATTCCAATTATTTATTTTTTTAACCAGTCAATCACTATTTCTCATTTTGCTTGTAAAAAGACTTTACCCATCATGAAATATTTCTTAGACCAATCCAGTTGAGAATACTATACACATCATCATCAACAGGTAATAAGCCATATCTGTGTCCCACTAGTGTCCTGCCTCTCTCTTTGTTATCTTGCTATCCTTCTCCATCCTCTTCTCTTCACCGCCCCCCCATTCCACACTCTCTTATTCTCCTTAAGTATTTTCACTGCTTTTATGTCCTCCAATATTTCACTCTCTACCATAGAGTGTGGATAGCCGGTATATATTAAGTGAATACATGCAATATCTTTCTTTCATACCCTGGCTTACTTCACTCAGCAATAGATCCTCCATATCTGACCACTTTCTAGCAAATGCCAGAATCTTGTTATTTTTTATGGCTGAATAGTATTCCATAGAGTATATATGCCACACTTTTCCAATCCATTCATCGGTTTGTCCACATTTAAGTTGGTTCCAATTGTGAATAATGCTGAAATAAACATTGATGTGCAAGCACTTTTCTGACTGAGCATTCTCCTGTCCTTTGGGTAGATACCCAGAAGTGGGATTGCTGGATCAAATGGTAGTTCTATTTGTAGATCTTTGAGAAACCTCCATATTGTTCTCCACAGTGGCTGAACCAGTTTACATTCCCACCAACAGTGTAGGAGAGTTCCCTTTTCACCACATCCCCGCCAACACTTATCACTTTTTATATTCTTAATCTTTGCCATTCCGACAGGGGTTAGGTGGTATCTCATTGTGGTTTTTATCTGCATCTTCCTTATGATGAAGGATGTTGAGCATTTCCTCATATGCTTTTTGGCTGTTTGTATGTCTTTCTTAGAGAGATTTTTGTTCAGCTCATTTTCCCATCTTTTAATTGGGTTAATCATTTTTTTCGCACAAGGCATTTGAGTTCCCTGTGTATTCTGGTTATCAGTCCCTTGTCTGAGGCATATTTAACAAAAATGTTTTCCCATTCTGAGGGCTGTCGGTTCACACTTATTACTGTGTCCTTTGCTGTGCATAAACTTCTCAGTCTGATATAGTCCCACTTGTCTATTTTAGGGATTATTCCCAGCCTGAGTTTTAAGTCTCCAGCTCTGGGACTCTAATCACAGCCAACTACATGGAAGTCCAGCAATGTAACCATTACACCATCTGCTGGTCCCAAAATCCACTCTTAATAGTTTATACATAAGGCCAGGTGGTGGCATAGTGGCTAAGGTGCTGGACTCTCACATGACTGACCACAGTTTGAGTCCCAAACTTAACTGCTTTTTTTTTTTTTTGAGTTTGAGAGGTTTTTTTGCTATAGGGTGCATGCGCTTGCCAGATAGACAGAAAGAGACAGAGAGACAGAAAGCAAGAAATCACCCCCCAGGGGATGGCCACACCACAATACTTTCTCCTCCATTCTCCTCTCGGGATCTTGGGCACGCACGCACATGCTATCGGCGTGAGTTTTAAGCCACCAGGTCCGGTACTCGAACCGCGGTCAACTACATGGGAGTCCAGAGATACAGCCATTACGCCAACTGTTGGTCCTCAGACCTGGCAGCTTTCTCTCTCTCTACCATGTACTCTATACCAAATTGAAAAATAATAATAGTAATAATAATGATAAATAAAATTAAATAAATCTTTTTTTTTTTAAAGTCTACGGATAGTTTGAGCCTATACACATACAACTTCTGACTCAAACTTAGAAAATAAACATGTGGTAGAGATAGTATCCAGAAAAGGGATTCAAAAATGCCATCACATTTTTTTGACAGAATATCCTGTTTTAAAAGAATAAACTAGTTCTCCTATCTATGAATATGAGGGGACTTCAAAACATTTGTGGGAAAAACAGAATTAAAGTAGTTTAATTTGGTGCAAAATAAAAATCTAAACTCCACTGGTAGCTTTTTAATAATATGCTTTTTAGAGAGAGATTTTTGCTATAGAGCACATCCACTCACCTGAGAGAGACAGAACGCAAGAAATCACCCTCCAGGGGGATGGCCATGCCACAATCCCTGCTTGTCCATTCTCCTCTTAGAATTTTGGACACGCACACACATGTGCCAGCATGAGTTTTAAGCCATTGGGTCTGGGACTCAAACAGCAGTTGACAACATGGGAGTCCAGCAACATAACCATTACACCATCTGCTGGTCCCCATAATATGCATTTTTTAAGACTCCTTTGCATTAATAAAATGTCATCAAAAACAATAGGACATTAGTGTTCAAGGTCAGGTACTTGAAACATCATCTTTCACTAAAAGAAACTAAAAATTCTCAGAAATTTGTTAATCCCAGCGAGGGCTAGAAATGGAAAGGATGAGCCCAAAATATCTTATCACATGTGGTAAGGAAGCTATTAAACATCATTAGGATCATGCTGTATTCCAAAGAGATTCAGATCAAAGAGGGAACAATTCGAGCTTCAATAAGTGTGACCGCAGTGAACTGAAATCCATCAAATAATGCTATGTTTAAACACACCAGATCATAACGATATTTAAAACAAACAAAAGAAATGGTCATCTTTGGAGGAAGATACAGAACTAATGCTTAACCTTGAAAACTGATAAAGAGAAAATGTTTATTTCATCCGTCCTTCATAATCATTACCACTGGGTAACCAAACAGAAAATGAGGGGAAGTAACTCTTCATAGAAATATGCTAACTGATAAATGAAAACAAAATGATGTATTTTGAATTTCACCATTTTGCAAAACTAAATAAATTAACAGAAATAAGCACCAACCACACATCACAAAAAAGAGACTAGACACTGAGAGATTGCTACAGTCCTCTAAAACTCCACCTATAATAATATCTGAGATCAAACCTGAGTCTGATCCATCTCTGGATCCAGCTGTCTATTGGCATAAATATGAGAAAGTCTTCACATAAATCACAGAAAAACGCATAAAATAAGAAAATTATGCATTAATTTCAAACTTTTTTTACACCAGAATAAAACATGTACTTTAATTCCTTTTCCACAAACTTTTTTGAAGTCCCCTCATACAGACGACCTGTTGAACTGCACCTTGAGTAAACAATCAGCAATATCCAGACCAAGGAAAACTACAGTTCAGTCAGCCTCAGTGCTTCAACAGGAAACGGACAAGAAAAAGCATGGAGGACTAACCTAAAGAATAAAAGTGACAACTCATTTTAAAACTTCTTTTTAATCGGGGGACCAGCAGTTAGCGTAATGGCTATGTCGCTGGACTCGCATGTTAGTCGACCACGGTTTGCGTCCCGGACGCAGTGGCTTAAAACTCACTCCGGGCGCATGTGCGTGCGTGCCCAAGATCCCGAGAGGAGAATGGAGGAGAAGGGATTGCGGCATGGCCATCCCCCCTGGGGGGTGATTTCTTGCTTTCTATGCCTCTATCTCTGTCTGGCGAGCGCACGCACCCTATAGCCCTATAGCGCACGCACCCTATAGCCCTATAGCAAAAACCTCTCCAAAAAAAAACAAACAAACTACTTTTTAATCAACAAGACTAACCTAGAGTATGTAACAATGCACATTTAGGTTATTACTATAAAAGTCGGGATAATGGTTACTTAAGGGGGAAGGCCACTGATGAAGCATTCACCTTCTAGAGAGGGTGGCGAAGTCTATGAGAGGTCTTCAGAGAGTTCTTTAAAAATGTGTTAATGAGGGACCAGCAGTTGGCATAATGGCTATGTCACTGGACTACCATGTAGTCGACCGCAGTTTGAGTAGTGAACCCTAATGGCTTAAACTCACACTGGACACGTGTGCTTGCGTGCCCAAGATCCCGAGAGGGGAATGGAGGAGAAGGGATTGCAGTGTGGCCATCCCCCCTGGGGGGTGACTTCTCACTTTGTCTCTCTGTCTCTCTCTCTCTGGTGAGTGCACACGCTCTATAGCAAAAATCTCTATCAAAAAAATGTGTACAATGAAAAAAACACTTGGGCTTCAAAATGTTTTGCACCAAACAAACAAACAATAAACTCATACTTTAATTCTTCTCTAATCTGGTGAAAACAAAAGATTAAAAAAGAAGTCAGCATTAAAAAAAAAAAAAAAAAAAAGTCGGTGCCTACTATTTACTCTCTCTACCCATTTCTTCTAAGGAAATCACTTAATTTCACATTTTGGGTCAATCAGATTCATTTTCCTGGGAGTGTGGAAATCCAAGAAAGAGGAACTATGGGTATCCAAACCCATGCTTTTCCCAGTCTCCCTCCATCCCCCAAGTTGCTCAAACTAAAACACAGGAGCCAGAATTGGTTCTTCTTTTTTCTTCCTTCCCCACATATCACCTATCTCTAAGTCTGTCATTTCTAATCCCATAATGTAATTTAGATCTGTCCACTTCTCTCCCTCTCCACTGATTACCACTCTAACCATGAACTATTTTAACAGCCTCCTAACCTGTTTCTCTACTTTTAATCTTAATCCTCCATAACCTACTCTGCCCAAAGTAACCCAAGTGGTCTTTTAAAAATATACATCATTAAAATCCTGCTCAAAATCCTTTATGACAAACCTTGGTACTCTGATTTAAATCCCAGTTCCTTTCCATGGCCTGCATAATTGAATCCTGGCCCATCTCTCTGATCTCATCTCTTGCCATTTTCTCCTATTCTACAACCCAGCCATAACAGCCTCATTTCAATTCCTCCCACACACTAAGCTCTTTCTGCACCTCCAGGATTTTCCCTCTGCTTGGAACATTTTCACCTCCTACTCACATGGACAATTTATCAAGGTCATGTCACAACTTAAATGTCACCTTCTCAGAGAAACCTCCTCCAACTGTCCTACTAAGCAGATTCCACCATTTTTCTCTGTCATACATGCTACTTTTATCTTTCATAGATGAAGTTCCAACTAGAGTGTGTGTTCTATGAGGGCGAAGATCCCATCTGTTTCACTCACCAATATACACAACATCTGGAATTTGGAAGGTAGTTAATTAATAATTACTAATACATAGATAATAATAATACATGAATAAATGAGCAAATAAATAAACTCAAGCCTGATAGTCAACTACTGCAAAGCATAGTGATCAGTAAGTAAAGAAAGTCAGTTTTCAGAAGAAACAGGAGAACAAAGCAACTCAACAGACAGGAAACTTACATGACTCCAGAGAGAAAGGGCAAAGAAAATCACATTATATTCACTTTATGCTTTCCTCAAATATATATTGCCTGGGAACCAGCAGGTGGCATAATGGTTATGTCTCTGGACTCCCATGTAGTCGCCAGTGGCTTAAGACTCACATCTGGTGCATGTGCATGTGTGCCCAAAGTCCTGAGAGAAGAATGGAGAAGGGACTGAAGTGTGGCCATCCCCCCCGGGGGGAGGGGATGATTTCTTGCCTTCTGTCTCACTGTCTCTGTCTCCCTAGTGATTGCACGTGCCCTGTAGCAAAAATCTCTCAAAAAAAAAAATTGTTTGCATAAGTTACAAAAAAGACTTTAACATGCATTCCTTCCTGATTATTGTACTCTAAATTCCTTGATTTCAAAAACAAAAACAAAAATCTCTAAAGCAAAAAGATGATCTGTGGAGGAATCCGACCCGGTAAGGCCCAGGATCTGTCTTGAGCCTTTTGACCTATACCTCTTAGGTCAGGCAGCACATTGGCAAGGCTGCTGCTGTGTACTCCCACCCCCCACCCCCCCTCCCACCC
>NW_006160167.1:2313693-2323969 GCF_000334495.1 Tupaia belangeri chinensis | reverse complement strand
CCGCATCAGCTGATAATCATCTCTGCTTACTGGAACCGCTTTCCCGAAACTGCATTCCATGGAAACCCACCTATAATTGCAGAACTGCACTAGACCCACCCTTAATCCAACTCTGAATAGAATCTATGTTCTCTATTGGTAAAACTTTATGAGCTGATAATTGAAACAGTAGTCCCTCTTCCATTTACTTGTATGTAACACATTTTTCAATAAAAAGGCACGATAATTCCTGGCAGTTGTCACTCTGCAGAGAGTGATCTCTGAGGGGTGTCTGGCTAAGGAGGTGCATGAAAAAGTCACTGAGGCTTTAGTCTTCTTCTTCACCTGCGCCGCCTCCGTCGAGTCAACCCACCCCCACCGAGGCTGGACCCCAGCAGATCTGGACAGAGAATACTCTATATTTTTAACACAGAAATGACCCCATCCTTGAAATCACAAATGCTCAACATTTTCCCTAATTATATAAGTGTGTATGTGTCTGTGTGTGTACCATGATTCAAGAACTGGGGCCAATAGATGGAATAGTGGTTACATCACTGGACTCTCACATGGTCAACAGCGATTCAAGTCCTGGACCCATGGCTTGAAAATTACACCCAGGCACGCGTGCATGCATGCCCAAGATCCTCTTTCTTTCTGTCTGTCTTTTTCTGCAGCAAGCACAAGGGCCCTATAGCAAACTTAAAAAAAAAAAAAAAAACGAAAACAAACAAAAAAAACCTATAAGTATGAGAGAGATATATATGAGAGAGATATGGATTAATGAATGGACAGATGGACAAAAATAGATCAAGCTAGCTAGAAACATCTAAAAAATTTATCTAATTCGCCTCTTTAATAAGATACCTGGTTTCAAATACATTTATAGATCAATTTAACACCCAATGAAATACTACCTAGACTAATTATCATTAATTTTAATTGCCTTCTGTAATTCCAATTTCACGATGAAATCATTTTTCAAGATCTATCTTTTGCTATACTCTTGGAAATATACACAAATAATGAACTTAGTTTTAACACTCATACATGCTTATTT
Source organism: Tupaia belangeri chinensis (assembly GCF_000334495.1). Taxonomy (NCBI): domain Eukaryota; kingdom Metazoa; phylum Chordata; class Mammalia; order Scandentia; family Tupaiidae; genus Tupaia; species Tupaia belangeri. Next base: position 2,322,930 of record NW_006160167.1, on the reverse strand, counting down.
ACATATTTGCTATTTTTCATTTATTTAACTTAAGATCTTATGTAAAAAAAAAAAAGTTGTTATAAGACATTTATAAAATCTTTGTTCTAAGAGCTAAAAGCTTCTTGAAATTAGAATAACCCTAACAAACTTGAGGCAAGTCAAATCAAAGTACAACAAAAAAGAAACTCAAGGCAAAGCTAAAAAAAAGTTTCTATCGGATAGGAGAAGTTTTTTCTTGAGAAGAAAAATGTAAAGACCTCTGGTTGTTAGAAAGGGTGGAGCTGGTAGAGCATCAGACATTGAGGTCATCATAATTATAGTTGGATGTTTCCAGTGCACCAGGTCAGTTTACACCAGAAGGCTAATGAGTCTTGGCCTTATAGCAATCTTTATATCTTACATTTTCTTTTATGAACTCTGTCAGACATCCCAAATAATTATTTTGCATTTTCCCATACTTTAGTTGGTACATATATAAAGGATTCAAAATAAAGTAGTTTTTTCAATATTAGCTGCCTCTTTTCCCTTCAACTCTTATCTTCCTAAAATCTTAAAGGATACCTCTGCTGAATGTATAGGTTACAGGAATGCCACTCTGGATGCCTTTTTTTTGCCACTCTGGATCCCTTTGGCAATGCTACCATCTCTTTTAAATCTCAGAATAGAGACGGAAATTAAATTGGTTTCCTGATTGCCACTAATATGCACACCAACAATTTTTTTTCAAATTGCAGATCACAGCCCATTAATAGGTCATGAAAATAATTTGGTGGACAATAATCAACATTTTTCCAGTGAAATAGAATATTTCAGAAATCATCATACTTAGCACATTTCAAGAAACTTGTTTCAGTTTTATATATGTATGTGGATCTCAGTATCAATATTTATTTTTTTTCCTTGCAACCCAAACAAGTATTCAATTTAAATAATTTATCATCAAAGCTTTACTGATACATAGTACTGGAATCAGCACTTAGAATACTGGAGAAATATTAGTGCTTTTGCCAAAGATCAAGTATAGAATACTTACGAAAAGCAAAATTTAACCTAGCTTGTATTTCATATATATCTACCTTTTTCTTTCCATTTCTTTTTTTTAAAAAAATTTGCTATACAAGGTACATCTGCGTACCACGAGAGAAAGGGAGAGAGAGAGAGAGAGAGAACCACCCAGGGGGATGGACACAGCACAATCCCTTCTCTTTCATTCTCTTGAGATTTCAGGTATGCATGCACAGGCCTGGCATGTTTCTCAAGTCACAAGTCTGGGTCTCAAACCACATAGTTGGTCATGTACGATCAAGCTTCCTTAACCATGTCACCAGCTGGCCCTTCTTTTTTTTTGGGGGGGGGAGGAGGTTTTTGCTACAGGGCGCGTGCGCTCACCAGAAAAAGAGAGACAGAGACATAGAAAGTGAGAAATCACCCCCCCAGGGGGGATGGCGATGCCACAATCCATTCTCCATTCTCTTGGGATCTTGGGCATGCATGCACAAGCACCAGCGTGAGTTTAAGCCACAGGGTCCAGGACTCAAACAGCAGTCGACTACGTGGGAGTTCGACAACATAGCCATTATGCTAACTGCTGGTCCCAACCAGCTGGCCCTTCTTTACATTTCTATCAAATTCTTCAGTAATAGTATTGGGTCATTAGAAAAGTTATGACTATTTGTCTATGTTTCTATATGCAAAAAATGTGCCATGACTTTTCCCATGACCCAATGTATTCTGTATCTCAGTCCTCAAAGAACAATGGCTAACTTAATCATTGCTGAGAGTCAACTACAGACTGGGTTTTTCTATTGTCTTGACACACAACTGAAGGCTGACTCCAGATTATATTGTCAAACTCTCTCCAAGACCCTACTGACTGCTCTCATGCACAGGTCTACACCAAGTCTAATGAAGCTGATTAACAAACTCTCTAACCTAACCAAGAAAAGCCTAAGAGATGAGAGCATATGCTTTATGGAGCAAGCTGTTAATTCAAAGAGATGCTCTTTTTGCTTTGTTCTTTTCCCCTTGGACTACGTTAAACATTTTGACTGTTTGCCTGCCTCTGAAGCTGGAAACTTTTCCTAGGGCCCCCTCTCTGATTCTGCTGTCATTTTTTTTTTTCTTAATTCTTAGAGTTTATCTCCAACACAACTCTAACTCACTTGGTGTATCTCCAATAATCGGCACACAAGAATTTTACCTTCCAACATTTCAAGGACACATATATTAGTAATATAGCCCTAAAATGCAATTCATTGTCTTCTCATTACATATAATATTTCACGATATTCCTCATATCCTACTATCTGATTAAATAATTGGTTGCATTGTTCCTCCCAATTCCACTCGTGAGAGCTGAGAGTTCTATGCTATTTCCATTCCTAATTTCCGGTTTACCATCAGGGATCTTCACCGTGAAGAATAAATGAACACTCTACCTTCCAAACCTTCATCCCTTTAACTTGCTTTTTTTTTTTTTTTTTTGGAGAGGTTTTCACTATAGGGCACGTGCGCTCGCCAGACAGACGGAGAGAGACATAGAGACAGAAAGCGAGAAATCACCCCCCAGGGGGGATGGTCACGCTGCAATCCCTTCTCCTCCATTCTCCTCTCAGGATCTTGGGCACGCACGCACACGCGCCCGACGTGAGTTTTAAGCCACCGGGTCCAGGACGCAAACCGCGGTCAACTACGTGGGAGTCCAGCGACATAGCCAGTATGCTAACTGCTGGTTCCCGGTCCCTTTAACTTGCTTTTTCATTCCATAATAATATATCTTCTGACTGAACATCCATCCATCCACAGCAACATCTGCCCTTATGAAATGGAGTTTTCTTACCTTCACTTTTCATTTGTATGAATGCACTTTGTAATCCTAACATTTGCACTTCAGTCTTCAACTTTACTTGCCTCCAACTACCCTTTCACACTATTTAAAAAGCAACTTTTGCCACAGAATCCAACTATAGCTTAAATCAAAGAACTATGCAAGTATGATTTAGTAGCTTCCAGTGTTTTCACTACTCCACACCAACTTTTTTCTCAACTATGCCTAAATACACAAATTTTAAATAACTGCTAATCCTGGAATCTATTAAAGTTGAGAAGCAAGGGCTCCCTGATAAAGTATCTTTCTCCAGCAATGATATCCCATCCCTTCTCTGACAAGCATCACAAATGACTATGAAAATTCACCCGCAGACTACAACAACCAGAGTTCTCATGCCACTCACTTGTCTATCATAGAGACCCACCTCCATTCCATGAATGTCCTACTTGGAGAGGAACACACATTCTGGTCATTTCCCTTTCTATTTAATAAGCTTATCTATTCTACGGTCATTTTCCTTTCAGCGAGCAAGTTTCCTACAAAGAAATCTGGTACACTCAACCTACAAAAATGTTAATAATGCGTTTCTCTTCCTAGGCAGAATCCTTTTAATAAGGACTTCTGAAGACCTCTGTGACAGGCCTGTTAAGGAAATTGAGGGAACCTACATGCCACTCCAGTACCTCAAGTCAGCAACACTGGAGACCACGTTTATTGCCTATGCTTAACACAAGGCATATTAGGGATAACACATCAATGAATGTGAAGATGAGAGGTGTCTTAATAGATTGTCTAGGACTCTGGGTCATTATTCTCAAACCTGGCTGCACAAAGGTACCTCCAGCTCAGAGGGGAATGATATCCTAAGGAGTAAATGTCAAAGTCAATGACAAAAACTAGGCCTAACATCCAGACCTAACACTATGTGTGTGTACACATGTATGCATGAATGTGAGAGAGAGCTACAGAGACAGAGATATAGAAACATGCTAAAAATAGGAAGACATGTATGAGAAGGCCAAATACCCAATGCAGGACAGCAATGACCTTGTGAGGGACAAGAAGGAAATACAAATGGGAGGCTTCAAATGTATTCATAATATTTCATTTAAGTTGGGAGGTGATACATAAGTATTATGTTAGTCCCCATTATCTATTGATACTTAAAATTTTGTAATGAAAAATACCATTTATGAATACAGAGAAATAGCTCAGGCTAGAAAGTACTCACAGAAGATACTTTAAAAATAACACAAACTTTCCTAATCAAAAGTGCGAACAAAGGCAATGTTGGGAGTACCCACTCCCTACAACCTAAATAAAGGACAATAGGCAAACTTCCTGAGGACAAACTCATTTTGGAGAATAGTTGCAGGTGAGACTAAGTGATGAAGGCCTTGTATACCAAGTAGGCAAGTATGCCCCTAATCCAAAAAAGGAGAAGCATAATTGAGGTGATCTTTTAGAAAAATAAATCAGAAGAAATGTGCAGGATGAATTAAACCAAACTGTGGTCTATGTAGCATTAGGAGGTTCAGAAGGACAACAAAGAAGCAAAGAGATAAGGGACAGGGAACCAGATTCTGATGCTCAGTACCTACTACAGAGGACTTCTGTGATTAAAATGTTTCTGCTATTAAAATATTTTGAGAGGCCAATAGGTGGTAGGGTGGTTAAGGTACTGGACTCTCACATGGCTGATCATGGTTTGAGTCTCAGACCTGGTAGATCCCACACCTTGAAATCACACCGGGTGCGTGTGCATGTATGCCCAAAAATCCCAGGAGAAGAATGGAAAAGAGACTGCAGAGTGGTCATCCCCCCTTAGGAAAGATTTCTCACTTTCCCTCTCACTAACTCTCTCTGGCAAGTGCATGTACTGCATGGCAAAAACCTTAAAACACAAATATATATATATATGTATATATATATTTTTTAATTCCTGAAGTGCTTGGTTAGAAGGTAATACTGCAACCAAGTATGAGAGTCATAAAACCCAGGAATGGAGGAGTAATCTTGGGAATTAAAATGGGGGGAAAATTAATCCAGACTCTTGAATGAAAATTTGACAGGATCCAGTAATAAACTAGATGGGATAATGAAAAAGTATACCTCCATGAAAAAAATAAAAAATGTCACCTGAGCAGTAGCTGCTGTTTGTCATACAGTCTTGAACATTAGCAACAAAGAATGATCATGTAAGAGTCTGAGCACTATGATGAACTGTTCAAGGTAAAAAAGTAAAATGGCCTTCTTACAGGGGTACAAAGAGAACGAGCAGATCCAGCCACAGTGGTGCAGGAGCAGTACAAGGCTTCCAACGATAGAGACCACATGAAAACTAGGGATTCAGTTTCTGGGTCAACTTGTAGACATCTGGCACGCATTGCACATATGCCTGTAAAAGGCTGGGGATCATGGTGTGGACCCTGTTTACGGTGCTTGCATCTTTCTCTCTCTCAAAAAATAAGCTTTTTTATTAAAAAGAGAGAGAGAGAACAGCAAAGGAGACCAGGAGACTGGAGAAAAAAGTGAACACTAAACAGAATGCTAAGAAAGCAGGTTTCAAAAAGAAGCATCACTGGGACCAGCAGTTAGCATAACGGCTAAGTCACTGGACTCCCACATCGTCAACCGCGGTTCGAGTCCCAGACTCGGTGGCTTAAACTCACGCCAGGTGCGTGTGCGTGTGTGTCCAAGATCCCAAGAGGAGAATGGAGGAGAAAGGACTGCGGCGTTGCCATTCCCCCAGGGATTGATTTCTCGCTTTCTGTCTCTCTGTCTCTCTCTGTCTTTCTGGGGAGCACACGCGCCCTATAGCAAAAACCTCTCCAAAAATAAATAAATAAATAAAAAGTATATGCATTTAAAAAGATCTACTCATACTAATTTTTAGAAAATAACTTAGCAGGGACCAGCAGTTAGCATAATGGCTATGTCTCTGGACTCCCACGTAGTTGACCGTGGTTCGAGTCCTGGACCTGGGGGCTTAAATTCACGCTGGGTGCGTGTGCGTGCGTGCCCAAGATCCCGAGAGGAGAATGGAGGAGAAGGGATTGCTGCGTGGCCATCCTCCCTGGGGTGTAATTTCTCACTTTCTGTCTCTCTGTCTCTCTCTGTTTGGCGAGCGCACACGCCCTATAGCAAAAACTTCTCCAAAAAAAAAAAAAGAAGCATCACTGTACACCATGAGAGGGTTCACAGCCTTTGCAGTCAATCAGACCCAGGGTTCTGACATCCTCTATACCTAATCGAGTTAGCTAACCTCTCTGAACCTCATTAATAAAGAAAACATAAATTAAAAATACTAACATTATCAAACACATGGAGCACTGTGCTAAGTGCTTTACATATGACCTCATTTAAACACCCGGAGTTCATTTTACACATGAAAAATTTAAATGTAGATCTAGTACAGCAAGTGGCAAAGCCAGGATTGCTATTTCTTAATATGATTAAATAATGGAGTGTATATTTAGATTTCCTGGCAAACACTATGACCTCAGAAATGGTAGCTACACCTTATTATTAGAAAGTAATGATCAAGAGCTAGCAGGTGGTATAGTGCATAGGTGCTGGGTCCCAAATGACGGACTGTGGTTCCAGTCCCAGACCCAGCAGCTTAAAAATCACAACAAATGAATAGATAAACAAATAAATAAGTGTTTTTAAAAAAAAAAGAAAGAAAGAAAGTAATGATCAGGGACCAGCAGATGGCATAATGGTTACATCATTAGACTCCCACATGGCCGACTGTGGTTCAAGTCCCAGACCCAAAGGCCTGAAACTCATGCCGGGCATGTGTGCATGCATGCCCAAAATCCCAAGAGCAGAATGGAGGAAAAGGGATTGCAGTGTGGCCATACACCCGGGGGGATGATTTCTCGCTTTCTGTCTCTGTCTGCTCTTTGGCAAGCACACATGCCCTGTAACAAAAATCTCTCTTAAAAAAAAAAAAAAAAAAAAAAAAAGGTAACTTGAAAACTCAGTCAGTAATTCCTGTCATAGCCCTCCATGTGGCAAACTGTGTTAGCATCCTCATCTATAAAATAGGATTATGTCTATAAATCCAACCTACTTCAAAGGTTTGCTATATGGATTAAATATTATGAATATAAAAATGCTATGAAAAATTTAAAGAAATAACCAAATATAAGAGATTACTATCACATATCTTCCATTCTTCAAAAATGTCTTTCTGGATCAAAATAAATCTCCATGAAGAGAGCTCAAAATAAGTGTGGTAAATGTGCAACCACCACTGTGAAAACTGTAAATCGCCATGGAATAACTGTCCACACTACCCCAACTCCTCCAGGTTGCCTAATGACTCACTCTGCAAGGGCAGGGATTCTCTGATAACTTACAATGAGAGCTTCCAGCCCAGTCAGAGTGGCGAGGGCAGTAGAGGCACTGCTGCATGATGCTCGAAGTCACATGAGAATATGCCAGGTTCACGTTTCAGGTCTCCCTGAATCCCCAAGTGCATGGAATGGGAGCATGTGTGCCCACCCATGATCATGGCTAATTGCAGGCCTGAGGGGGAAGACTGCAGTGCGAAGACTTTGTTAAAGGTCCTTCACTCTCTCTCATGAAATAACAAATTTTAAAAACGGAGTTTCTACTTCAATTCAAAGTTGTTCAACTTGGCCTTTGGCATTATCTCCTATGTGTCCCCAGTCCTTCCAAAACAGAACAAAAACCTCCAGATTCTCTTCTAAAAGTATTAAAACTGAGTGCTAAGTGAGTACTACAACATAGGTCCATACAAAATGCTAGAAACAAAATCTATCAAGGGCTTCAATGGCTCTGACAGCCCATCTCTTTCAAAAATCCCACTACCCCCCTTTTATCACCTGAACAGATGGTTTCCAGGCCTCCAGGATGACATGGCTAGTCACCAGTTAACAATTGCTCCCAAAGTTCTTATCTTTTTAATTACTCCATGTTCTTGGCTGCAACACTTTTCATCTAAAGAGCTCTAGGTATCAAAGCACATGAACTCTGTAATCTTCACAATACTCTGAGAGATGGATAAGTACCCTTATTTTATACATTAAAAATGAAAGATAGTGGTTAAATCCAAATTTTTTTTGAGAGGTTTTCGCTATAGGGCGCGTGTACTCGCCAGACAGACAGAGAGAGACATAGAGACAGAAAGCGAGAAATCACCCCCCAGGGGGGATGGTCACGCCGCAATCCCTTCTCTTCCATTCTCCTCTCAGGATCTTGGGCACGCACTCACATGCACCCGGCGTGAGTTTTAAGCCACCAGGTCCGGGACGCAAACCGCGGTCGACTACGTGGGAGTCCAGTGACATAGCCATTATGCTAACTGCTGATTCCCAATCCAATTTTTTTAAGAATTATTTTATGCACTTTTATTTACTGTTTTATTTTTAATTTTGACGAGAGAGAGAGAGAGAGAGAGAGAGAAAGTGAGAAAGCAAGCCTCCAGGGCCAGGACTCTATGTGCTCCGTGCAAGTCCAGTGACCCAACCACCAGTCCATCTGCCGGCCCCCAACATCGAACTATTAATTGATGCACTCTTGGGGGGATTGCACATTATGTACTTAAATCAATAACCTTGATTTAGCTTCTTTTTTTTTTTTTGGAGAGGTTTTTCGCTATAGGGCGCTTGCGCTCGCCAGAGAGAGAGAGACACAGAGACAGAAAGCAAGAAATCACCCCCCAGGGGGGATGGTCATGCTGCAATCCTTTCTCCTCCATTCTGCTCTCGGGATCTTGGGCACCCACGCACACGCGCCCGGCGTGAGTTTTAAGCGTGAGTTTCCCAGACGCAAACCGAGGTCGACTACGTGGGAGTCCAGTGACATAGCCATTACGCTAACTGCTGGTTCCCTTGATTTAGCTTCTTAAAATCATTGAAATATTAGCTCAAACACATTTACTCTGTTTACATTCATTTCCAATATATCAAATATTAAGTGTAACTATAGTAACTAACGATACCGTCTCAAAGCATCATGACTTTAACATGCCAAACTATACGGGGGGAGGGGCTCTAAGTTAAGATTGCTACTGTCTCGCATCCATAAATACTTTCAAAAACGAGGGGGGAGGGGGAGGAACACCTGTCAGCGCAGCATATTCGCAATAAGTTTTCCAGTCTGTGTAACTCTTAATATTTAATTCTTTAAACTGTAAATAAACAACCCACTCTCTCAAAAAGGGCAATAGTATGAAGAATTTGTAACAAGATCGCCTACACGGTTGGAAAAAAACAGTAATTTCCTAGTTGTACGTCTCCCAGGCTTCGTGAAGTTGCCACGAGGGAAAGCCCCACCGGCCCCAAGAGGTCGGGCACCGGGAACCCACCCGACTTTCCACGCGCGCCAGGCCGGGCCGGCGCCCGCAGGCAAGGACCGGACTCCCTTCGGCCCCTCCACACAGAGACCCGGGC
>NW_006160167.1:2307812-2313606 GCF_000334495.1 Tupaia belangeri chinensis | reverse complement strand
GCCCCGCGCCCGCCGGCCGCGTCCCTCCTTCTCCCCGCTCCGCGCGTTCCTTACCTCTTCGGCGCCGGCGGCTGCTCCATGGCGGCCGGGGGCAGAAAGAGGGCCGGGTGGACAGCGAAGGCCGGAGGGAGGAGAGGAGCTGGGCACTGGCTGGGAGAGCACGGAGAACCACAGTGAGAAACTCCAGGAACTCGGAACAACTTTCCCGTAACTCCGCGGCGGATCTCCCTCCCGCTCCCGAGCGCGGCTCCTCCCGGCCCGCCCCGCCCCGCCACAGCGAAGGCCGGAGGGAGGAGAGGAGCTGGGCACTGGCTGGGAGAGCACGGAGAACCACAGTGAGAAACTCCAGGAACTCGGAACAACTTTCCCGTAACTCCGCGGCGGATCTCCCTCCCGCTCCCGAGCGCGGCTCCTCCCGGCCCGCCCCGCCCCGCCCTCCATGGCACCGGGAGAGGGAACAGGAGGGGGCACTGGAGGAGCGAGAGGGCGGGGTCGAGGGGACCCTAGATGCACGCCAGGGTGGTTAGGGGCTGGGCTCTGCTCCCGCCTTCTCTGGGTTTGCCCCATCCGGATTTGTCTCAGTTTTCTGGATCTCCCAACGGTACGTCCCACACATCTCGCGAAGTCGTTTGAAGTATTACTGACTGCCCACGCTTTTCTCCCTAGTTCTGTTTATAATTACTGGTTATGTTTGCCCCCCCAACCACTTGACATTTGTAAGTAGAGTCCTGGAGATATTTCTGGAAATTCTTGTTTGATTTTGATGGAGACGCGCTTCTCACTACATCTCACAATGATTACATCTAATTACAGAGAAAATAATTACTGCAGTGAGATTGCGCAGTGCACCAAAATCAGTGCTCTAGGGTCTTGCCAGCTGTCCAACTGGGTAACCTGGGAAACCTACCACAAGTTACGGTGCCTAAATCAACACTCAAGAAAACTTTCCTTCCCTCCTCTCATTTTCTTCACCTCCTAATACCCTTACCCTATTGTAATTTGACCCCTTCCTACATCCTGTTGTATACTATTTAACCTTAAATTTCATATGTGGATATGTTTCTAATGACAATACACAGCTGCTGTATGATGAGTTGGCTTGTTTTTGTTAGAAATTGTCAAGATGTGAAAGTGATACAGCGTTTCCTTGCAGATTAGAACAATGAACATGAAGAGAATGTTGCATAAAATGAGTATTAACTGAAATTAACTTTGTCTACTAACAGTTTAGAGTTTAGTCCTCTATACATTGTTTCACTAAGTAATAAACTTACACAATTTATTTTCAAACCATGGTAGACCCCCATAAATTTAGTTACTTTAAGTTTGTTGAGAACATTGTTTATTGAAACTTAAAGTTAAATTATGTTAACAAGAGAGACTATTACAAAAAGTTATACTTGTTTGAATTTATTAAAGATCCAGGCGTGGGCCAGCCTATGGGGTACTGATTAAGTTGGCTGGATCCCATGTGGCTAACCCTGTAGTTCAAGTCAGTTTGACCCATTGGCTTGAAAAACATACTAGACACTAGTTCTGTATAACCAGCATCAAGAAAAGAGGGAGAAAGAAAAGGGAGGAGATTGAGAGGTTACCATTCCCCACTGGGGGTGCTTTCTCACTTTCTCTCTCTCTCTCTCTCTCTCTCTCTCTAGAAAGCATACTCACTCTCTGGCAAAATAAAAAATAAGAGACTCAGGTCCAGAAGCAGTGGTGCACACTGTTAAAAACTGGGAACACATGGGAAGCCTGGGCTGAATTCTCGGTCCAATCTAAAGAGCAGATGCAGTTGTGTGGAGCTGTAATCTCAGCATTTTGGGAGACTGAGGCAGGATGCTTAGGACATAATGAAACCCTGTCTCACATAGTGAGGACCTATTAAAAAAAAAAAATCCAGAGTCTGTTTAGAAGTAACAGGTCAACAAAAACTTAAATCATTAAAACAAGGACAAACTTTTGAAATCATCTCATTCTATTCTTCATTCCCATCCTTACTTTTACATCATACTCACATCTTTTTGTGTTTAACCAGAAAAATGTTTTGAGAAACTTCATCTTTTAAAAAAAAATCATCATACTGGGACCAGCAGTTAGCGTAATGGCTATGTCACTGAACTCCCATGTAGCCGACGGCAGTTTGAGCCCCAGACCTGGTGGCTTAAACTCATGAGCATGTGTGCATGCATGCCCAAAATCCCAAGAAGAGAATGGAAGAAAAGGGATTGCGATGTGGCCATCCCCCCTGGGGGATGATTTCTCGCTTTCTATCTCTCTGTCTTTCTGGCGAACGCACGTGCCCTATAGCAAAAAAATACTCTCAAAAAAAAATTATCATACTTTAAAATAAACCCTGAATTGTCTCTCCAGGAAGCCTTTTCTAGTCAAACCACCAGCACCATCTCTTACTGTGTCCTACATTTGTGCTGTGAAAGAGATTCCCATGCCTCTGTCGTGTATGTGCCTGTAGCACTCTGTGCTATCGTTTGTATGACATTCATCACCTTGTATTAAAGTTCCGTTTATTGGACTGTCATACAATACAACTGTGAATGGACTGAAAGCTGGACCACAACTCTTTTCTTTTTTCCTTAGGGTACATGCACTCACCAAAGAGAGAGAGAGAGACGGTGAGAGAGAACGTCAAAAACTACCACCTCCCCTGGTGGCCATGACACAATCCTTCTCCACCTTCTCCACCATTCTCCTCCTGGGATCCTGGGCACGCATGCATATGCACCTGGCATGCGTTTCAAGCCAACTGGAACTGCGGTGGGCCATGTGGGAGTCCAGCAACACAACCACTGCACCATCTGCTGGCCCCTGGAATACATCTTTGTTCTCTCTATCGCTTGCTCTGGGCTGGACAGTGTCCTGTGTTCACCAGATTCACTCTCTATCCTTCTCGACCTGCTGTCTGCCCTGGGGGTTAAGCTGGGTGGCTGATATCGTTGAGCTCCCCAGCCCTCTGGCTTATGGTTAGGTCTGATATAAGAGAACCAGCAGGAGACCATCTGGGGGAACATGAGGTTAGACTATTTGTTCCCTTGTTCCTTTTCTGTGGGGTCACCTAGGACTAGGTAGGTTCCAGGGGGTCATTGCTTTCTGTGAGACAGTCTACCAACTCTCCTCCTTTCCCTTTGTCCCTTTAGGTCTAGGGGCATGGCTGTTCTCCTTTCTCCTCCATTCCCCTATACCTCCACACTCTTCAAATGAATCTTTGTAAAATAAGCCCACCTTAATTGACCCAGATTTGAGTGTACCCTCAGAAGGGTTTTCCACTGGAACCTTGACTGATACCCGTAAAGGTTTGTGGAAGGAGAAGGAATAATATTCAAAAATAAATCTCTGAAGTCTTCCCTCAATTTTGGAAGAAAAAGACTAATAATCATTATATGATTCCAACAGGATCAGATGTGTGGCCTACATTATTTCATTAAGCCTTTAAAAATCCCTTGTGAGTTAGTTGTTATTTCCATTTCATAGGTGAGGATGCTGAGGTGGGGAAGGGATGGAGGGAATTACCCCAGGCCAAACAGACAGTCTGCATTCTAACCCAGGCTTTCATGACTCAAAGCCAGGCCTCATTTAGCCATAAGTCCATCAAAAAATATCTACTGGGTACCAGCAGTTAGCGTAATGGCTATGTCGCTGGACTCCCACGTAGTAGACCGCAGTTCACGTCCTGGACCCGGTGGCTTAAAACTCACGCCGGGCACATGTGCATGCGTGCCCAAGATCCCAAGAGGAGAATGGAGGAGAAGGGATTGCAGCGTGGCCATCCCCCCTGAGGGGGTGATTTCTCGCTTTCTGTCTCTATGTCTCTCTCTGTCTGGCTGGCAAGTGCACGCGCCCTATAGCGAAAACCTCTCCAAAAATATATATATATATATATATATCTACTGAGCACCAAAGTATGTCACACACTGTTCTAGATGCTAGGGATCCATCAGTGAAGAATTAGACAAATAGACAAAACTTCCTGTTGTCAGAAGTTGACATTATGGTTAGGAAAATGTAGTAAGATAAATAAGTACCTAATAGGCAATGATAGATATTGAAAACAGGTAAGGGAGGAAAACGAAATGAGGAAGGGGACTATAAAGTGAAGGGGAAAGACTGTCATTTAGGTCACAACAAGGGGGTGACCAAGGAAGTGGGGGAGAGAGAGCCATGCTGGTAACTACAGGCAGAGAACATGAAGAAAGGCAGGTCAAAAGGCAGCAGTGTGCCTGGTGTGTTGTGTGTTATTATATAAAAGGAGTTGTTTTTCTCTTGAATTACTCAGAGAAAAAAAAAATCTCAAGCTTCTGTTTTTATTTATCTGTGGAAAGCCAGCTTGAAGATTCCAAGAAGGAAAGCGTAGAAATCATCATTCAACCTGCAAATAAGAGGCAGCAGCATTCATGAACAAATGAAAACTGCAGGAACGCTGGCGATGCAGATAAGGGTCACTCGGCTTCACTTAACTGTGAAAGTAAAGTAATCTGTTTCAGCTTCCAACTGTTCCAATTGGAACTGAGACTAAGTATGCACTTTAATTATACAAGCAAATAGCTGACTCGGATTCCCAATTGAGTACACTAAGAAAAATGTGGGGAAAATCTGCAGTTTGGGATTAGTTCCTTTGAAGAAGAAAATGCATATTCTTTGTAACTGAATATGTACACCACCCTATTTTAGGGGGTAGAAAGATAGTAAGATAAAAATGTTTTCCTTTGTTATGTTAGTGTCAGTTACTCATTGAAACTTCAACTTTCTATTTCTTCTCTTTTTTATATTTGTTTGAATATATTATTAATTAATCTTTTTTTTTCACTGTTGCCAAGAAGAGTTTGAGGAAGAGAGAAATCTCTGATCAAATATATTACACTGTATATATTTTTATTTGCAGAGAACTTTGAAAATATTTTCTTTTGAGAAGTAACTTTTATAAACTATTTCCTCTTACATTGTTTCTCTTTTCTAACTTAATTTAATACTTAATTTTATACTTTTGTAAGACTGGAATGAACAGGTTACTTTTTTCGACCACTATCCTCTTTTTATCATAGAGATCTTAAATTTTTATTTCATTTATTTGTTTCTCTAATCAGGCTTGGGAATAAGGACAGTATCATGTTAATATTTGTCATCTCAAGAATCTAGCATGCAAGTAACAACACGAAATGATTTTTTTAAACAAGAAACCTAGAAGTCAACATTTCTAGGTTTAAATGAGTCTCCCATTTTACTTCAATTCCCTGCTTTGCTATGAACAGAAGGATCTCTTCGAACTATCTCACTCCCCTCAGAAGCCCAACATGGCCACCAATGTTTCAGGGTTCACCTAGAGACATGACCATTTGCAACAATGAAAGAAAATTATTTCTTTCTGAATACCTTTTTTTTTTTTAAGAGAAATTTTTGCTGTTGGGCATGTAAACTCACCAGAGACAGAAAGATGCACATGCACCCAGCATGAGTTTCAAGCAGCTGGGTCCAAGACTCAAACCATGGTTGGCCATGTGGGGAGTCCAGTGACATAACCATTTTACCATATGCCAATCTCTTGAATACCATTTTTTAAGATGGTATAAATATCAATTACAGAAGCCCTTCTATAGACTTCCCTCAAGTCCTGTTGATCAAAAGACTGTTCTAGTCTCATTGCTGGCAAACGAAAGGGGAATACCAAGACCTGTTTAAATCAATCATGATTCATTCCATGGAGCTGGTCTTGAAGCTGAGATTGGATTCAATCTTCCCTGAAGCTTATGACAAGAAGAAGCATGGCCACACCACAATCCCTTCTCCC
>NW_006160167.1:2271774-2307383 GCF_000334495.1 Tupaia belangeri chinensis | reverse complement strand
AAAACCTCTCCAAAAATATATATATATATATATATATCTACTGAGCACCAAAGTATGTCACACACTGTTCTAGATGCTAGGGATCCATCAGTGAAGAATTAGACAAATAGACAAAACTTCCTGTTGTCAGAAGTTGACATTATGGTTAGGAAAATGTAGTAAGATAAATAAGTACCTAATAGGCAATGATAGATATTGAAAACAGGTAAGGGAGGAAAACGAAATGAGGAAGGGGACTATAAAGTGAAGGGGAAAGACTGTCATTTAGGTCACAACAAGGGGGTGACCAAGGAAGTGGGGGAGAGAGAGCCATGCTGGTAACTACAGGCAGAGAACATGAAGAAAGGCAGGTCAAAAGGCAGCAGTGTGCCTGGTGTGTTGTGTGTTATTATATAAAAGGAGTTGTTTTTCTCTTGAATTACTCAGAGAAAAAAAAAATCTCAAGCTTCTGTTTTTATTTATCTGTGGAAAGCCAGCTTGAAGATTCCAAGAAGGAAAGCGTAGAAATCATCATTCAACCTGCAAATAAGAGGCAGCAGCATTCATGAACAAATGAAAACTGCAGGAACGCTGGCGATGCAGATAAGGGTCACTCGGCTTCACTTAACTGTGAAAGTAAAGTAATCTGTTTCAGCTTCCAACTGTTCCAATTGGAACTGAGACTAAGTATGCACTTTAATTATACAAGCAAATAGCTGACTCGGATTCCCAATTGAGTACACTAAGAAAAATGTGGGGAAAATCTGCAGTTTGGGATTAGTTCCTTTGAAGAAGAAAATGCATATTCTTTGTAACTGAATATGTACACCACCCTATTTTAGGGGGTAGAAAGATAGTAAGATAAAAATGTTTTCCTTTGTTATGTTAGTGTCAGTTACTCATTGAAACTTCAACTTTCTATTTCTTCTCTTTTTTATATTTGTTTGAATATATTATTAATTAATCTTTTTTTTTCACTGTTGCCAAGAAGAGTTTGAGGAAGAGAGAAATCTCTGATCAAATATATTACACTGTATATATTTTTATTTGCAGAGAACTTTGAAAATATTTTCTTTTATAAACTATTTTCTCTTACATTGTTTCTCTTTTCTAACTTAATTTAATACTTAATTTTATACTTTTGTAAGACTGGAATGAACAGGTTACTTTTTTCGACCACTATCCTCTTTTTATCATAGAGATCTTAAATTTTTATTTCATTTATTTGTTTCTCTAATCAGGCTTGGGAATAAGGACAGTATCATGTTAATATTTGTCATCTCAAGAATCTAGCATGGGGACCAGCAGTTAGCGTAATGGCTATGTCGCTGGACTCCCCCGTAGTCGACCGCGGTTCGAGTCCCGGACCCGGTGGCCTCAATTTCTCTTTTCTAACTTAATTTAATACTTAATTTTATACTTTTGTAAGACTGGAATGAACAGGTTACTTTTTTCGACCACTATCCTCTTTTTATCATAGAGATCTTAAATTTTTATTTCATTTATTTGTTTCTCTAATCAGGCTTGGGAATAAGGACAGTATCATGTTAATATTTGTCATCTCAAGAATCTAGCATGCAAGTAACAACACGAAATGATTTTTTTAAACAAGAAACCTAGAAGTCAACATTTCTAGGTTTAAATGAGTCTCCCATTTTACTTCAATTCCCTGCTTTGCTATGAACAGAAGGATCTCTTCGAACTATCTCACTCCCCTCAGAAGCCCAACATGGCCACCAATGTTTCAGGGTTCACCTAGAGACATGACCATTTGCAACAATGAAAGAAAATTATTTCTTTCTGAATACCTTTTTTTTTTAAGAGATTTTTGCTATAGGGAACTTGTGCTTTCCAGAGAGAGAGAGAGAGAAAGCAAGACTCGCTCCGTTTCAAGCAGCTGGGTCCAAGACTCAAACCATGGTTGGCCATGTGGGGAGTCCAGTGACATAACCATTTTACCATATGCCAATCTCTTGAATACCATTTTTTAAGATGGTATAAATATCAATTACAGAAGCCCTTCTATAGACTTCCCTCAAGTCCTGTTGATCAAAAGACTGTTCTAGTCTCATTGCTGGCAAACGAAAGGGGAATACCAAGACCTGTTTAAATCAATCATGATTCATTCCATGGAGCTGGTCTTGAAGCTGAGATTGGATTCAATCTTCCCTGAAGCTTATGACAAGAAGAAGCATGGCCACACCACAATCCCTTCTCCCACATTCTCTTCTCAGGGTTTTGGGCATGCACACACATGCACCCAACGTGATTTTCAAGCTGCCAGGTCCAGGACTCTAACTGTGATCAGCTATTTAGGAGTACAACACTTTAACCATTATACCACCTGCTGGCCCCCATAAATTCTATATTAAGGAAAAGTGAGTATGCCATTTTCATATTATTTTCCTCAACTCCAAATTTCATCCTTCATTGCCTGCTTTTTTAAAATGGAGCTAGGCCCTTCAAGTATTTTTCTTTAAAGATGGTATGTTAACTTTTGTCAACAGAAGGTGAGAGTCATTGCAAAAGAAAATAATTGTTCTTTCTGGTTGGTATGTGTTCCCGCCACAGGCCCCTGCACCCAGGATTGCTTGTCTAGATACTGCAGCATGGGCAGCTTCAACAGTGTCCGGCTCCTGCAATATGTGAAGAAATGGAAGATCCTTCCTTAAGTGGGTGGGAAAAACAAGAGGAAAAAAGATTGGCTATTCAAATGTAATATTTTTGTTCTCAAGAATTATTTTAGGAACCAGCAGTTAGCATAATGGCTATGTTGCTGGATTCCCACATAGTGGACCGTGGTTCGAGTCCCGGACCCGGTGGCTTAAACTCACGCCGGGTGCGTGTGCGTGCGTGCCCAAGATCCCAAGAGGAGAATGGAAGAGAAGGGATTGCGGCATGGCCATCCCCCCGGGAGGTGATTTCTCGCTTTCTGTCTCTCTGTCTCTCTCTATCTGTCTGGTGAGTGCACGCGCCCTATAGCAAAAACCTCTCCAAAAAAAAAGAAAAAAAATTATTTTAGTCAACATTTATTTATTTATTTATTATGTTGCCAGACTCAGACAGTAATTCATGAGTACCTGCCCTGAATCTATGGGATTTTCCCATTACAAGTTTTCTCCAGCCCTTTTTTTTTTTTTTTTTTTTCTGTAAGTTTGTTTAATTTTAGGAAAGGGAGAGATAAAAAGCAACAGAAAGAGAGACAGAAACAGTACTCCCAACAGGGTTTTGATGCTGTGATCTGTCCCAGGCTGAGCCCTGAATTGTGGGCACATCCATGCCTGTCATACTCAGGGAGGTCTTCCAACATGAACCCAGAACCTTCCATGTGAGTCAGCCTCACAATTGCCCTGTACATTTGTATCACCATCCATCTCCCTTACTTCTTTTGAATTTCTTTGCAAAGGGAGTGATGCCCTTACAAAAGACATTTTTTTTTTTTTTTTGCTTAATGGAGTGATTACTTTACAAACCTTTTCCATGGAATAACTTTACATGGTTACTTTTCCTCAGGAAATCAAACTATGATTTCAATTTAAGTCTTCAGTGAGCGAAAGGGTAAGGTGACTATGGTTTCTATAATTTAGTTTGAAATAAATAGCCAAAGATATTAGGAGAAGTTAGTATATGGACACCTTGCTAATAAATCATGATCCAAGGGTTATGAATACCTCAAAATTGAAAATAAATAAATAAATAAATACACCCCAGATCTGACTGCCATGTAATCAGTTGTTATAAAACATCATTGAGAGGATAATGTATTATCTCTTTATATTTAGCCGTTAAGTAAGGGGGGGGGGGGAGAGTCATAGAGGTGATTCTGAACACCACTGATTAATGCTTGGTAAACTGAAATGACTGTCAAGCGTAGGAGCACTGGGAGCCAGGTGGTGACACAGTGGTAACACGATTTGACCCAAATGGGAAAGATGCTTCCTGTACTCTGTGGGAATGCATGTGATCCAAGCCAGCTGAGTTAGGGGGTGGATTGCAGCATAAAGGTCCTGTTGAGGTTGCATGTGTCTCTGTCTTTCTCTTCCTCTGTCTCTCTCTCCCATATGGAAGAAAATATAAAATGAGCAAAAAATTAAAAGAGAGAGAGAGAGAGCATTGAAAACAAACGTAACGTACTAATTCCTGTCTGTATTAGTTATCTACTGCTATCTAACAGATTACCCCCAAAGCTTACTGACTTAAAGCAGCACACATTATTATCTCCTGGTTTTCCCTAAGTCAGGAAAATGGGTGCATCTTAGCAGGACCTCTCAGCTCAGTCTTTTGTTTTTCAAAAGGTTGCAATCACAGCGGTAGTCAAGATGTCGGCCAGGGCAATGACAACCCTAAGATTTAACTGGGACAGGATTCACTACCAAGCTCATTCAGTGGTTGGCAAGATCCAGATCCTCAAAGGGTATTGGACTCTAGACCTCTGTTCCTTATTATCAGCTGGCCAGAGGCCACACAGTTTCCCACCATGTGGCTCTCTCCAGAAGGCAACTCACTGCATGCCTGCCTTCATTAGCTATAATGAAGGCTGCCTTCAGCAAAGTGAGCAAGTGAGAGAAGGCAAAAGAGAAAGCAAGTGAGTTGGAAGGAACAGGGTTTTGCAACCTAATCACAGAAGTAGCATCTATTAATATTATTTTCAGAAACAATTTACTGGGTCCAAGCCACACTCAAGTAGAAAGAATTACATAAGGCTTGAATGCCAGGAGATAAATTTGGGGTTGATGAATAGACTATATTGATGGGGGCGATGGTTTCCCAATTGTATATGTATGTCAAAAAGGATCAAATGCTACACTTCATATGCAATGGTACCTTTTATGTCAATTATATCTCAAGAGGACTGTTTTTAATATATAGCATTATTTTACCTCTTTGCAAAATTGAAGTTCTCTAAAATACAAATTATTTCTATAATTTTGCCATTTCACCTTAGGAATTCTAAGAAAAGATGGGGGCAGGTGGGAACACACAGGTAACACAACTGGCCCTACATGGCAAAGGTCCTGGGTTCATGTCCAGGGTCTCTCTGAGCACTCTACATGTGCTGATCTTAGTTGACTGTTCCTGGTGGTATATTGCCACTGGAAGACCCTGCTGGGCGTGCCTGTCTCTGTCTCATTCTTTGTCTCTGTCTCTTCTCTCTCTCTCATGGAAGAAAAAACTTCTTAAGAACTGTCTATAGAAAAACATTTTTTTATAAAATAGGACTTCAAGGACCACCAGATGGTATAGTGGTTTCACTGCTATACTCCCACATTGTCGACCATGGTTCAAGTCCTGGACCCAGTGGCTTGAAACTTATGCAGCGTACATGTGGGTGGGTGTCCAAGATCCTAGGGGGAGAAGGGGTAAGGGATTGCAGCATGGCCCTCCCCCCTGGGACTGATTTCTCACTCTTCCTCTCACTGTCTGTGCCTCTCTCTCTCTGGTGAGCACAGGGCCCTAAGACAAAAGCCTCTTTTAAAAAATAGGACTTTAGCAATCAGGGAAAAAATTACCTTTCTGCTACAGTGGCTCTCATGTGGGATCCAGCCTTCTTAACCACCACACCATGGACTGGTCTGATATTTAATGTTTTTTAATTCTCCTTGAGTTAATGTATAAATTTACTATATTCATTGTCAGAAAAGCCATGACATTTTTTTCCTATGTTTTTCCATGCAAAGATATGTCATGACTTTTCCAACAACCCAATAATTTCTTTCTTTTTTTTTTTTGAGGGAGAGATTTTTGCTGTAAATTCTGTGCACTTGCCAGAGAGACAGAGAGACAGAAAGAGAGAAATCAACCCCCAGGGGGAATAGCCATGCCATAATCTCTTCTCCATTCTCCTCTTGGGATCATAGACACACACATGCATACCCACACACACACGTGTCCAGCGTGAGTTTCAAGCCACTGGGTCCAGGACTTGAACGGTGGTCAACTACATGGGAGTTCTGTGATGTAACCATTATGCCATCTGTTGGTCCCATAATTCCAATTTTTTTAAAAATCTCAGAAGAACTTTTTATGGAATTATTCTGTTAATTCTTAAGATCACATAGAAAAGAACATGCATAAAAAGAGCCAAAAATTTTCTGAGAATAAGAATAACAAGGAGAGGGACCAGCAGGTGGCATGGGTTAAGGTGCTGGACACTCCCACGTGGTGACCAGGGTTAGAGTCCTGAATCTGGTGGCTTGCTTTCTCACTTCCGCTCTCTCTCACTCTCACCCTCTGTCTCTCTCTGGTCAATTTTTTTTAAAAAAAATGAATGAATGAATGAATGAATGAATGAATAAAATAAAATAAATAATTATTTTTTTAAAAAAGAATAACAAGGAGAAACTTGTACTGGCAGCTAGCATAATATATGATAAAACTCTAAAAATTAGAACAGCGTAATATCAATTTAGAAATAGAAAAATATATGAAGGTGCTTTTAAATATTCACAGAAACATGGAATTAAAGTACAAGTTTATTTTGGTGCAAAATATGTGAAATCATGCACTTTCTCATAATATACATTTTTCATGAATTTTTATTTTTAATTATTTTACCCCACTCATGAGAGAACATATGTTTGTGCATGAGAGACTGAGAGAGAAGCATGTGCACTCTCTTCTGGGGCTAGTCTTACTGTGATCCCCTTTGTCCAGACCTCCAGCTTGTCAGAGTTTTGGAACTCATACAAGAGCACTGTGTGCTGCAGGCTGACTGGGCCGGGGATTCGAACTGTGGTTGCCACATGGGATCCACCTTCTCTGGAGCAGCACATTACTATGCCACAGAGCAAACCATTTGATAAACTTTTTGAAGACCCAGCTTATATAATGAATAATGAGCACTGAACAGAACTTTAAAAAAAAAAAAAAACTAGGGAAATGTTTATGAAAAAGTGACATTTTGCATCACAGACAAAAGAACTCATCACTCATTAAACTGAGGTGAGACAATTTTCTATTTATTGGTAAAAATAAAATAAAGTTAGATCTCTGTTTCTATACCCCTTTATCAGTTAGGAGTCTACGTATTTCAAGCAACTGAAGACTTGGCTCAGGCTGCCTTACCCAACCAAGAGCTCATTTCACTGGAAGGCCCAGAAATACGGCAGGTTTCAGGGTCGCTTCAAGTGAGTGGCTTAATACTGACATGAAAGACACTGGAGATTTTTGTTTATTCATTTATTTTTTATTTTCTTTTTCTGTCTCTCTCTTCTAACTTCTGCAATGTCAACTCATCTAAAAACTAAATGTCTGTCAAAGTTCCAAGCTTCAAATATGTACACTAAACTGTCCCAAAAGAGAAAAACACTATTTTTTGGTAGTTCCCTTAAAAGAAGGAGGACTCTTTCTCCAAGAACACTTACAGCAACCTCCCTTCTTGCCATTGGCAAACTGTCACCTTGACCATTGCCCAACAAGCAATGACTTGGTTTACCCTTGAACCAATGACTGACTTATCTAAACAAATCAGCCTGGAAGAGTGGTAGAAATTCCTTGTTTGACTTAAAACAGCAGGGTCCTCCCCACCTTAGAGGTAAGAATGTTTTCAATTTCCACTATGACTACCCCTAACGAACGAAATGCCTATTACACAAAAGAAGGGAAGGAGAAACAGCCCCAATGTCCACCATGACATGTCAGAATAAATTCTAGATGCTTTAAAGATTAGAATGGTGGGGCCAGCAGGTGCCATAGTGGTTAAGGTGCTGCATTCCCTCATGACCAACCACAGTTCAAATCCTGAACCTGGTAGCTTGAAACTCATGCCAGGCAGACATGCATGGGTGCCCAAAATCCCAAGAGGAGGACAGAGAAGGGAACTGTGGTGTGGCCATCCTCCCTATTGCAAAAATCTCTCTCTCAAAAAAAAAATTGTAATGAAAGTATGAATTTATTTTGATGCAAAAAATTTAAATGCATGCATAGTCTTTTCATAATACACATTTTCCATGAACTCTTTTGAAGATGCCCCTATGTAATAGATAAAGAATTCATATCTATTGATAGACTATATAAAGAGATAAAGTAAACTAATTAAGAAAAGGTGGCCAAAATGGAAAAATGGGTAAAGAATCTAAACTGACAAATTTGTAGAAGAAATACAAATGAGGGACCAGCAGATGGCAAAATGGTTATATTACTGGACAACCACATGGCTGACCACAGTTCGAACCCCGGACCTGGTGGCTTGAAATTCGCACGAAGCACATGTGGGTGCATGCCCAAAATCCTGAGAGGACAATGGAGGAGAAGGAATTGTAGTATGGCTATCTCTCCTGGCAAGGGAGATGGTGATTTCCTGCTTTCTGTCTCTCTGTCTCTCTGGCCAGCATATGTACCTCATAGCAAAAATTTCTCAAAAAAAAAAAAAAAGAAAGAGAAAGAAAGATAGAAAGAAAAAGAAAAGAAATGCAAACCAACAGTAAATATGAAAAGATGCTCAACCTCAATAATAATCAGAAAAATACAAATGTAAGCAACCACAAGATTTTAAACTTATCACAGGAAGAATAGGAGAGAAGAGGAGTGGAGAAGAGGGAAAAAAATAGCAGTAGGGGGACTATGTAATTGACATGAGGAGAAACATCTGTTGGCCAATTGGAAAAGTGTTAAGCTGAAAAATAACTGTTTGAAGACTTCAGAAAGCCTCTGAAAGACATGTTATTAACTGTGCTGCAAACCATAATACAGGATTTAATGAGGTAGAACACAAAGCATTGCAACCTTTGGAAAAGAATGTAATCTTGATAAGTTTCTTTGGGAGATGGCACCAAAGACTGGCTCTGTAATTAACAATATCTATGCAACCAGAGAGAGCTGGAATCAGGACTGAAAATCTTATATAAGTTCTAAATTTCTTTGCATCCTGAAGAGATTCAGTGAAGGATTAAAATAAAATGGTATAGGACCAGCAGGTGATGTGGTGGTTAAAGAACTGGACTTCCACATGGCAGACCATGATTCAAGTTCGAGACCTGGCAGCTTACTTCTCTCTCTCCCTCCTTTTTTCTCACTCTCTCTCTGTATCTCTCTCTAGTGAGTGCATGTGCCCTATAGCAAATTTTAAAAAATAATAAATAATAAATAATACATAAAAATTAAATAGTAGTTTAAAAAATAAAAATTCAATGGTATGACTGCCATTCTATTGAAGTATATGGCTAGGAAGTATTTATATATCTGTTTAAATCTGTAATTTGCCAGAGGGTGTGCATACTTGCTAGAGAGAGGCTAGGGTGTGGGAATGGGGGGTCAGGGAGTGAGAAAGCACCGCCCATACAAGACGGTTACATAGCAATCCCTCCTCCTCCACCTCTCTGTTCTTTCCAGATTTGGGGCACATGTGCCTACCATCTTTTACAAGACACGGGATCTGGGCTCAGCCGTGTGGTCAGTCATGTGGGATCTAGCCACTGTAACCACCAGCTACCCTCAACTAGGAACTATTTTAAGCTTGTCTTAAACTCACTCTGCCACCAGCTACCTCCAACTAGGAACTATTTTAAGCTTGTCTTAAACTTTTCTTTAAAATTAAATGCCAGTAGTCAGTGGCTAGCTAATATTTTTTCTCAGTTTAGGAAGTGGCCTTTATAGAAAAAAATATCATTGTGGAAAAGTTTAGGCTGTAAAGTTTAGCTGAAGAAACCTTGCCTTGGGAATACAGCCATGTCCATGCTCAACCATTTACCTGGAGGCACCAAATTCTAGGCATGGTGCCCAAGAGGAAATAAATAGCCTCATATGTTGTAGCTTACAATGTAATGGCAAGCATCAAATATGGATTGGGTTAATAAAAACGTACTCCATAAATGTAAGAATATTAGCAGGAGAGGATGACCCTTTAAGCTTCACAGAGACAATATTAATATTACTATAAGAAAGTACTAATGTTTTCTAACAGGAATTTACTAATCCAAGCAATTATAAGGGATGAAACTATGAACAGATTTTAGAAGAATTTGAGTATTATTATCATTTATAGTTGTCTTCAGTATTATTACAGATTATGGATTCATCATGAAGTTTTTTTTTTAAGGAGAAGGACATTTTAGGTATCCAGGAATCCCTGGATACTCAAAAAATATGAAATCTGAAATGATTCAACATTGAAAACTTTCTGATCATTGACAACTTTATGTGACAGATCACAGTCAAAATGCTGCAATACAAAAATACTGTATGAAATTTCCTTCATACTATATATATAAGATATATACAAAACACAAATGAATTTCATACTTAGACTTGAGTCCCACCCCCAAGATATTCTGTATATGCAAATATCCCCAAATCCAAAAAATCTGAAATCTGAAATCTCAAATCTGAAACACTTCTGGTCTCAAGCACTTCAAAAGGGCAGTAAATATATGCTGTAAATATTTTGGAGTTGTCACAATGGAAACTAACAGCTCTATCCCACAAAGCCCCATTTTAATCTTGAATATGTCTTGATGGTCACTGTCATAATCCTTATCACTACTACTGTCACCAATGACACTTAATACTGATTCTGCTGAGAGCTTTATGTGAATTTTTTTTATTTATAAGATTATTTCATTTATTTTCTTCCATAAGAGAGAGACAGACAGGCAGAAAGAGAGTGAGATTGAGACTAGACACAGACACCTCCAACAGGGTCTTCACCACACACTCCACCGCCAGCCTCAGCCCAGCCCTCACACATGTGCCCAGAACCTGCAGGGAGGGCTCAGGATGCAAACCTGGGATCCTCCCATGTGGGCACAGAGTCACAGAACATGGTATGACTGTTGTACCACTGTCTGGCCATTATTTTTTTAATTTTTAAGTGTCTTATTTTTTTTAAATGCAAATACTTTTAGATTCCATTACCAGTTTACACAGCAGCTGTGATCATAAGGCAAATTTTTTTAGGTATAGAACACAGAATACAAACCTTTGCTAGGTTACAGGAAAAGAAGGTGCATAAAAAGTGGAAAACAAAAACAGATTTTCTTTATCTCATAATTTTGTTTAACGTGATAACTATTGGGTCATCAGAAAAATCATGATGCTTTTTTGTCTAGAAAAATGCATCATGACTTTGCAGACTACCCAATACATGTGTGCCTCAATGTATGATGAGGCCAAGATGTTTGTTGCATTTTTAAGTGGCACCTTTTAAAAAAAAAAAAGCCTCAGGGATAGTCATCAAAGAACCTATTGAATATTTAACAAGCACAGAACTTTTATTATTTTTTTTAATTGCTAGAGAGCGTCTCCTTGACAGGGAGAGAGAGAAAGCACTCCACAATGGGGCACAACCATGCCACAATCCTTTATCCTCCATTTCTCCTTCCCATCAGAATTTTGGGCATGAACATATATGCAACTGATGTGTTCCTCAAGCTGCCAGGTCTGGGATTTGAACCATGGTTGGCCATGTGGGCTCCTATTCCCAAGGCACAATGCTTAATCACTCCATCATGGTGCCAGCCCAGAATACTTTAAGTGCTGTGATTGAAAGTTTAAGTATTTTTCTTTATTTCTTCATGTGAGAGAGAGACAGGCACACATTTGACAGGGCCCCACCAGCTGTAATCCTCTCCCCCACCCTCCAGGTCAGCCAGGATCACTAGTGCATGCAGGTGCATCTGGCCTGTTCAGATGATCTTGGGACCCATACCTAGGCCTCCCATGTGAGGGAGTATCATATAGAAGCATGTGATGCTACTGCTGGGTCAGTTTGTTTAGTTAGAAAAGTATAGTTCCCTGTTGTGGTCTAAATGTTTGTGTCCAACCAAAGTTCATATGATGAAGTCCTCTCCTCCGAAGTGATGGCACTAAGAGCAGGGGCTTTGGAGGTGATTAGTTCATGGGAACAGAGCCCTCATGAAAGGGATTAGGGCCCTCAGGAAAGAAATCTCTTGTTCTTTTCACTATATGAGAGCACACCTAGAAAACACCATCTGTGAAACAGAAAGAGGACCCTCAGCAGAGACCAAATCCGCCTTCTTCCTCAACTTCCACACCCATAGACCTATAAGAAATAAATTTATGTTGTTGATGGTATTTTGTTAAAGCAGCTCAAATGGACTGAAATGGTTTCACATAAGAAAATCTGGGAACTATAAAGAGTGGTAAGGTAAAAGATTGTAATATCAACACATAATTACAGTTACATTCAAAACGAAATTGTTTTGGGGCCAGATGGTGGTGCAGTAGTAACACAACTAGACCCACATAAGAAAGGTCTTGTGTTTGAATCCTGGAGCCTCCTTAAATACGCTGGGTGTGCATGCGTTCTGACTGGCTGGGACTGGTGGTGAACTGTGGCATGTTTGAACTGCCAGTTTCTCCGTTTCAGTGTTTCTGTCTCTTTCTCTCTCTCTCTCATGGAAGAAATAATAAAGTTTTTTAAAGAAAATAATTGCTTTGAACATTTTTTTCTTTTCTTTTCTTTTTTTTGGAGAGGTTTTTTCTATAGGGCGTGAGCACTCGCCAAAAAGACAGAGAGAGACAGAAAGCGAGAAATCACCCCCCAGGGGGGATGGCCACGCCGCAATCCCTTCTCCCCCATTCTCCTCTTGAGTTTTTGGGCATGCACGCACATGCGCCCGGCGTGAGTTTAAAGTCACCGGGTCTGGGACTCAAACCGTAGTCGACTACATGGGAGTCCAGCGACATAGCCATTACGCTAACTGCTGGTCCCAACTTTGAACATTTTTTAAAAGAAATTATTTTATTTTATTTCTTTTTCTTCTTATTCAGTTTGACCAGGGAGAGACAGAGAAGGAGAATGAGAAAGCAAGCTGCCAAGTCTGGGACTCAAACTACAGTTAGCCATGTGGGAGTTTGGCACCTTAACCACTATGCCACCTGCCAGCCCAACTTTGAACATTTTGATTAAATTTTTAACTAAATCTTGCCAGTTTCAAGTAACATCACAAGAAGTCCCATGTTATTTAAACAGTCTTTATAACCATTATTTTACTTGGTACACAGTAGCTTATAAAATTTATCTGCTCTATTAAGATGCATTTTATATCCAGTTTTCACTATTATACATAATATGTAAAAGCATATGTTTGTACAGAATTTATTTCATATTATTATGTTATTGGGTTGCAGAAGACTCATGATGCATTTTTTTTTAATGGAAAAACAGAAAAATTTGCCAACCCAATATTATCTCAGAATTATGTTCTTGGATAAAGGTCCATAAACAAACTTACTGAAACAAATAACACTTTAAAGGTTATAATCAAAAGTTGTTCACAAGAAATATTTTTATACTTATTTGGATATACAAATTAAATATTTGTGAAGAAAAATTTGATAAAATCATCTGAAATAAAAATCCTTATATTTTTTAAGCCAGCAACCCTACCTCTGGGAATTTTTCCAACAAAAATACTTAAATATATACACAAATATGGGTGTAAACCATTTTGTTTTAGCACTGTTTTAATTAGGAAGATAGTTGGGAAAATGGTCAGACAAATTATGTGATGACCAATGGTATTATGGAAAATATAAGTTGGTAAGAATGAAATGACGATTGACTTAAAAAAGTGAAGTAGAGGAAAAAGTTAATAGATGACCAATAGATAGAATTTCATTTATTCAAAAGGTGATTATATATATTTATATGTAATTGCCTAAGATGCATTTTAAAAATCAACCTAAGGGGCCAGATGGTGGTGTAGTGGTAAAATACGACGTGCTGCAAAGCTGTCCTGCACAGGTAAGTTCCAGGTTCACTTCAGATCTCTCTGTTTATGTCAGCACAGGCTTGCCTAAAATCCAGGGCCAACTGAAGCTGGGGGTGGGTCATGGTGTTAAGGCCTTGCTGGATGTGTTCCTTCTACTCTCTATATGTGTCTCCCTTATTCATGGAAGAAATAAATAAATAAACTATCAGTAGAGATCACACTTCTGCGGTTGAGACTGTGAGTTTTCCAACCAAATCTATCCTCTCCTTCCATAGTGATAGAATATCACTTAAAAAAAGATCTAGTGGACCAGCAGTTGGCATAATGGCTATGTCGCTGGACTCCCATGTAGTCGACTGCAGTTCAAGTCTCGGACCTAGTAGCTTAAACTCACACCAGGCAAGTGTGCATGCGTGCCCAAGACCCCGAGGGAAGAATGGAGAAGGGATTGTGGTGTGGTTATCCCCCCCCCGGGGGGTGATTTCCTACTTTCTGTCTCTCTCTCTCTGTCTTTCTGATGAGCACACGTGCCCTATAGCAAAAACCTCTCAAAAAAAAATAAATTCTAGAGGACCATGTATGCTTGCCAGAAGAGACACACAGAGAACAGGAAAACAAGAGAGCACCTCCATGAAGAGAGGTAGTGCCCCAATCTCTTCTCCATTTCTTCCTCCTTTTGTGATTGTGGACATGCATATGCACCCTTGGCATGTTTCTCAAGTCACCGGGTCCAGGACTCAAACCACACTGTCAACCATGTGCAATCCTGAGGACCACATTTACTAGTCTCCTTTGCAGTTAAAATCGCAGGGTGCCTAAATTTTGGTCAGTTAGGTGTAAGCAGATCTGTGGGGAATCTGGAGAAGCCATCCTTCTCACAGTCACCTGCAGCCCAGGCTGAAAGGGCAACAGAGCACTAGGGATAGCTCTTCTCCTGGACACAGCATTGAAACAAGAAGGCAAACACAACTGCAGCATATCTTAAGGCTTAGGCCTGGAACCAACACACTGTGACTTCTGTCTCATGTTGCTAGCCAAACCAAGTCATCGGCTCAAGCCCAAAGCCATAAGGAAGGGAAATATACAGGTGATGAGGCCATAGCAAGGATGTGAATGTGGGGGAGAGGTCAAAGTGTAGGACAGTTAGGGTCTCTACTATGCACATTGCATAAAGATATTAATTGCCCAAGATCATACAATGACTATGTGATAGTCAAGAATTCAGACTCAGCTGGAAACATTAACACAGTTGATTACAACATAAGAAGAGCTACCCTCCTTATAATCGGAAATAGCAGCTTTATTCCCTCTTTTATACTACATCACAGTAATGATGTATCGTGGTAGTTATGGGGATCATTTGCTGTGAATGTGGGAGGATGCATATTAGAAAATCTAGAGAGCTTTGCCAATATGTGTGATCTGCCTACCTTGGTCTTCACCACCATTTTGATGTCTCTTAGGCTAGAGACAGGCATGTACATTTTGCAAAGGATCTTTATGTATTTTTAATACTTCCAACTCCCAGCCTTTTTGAGAACAATTGGAAAATGGTTTTGAGAAGTTCCTCTTATCAGATTTTGTCCACACTATTCCTGGCACTTTAAATACATTGGGTCCTCCAATTTGCCACACTACATAAAGGCCAAGAACAGGCAAATAACATCTGCTTCAGATATGTGACCTGGACTGCCCTTTTGCTAAGAGGAGGTTTTACACTATAGGGGTTTAAGGGATTTGCTACTTTAAATAAACAAACTCTTGGAATTTGGGGGGTGGGGGGAGATATATTTTGAAAGCATTCAACCAAGAAGAATGAGACATAATTTTAGATTTGGCTAAATTTGTCAATATGAATGAGTGCTACATTCAGAGTAAGGGCTCAAGCAGTTGGGTGTCTAACTGGATTGAATAAGGCAAATCAGACTCAAACACTGGCCCTCATTATAGGAAGTAGAGATGCCAAAAATCCTTTGGCATATATACAGGAAGGAAATGAAAGATTCTTTGAGATAGGAATGCTGGAATAGCTCCATTGTGAGTGTCCTGCTTGAATACCCATAACTCTTGCCCCAAGAAAGACTGGAAAGACTATCCCTTTCCCAAGCTCTTAAGACATGCCCTCTTGAGGGAATTTCAGGATCTTAAAAAAGAAGAAAGAAAAAGAAAGAAAAGCTTCCCTATCTTCTGAATGATAGAAATTGCTGGTGGGAAATGCTGCAGTTGAAACATGTCTCCTAGTTTAAATTTAGATGGAAAAATCTTGGGGTTGTAGAAATGAGATAGCCTCTCTGAATAATCACAGACAAGTGTATATGATCACATGAGGTTGGAAGATCAGCTTGGTAATCAGAATGATCTCACCCTCAGAGATCCCTGGGTACGCCTACTTGAACACCGACTTCCCACTAAAGTCATATTTGATTTGCATAACCCAAATATCTAAATGTGTTGAACAAAGAGCTGACCTAAAGGAAGATGATAGAAAGTCATGACTTTTCATCCAGTTGTTTTTTCTCTGGGGCACATGTGCTCGCCAGAGAGTTAGAGAGAGACAGAAAGTGAAAAATCACCCCCCGGAGGAGATGACCACACCACAATCCCTTCTCCTCCATTCTCTTCCATTCCCCTCTTGGGATTTTGGGCACACACACACACACACACGTGTGCCTGGCATGAGTTTCAAGCCTTTGGGTCCGTGACTTGAACCTCAGTTGGTCATATGGGAGTCTAGCAACGTAACCATTATGCCAACTGCTGGTCCTCTCATGAAATTTCTAGAACTGAATCTACAAATTCATAGCATCTTGTTCGAGTGGAGACAAGGTACTCTGTTATTAATATAATACTGAAAGTTCATTCTTTGACTATTACTCCTAGATATTCCTACAGGCAATTTAATAAGATAATTGTGTCCTAGGATGACAGACATAATTAAGACTTCTTAGAAACAGATACTTACTAAGCTAATAGTAATTTCTGGCACACAGAAATTCAATGGGATCCACCTATCAAAGTGAAGACCTTTCCAAGTCAGGTAAATAATCCATTTATTCTGTATATCTTTTCCAGGTTCTGTATTGGATAAAGCATTCTCAGTGGTCCGTAATCCCCAGATATTCCCCCTGACTATGAGACAGACAACTACTGGAGAAAGAACAGAATGGAAGACACCGATGTTTCCTTGCCCTGTGAAATAGTAAACCAAAGGCAATGCTATAGCCCTCGGGGAATTTCAAATATTAAGGTTACTGTTTGTGATCCACCCAGTAGTTTTTACTCACTAAACAAAATTTCCCTTTTATTATAGTATAAAGTTATAACCCCAGGCTTCAAGGAAACTGAACTTCTCTCCAGTACCCAAAGGTGAATCTTAATTAGACTAAACCTAAATCTAAATAATTGTGTTCTTTTTGCACTAATTCATGTAGACATGGAATTATGATGCCCTTCTAGTTGATGAGATGAGAAGAAAGCTTGCTGGGGGGCTACAAGTATCATGATTCAGTCTTGAAGAATGACAATGGGTTATTACTGGCATGAGCAGATGGTGATTCTCATTATAGCTGCTATTCCAGATAGGTATTGGAGCAAAATGCTACAGCCTGAGCGCAGCCACGCGCCGGGAACGGCCTGGCCGGCGCCCCCACCACTGGGGGGGGGGCCACCCGGGCGGCCGGGATGGCCCGGAGGCCGAAAACAAGGTTGAAGAACTTGCAACTTAAGAAGATGATAGTTACCAGCCCTGCATTACCTCAGGGGAAAACAAGAACTACTCTGCCATTTTTAAGGAAGCCAGATACCCAAGGACAACTCACACTGCAGACCCCCACAACACCATTCCTGGTAACTACAAGATGACTGCTGTGCCGCATCAGCTGATAATTATCCCTGTGTACCAGAACTGCTTTCCTGAAACTGCATTCCTTGGAGACTCACCTACACTTGTGGATCTGCCGGAGACCCTTCCTTATCCAACCCTGAGTGGAGTTTATGCTCCCTATTACCAAAAACTTTATGAGCTGATGGTTGGAACTTGTGGCCTCTCTCCCTTTACTTGTATGTATCACTTTTTCAGTAACTCTTCTGGAAGACAACTGTATATAGCAGGGATATTGTAATGGGAGAGTGAGACAGGGCAGAGGGACAAACATAGGAAAAATAAAAAATAAAAAAAAAGAGGAAGAGAAAAAAAAACATATATATGTGCATAAGCAAGAAAGTAGAAGTGGAATATTATTGATGATAACATGCTTGATTGGGTCACTGTGCAGTTTATTCTAGATGGGAAATTACATTTAGTATGCTGTGATGATGCTCAGGGAATGAATGTTAGGGAAAAAAAAAAAGAACGAAAACAAAAAACAAACAAAAAAAAACGGTTAAACTATTCGTACCATTTAAAAAAAAAAATTGGATATTTGATGGCTGCAGTGAGCGGTATGGGCCCAGTTGGGTTCTACTTTATAGTATGCTCTTTTTACCCAATGGGGTTTAGGCCTAAAGTCAGACTTGAGTTCATGTAGAGGCATGTGTCAGCTGTGATAACTATTGGAGAGACTTAGACTAATTAAGATCACTGACAGATCATTTGGGGAGGGGTGAGGCACGGAGGGCAATCGGGGATGACAGGGACAATGTGGGAGGAGGATGGGTCATAACAGAGGGAGGGGGATGGGGAATCTAGGATGGTAAAACAAAAGGCAAGGTATGCAGGACACAAGAATTGGGAAATTATTTGCTGAGAACATATATGTTGACGTGCTTGATTGAGCCAATGCACAGTGTATTTTGGATGGAAAATTCATTTGTGTGTTGTGATGGGAAAAAAAATATAATAAAAATAAATAAATAAATAAACTATAAAAAAAAAATGCTACAGCCTTTCTCAGTAATAATACAGACACAGAGCCAGGAGATGTTCTGTTCTATTTTCTAATAAGCATAGGACACGAGAAGTACTTGCCCTTCACATGAAAAAAATTGACCACTGTTAGAGCAGAACAATTCCGTGGCGATAATTTGAGATTATCAGTTTGTTTCTTCTTTTTTTGTGGGGGGGGGAGGGGGGGAAGGCTACAGCCTTTCTCAGTAATAATACAGACACAGAGCCAGGAGATGTTCTGTTCTATTTTCTAATAAGCATAGGACACGAGAAGTACTTGCCCTTCACATGAAAAAAATTGACCACTGTTAGAGCAGAACAATTCCGTGGCGATAATTTGAGATTATCAGTTTGTTTCTTCTTTTTTTGTGGGGGGGGGAGGGGGGGAAGTTTTTGCTATAGGGTACATGCGCTTGCCAGAAAGACAGAAAGGGAGAAATCACCCCCCAGGGGAGATGGCCGCAGTGCAGTCCCTTCTCCATTCTCCCTCGGGATCTCGGCCACGCCTCTCATGTGCCCAGTGTGAATTTTAAGCCACTGCGTTCAGGATTCATTCTCCTCTTGGGATTTTGGGCACACACGCACACGCGCCCCGGCATGAGTTTAAGCCACAGGGTCCGGGACTCGAGCCTCAGTCAACGACATGAGAGTTCAGTGACATAGCCATTATGCTAATTGCTGGTCCCATCAATTTGTTTCTTCTGATCTCTAGACTTGTCCTAGTTTCCTACCCTTTCTGAGATCTGAATCTTTAGTTTTTCTTTCAATTCGGTGGCTAATTCATAGATCTCTAGTAAGTTTCATTTTTCACTTAAGTGATTCAGAGTTTATTTCCATTGCTTAAAAAGAAATCTAATAGGTAGCCCTTTCTGTAAAAACCCACATATTCTTTTTATTGTGGTTACTGTTTTGCATTTGTTTTTTGTAATGTTTATGAATTTTATTTTTATGTTTATTTGATTTTGTTACATGTCAGCAGTTTGTTTCTACCCCACCTCCCCAATTCATTAATTCTTCAGTTTTGATGAATCTCTCAATGTATCAGAGCCCATCTTTGAGAAATTCTCCAGACAGGATATGTAGATGGCTTAATTCCAAAATCTTTTATATGGGAGAATGATGTTTCTTAGATATGATACATAATTATAGCATTCCCACCCTCAAGTCGCAATGGACATGGCTTTATTGTTTTATGGTATTTGGTGTTACACAGAAGTTTAAGGCTAGTCTGATAGTATTTCACTGAAAAACAATAATTTTTCTGTTTAATATTCTTGGAAGTTTTCTCAGATGATTTCTTATTATTTCTGCTTCAGTCGTTGTTTTTACCTTCAGAAGTTCTACAGAGCTAGTTTGGACTCTGTGGTTACTATAGACAGAAAATCAACTTAAGTTCGTTACTTTGGTCAGAGTTCCATTGTAGCCAAAAGAGATCACTCCAACCAATTTATGCAGAGAGATACTTACTAAAGAGAATGAACTTGCTACAGAATGGTGGGAAGACCTGTTGTAGGAGGCTTGACTTGCAGGAACAACTCCTGGACCTACATCTAAACCTCGCCTCCGTGAAGTTGCTGCTGCTGCTGTGCCACTACTGACCTTAGACAATGCTGCCTCCGCCATGGTCAAGAAAAATGCCACACTCAGAAGTTGCTGTGTCATTGCTGGTCACATAGACCTAGGGCCTGACTAGACATGAGGGCTTCTGACATAGCTGATACAAAACTACCAAAACGCCTCTGCCACTGGGTTGCCAAAAGAGCCACCTTGCAATGCCCAGAACCCCTTTCAAAATCTAATTCAGTTGCACCTAGTTGGTGGATTCTATATCACTGCAGAAATCCTCCGTGCAAAGGCATATGAGCAATGTAAACTTGTTTTCTAGACACTGGGTATACAAAGTCATGTCAATATGGGACTAGAGTGGTACTGAGAGAATTTGCAATAGCTGCCACACTAATTAAAAGATTCATGTTCCTGGGAACTCCAAGAGGCAGAGCTGGCTCCCAATACAACTGGAACTAGAAGCTGAAACCATGTTACTAGCATTCTTTCTCTCTTCCTATTCCTAAGTTCTGATTTTGTTTATGCAACTAACATGAATTGAGCATCTACTATTGTTTTTTTCTTAGAGAGAATTTTGCTATAAGGCACATGTGCTTGCCGGAGAGGCAGAAAGTGAGAAATCACCCCCAGGGGGCATGGCCATGCCACAATCCCTTTGTCTCCATTCTCCTCTCAGGATTTTGGACACACACACACACACACACACACACACACACACACACAGCGTGAGTTTTACGCTGCTGAGTCTGGGAATCAAACTATCGTCAACTATGTGGGAGTTCAGCTCTGTAACCGTTGCGTCATCTGCTGGTACCGAGCACCTACTATTTTGAAGACACTGTTCTAAGTGCTGGGATGCATAGTGAACAATACACACAAAAGCCTTTGTCCTGCTGGTGCTTATTTTCCTCTGTGAGAGCTTTGTTCTCTGGCAGATTCTCTGAAAATGTTGGCAAAAATGGCTCCTATTAGCTGCAAGTCTATGGGCTTCACAGCGCTTGAAACACCACAAATAGAAAGTGCTTTCTTCCCTCAGAATCCATATAAATTCTACGCAGTAAAAGATTCTAATTGGCTTTATTATGTGATGCACCCAAGACCAATCAGCGTTTTGAGGGGGATTTAACATATGTCCACCAGATGTTGAGAGGCTGTTTCCAAATTGAAAAGGTGCTGAAATGACAAAGACGGAGTTAATGTCTATTCCATTCCATCCCTAAACTACCCAGGATCCTACACAAATACACACACACATATTTTCATACATTCATCTTTAAAAGTGTTTTTCTCTATGACAGTGCAAAATTTCTTTTCCATATATAAAAACATGCTCTCTCCCCTCCAAAAGGAGAAATCACAAAACTCATCCAGTCATTACCTTGTGCTCCAAAGTCCAGGGTTTTTGGGTTGAATATGACTCCTTAGCCTCTAACAATCTATGGGTAAATAACAAATATAACTAACCCCAAACATATTCAATATTTCAATACATAAGGCACAACACAAACTCATTGGGAGACAGGAATCCCACCACCAGTGCCCACCGCTCTACATTGTACACCTACAGTGCTGGAAGAAAGAACAAGATCCTTCCTGGCAGCAGCGTGCCTTCCTTTGCCTTGTAAACTGCATGAGCTGGTAACCAAACCCAGAGAGGTGACCAATCTTGATTCTTGAACCTACACCACCAGCCCAGGGGCTTTCTCTTTGCCACAGATCTTGATGTTCTGCCCATCCCCCCAGTTCTTGGTTTAGCTGTATTCTTCCTGACTTTTGCCCCTATGTGTGACATGATGAAGACTCAATAATCCTTCTCCCGACGGACAACATCTCAGTGTCGTCTTTAGCAGTAGAATTGCTATTACCTTTGTTCTGCTGAGAAGTAGCAGCAGGAGGCATTTGGGTAAGGCCCAGGTCAGCCAAGCCTACCCCTGTCAGTTCTATCTTCTGTGTTCTTACCTCCCTGCTTTTTACTTAACTAACTTTAACTTAAGGTTCAAGAAGAAAATGTCATCTCAGACTTCTCCAAATGCACATGATTAGCTGACTCTCGGGTATCTCAGATTGCTGATTATAGACAGAAAGAGACTTCCAGCAAAGCTATATGCTGTTCCCTTTCTGCTTGGGGTTTGAGATCAACCCTTCGTTGTTTTTAGCAGTTTTATTGAAGTATAATTTCTATACTATGCAATTCACCTATTTAAAGTATAAAGTTCAACCACATTTTAATATATTCATATAGTTGAATGACCATCATCATAATCAATTTTAGAACATTCTCATTACTCCAAAGAAATCTTGTTCCACTGAGCACTCACCTCCCAATCCCCCCATTGTTCCCAGCCCCTGGCAACTACTAATCTATTTGCTGTCTCTATAGATTTGCCTATTTTAGACAATTGATATAAATAGAATAATATAAGATATGGTCCTTTGTGACTTAGCATGTTTTCCAAGGTTCATCTGCACTGTAGCATGTTTCAGACTTTGTCTCATTTTATTGCTGAGTAATATTCCATGTATGGATATACTATTATTCTTCTTCCATTCATCAGTTGAACATTTGGTTGTTGTCTATTCTTGGTTATTATGAACAATGTTTCTGTAAACATTCATCTATGAGTTTGTATCTGGATATATATTTTCCTTTCTATTAGAATAACTAAGGATGCAATTGCTGGACCATATGCTAACTCTGCTTAACTGCTTTATAAAGTCTGCATTTTCTGGAAATTATTATTATTTTAAAGACAGTGTCACTCTGTTGCCCAGGCTGGCCTGGAACTTGCAATCCTCCTGCCTCCTGAGTAAGTGGGATTACAGGCCTATGTCACTGTGCCTGCCTTTCTCAACATTATTAAAAGCATCAAAAAAATCATGAACTACACCGATATCTTGACATTTTTTACAAGTCACTTAGGCATTACTCATAGGGGGAACATGATCAGATTTTCCAAAATACAATAGGTAACACTTTAGTTTGTGGTTCTCCTATAACTCAAATCCCAGGTCTCAGATGGAGACGAAAGAATCCTCATTACCACTTACCACACCTCATCTCAGCCAGTTCTGCATGTTAGGGCCTCACACTTGCTAAATTCTACTTTCAGTTACTAATATGTATCTTATATTTGCAAGTGAAAGAAAAAGTTAGGTCTCTCATAAGAGGGGAATTTGATTCTGGCATATGATTTCAGATACAGTAGAATGCAGTGTACGGAGTCTAAATAGTGTTGAAAAACTAAACCAGAGGCAAGCTCTACTTTTCAGCAATCCCTTTCTGCTTTGGCTTAATTCTTGGGTGGGCTTGCTCCCCTGGAGAGAAAAAATGCTCTTAGAAGCTCATCATTCAAGATACCAAAAGGGATTCAGATCAGTCCCTTCTTAACAATGCTAACTGATCCTACAGGGGTAGGGTGGGATGTTATTCCTACTCTTGGTTCCCTTTCCAGGTTCAAGGGAATGGTGTGGTCAGCCGGGTTACACACTCATTGTTAAAGCAGGGATAGTGAGATCAAATGATCGATATTCATACTACGTAGAGAGGCTACTAAAGGACAAATATCTCTGAAAAACATTAAAGAAACAACTGTCCAATATACTTTCTGTATCTAATACATTTGGTCTTAGCTTTTTCATTTTTATGTCTTTATCAGTTTTTTTCTGTGTTATAGGAAATGGTCTCAAATTTGCTGCCTACATTTATTTAGTTTTCTGCAAGGTCAAGTCTAATTTTCCTCTTTTTACTTATAGTATCTATGTAGTTTCTTTTTAAATAATTATTTATTGGGACCAGCAGTTAGCATAATGGCTATGTCGCTGAACTCTCATGTAGCCAACCACGGTTCCAATCCTGGACCCAGTGGCTTAAACTCATGCTGGGTGTGTGTGCATGTGTGCCTAAGATCCTGAGAGGAAAATGGAGGAGAAGGGACTGTGGTGTGGCCATCCCCACTGGGGGGTGATTTCTCACTTTCTTTCTCTTTGTCTCTCTCTGTCTCTCTGGCAAGTGCACGTGCCCTGTAGCAAAAGCCTCTAAAAAATTATTCATTTAACTTTATTTATTATCATTATTTTTTAATCTTACTGGGGTGGCAGGGGAAGAGTGAGAAAATAAGCAGCCAGCCAGGATTCAAACCGTTATTGGCCATATGGGAGTCCAATGCCTTAACCATTACACCACCTGCTGGCCTTCTATGTCATGTTTTAAATATGCTTTATGTTTTTAAAATATTTTTTGAATCTACTCTTTCCTGGATAGTTCTTTAAAACCAGGACCCTGTCTTCAGAGGGGTTACTGTCTAGTAGAGAATAAAGCAAATAAACATGAAATTAGGATAAAGTAATATGATTAAGGAAGCTCAGAGTGCTTAGAAATACACAGTGCAGGGGCACCCAACCCAGCCTGGGAGGATTCAGAGGTTTCCTAAAGGAGAAGACATCTTTCAAGAATTAGTATTTAGGACTGGCCCAAGGCTTGGCATTTGGGGAAGCCAGATTTCACATCACTGACTGCGTACGTGCATATGCATGTGTGCTCCAAATCCCAAGATGGAGAAATGAAAACGGGATTGTGCTGTGACCACACCCCAGTGGGGAAATACTTTCTCCTCCTCTCTGTCTCTTTCTGGTAAGCACACATGCCCTCTGGGGGGAAAAGTTAAGAGTATTTATTAGACAGAAAATGGAGACCAAAGAAGGAATGGCATTTCAGGTCATAGAGCAGTGTGTACAAAGGCATGAAGATGTAAAAGAGCTCACCATGGAACAGGAAGACCAATGACTTCAGTGTCACTGGTATATACTGTGCAACGAGCAGCAAAAATAAGGCTGGTGAGGTACAGAAATAACACTGCAGCCGTGGGCCTGGGGGTTTGGATCAGGACTGGGGGCAATGGCACAGGAAAGTGATATGATCAGAGTTGCATTTTTAGAAAAGCAGCTCTGGAAGTAGTATGGAAAGGACCCTTCAGAATACAAGATTGCTTAAGAGGTCACTGCAACTGCAAGTGAGAGGTGGTAAGGGCCTTGATGATGTGAGTGTGGCAGGTTGTGACCTGTATGTGACCAGTTCCTTGTGATGAAAGCAGAAGGCACCTCCTTGGAGATTTACTCTGTGCTAATAGAAACTGGTCCTTACAGCACCAGCAGTCAGCGTAATGGCTATGTCGCTGGATTCCCACATAGTCAATGGCTGTTCGAGTCCCGGACCCTGTGGCTTAAACTCACGCCGGGCGCGTGTGCGTGCATGCCCAAGATCCCGAAAGGAGAATGGAGAAAAAGGGATTGTGGCATGGCCATCCCCCCTGGGGGGTGATTTCTCGCTTTCTGTCTCTCTGTCTCTCTTTGTCTTTCTGGTGAGCACATGCACCCTATAGCAAAACCTCTCCAAAAACAGGCAAAAGAAAAAGAAAATGGTCCTTACATGGTTCAAGTCTCCTACTCTATAAGGTAGTGATTTGAGTGTCTCGTTTTCAAAGAGACCTTCACTGGCCACCTTATCTAATGAAGCTATACCCCTCACACATACACGACTCAAATATAATTTCCCGGAGGAAAAAGGACATCATCCAGCTCACTGACCTCAGAACCCACCATAGTAGGAGCTTCAGCACGTGTGGTTAGTGGATGATTGTTCAATGAACTAAAGTCTTTCTCTTCTTAAGCCATTGTGCAGAAGCTCTTCAGGTCCAGGCTAATGGCAAGAAAGGCTTTTATGGTGGGGGTCATGGTTGAAAGGACAAAGATCATGGAGTGGAGGGACCTTCAGGGATGGCCCCTCTCTGAGCCCCTTATCTTGCCTTCCATGTTACTATAGTTCTACTGGCCTGAAGCGCGTTCATTAGTTATCAGGAATATAAAATATCATTCTTGTTAGAAGCAGTCTTCCCCAGTCACATAGAAGAATCCATCTGCAGAATGAAGCAACGTGGGTTAAAAGAAAAAGAGAAGGGAGGTAAGCAGGAGAAGGAAAAGGAGAAGGGGGAGGAGGAGGAAACAAAGGGTAAAAAAAAGGTGGGGGAGAAGGAAAACGAGGAGAAAAGGGAGGAAGAAAGCAGAGCCAAGCAATGGAAAGTCAGAGGCATCTCACTGCACCTCATCTCTCAGACTTTGCAATTATGTGAACCGACTAACCGCTGGAGCTAAGCGAATATATGTTTGTTTTTGGACTTTTAACTGAAAGAGTCCAAACTCAGTTAATAACAAATCTAAAACTCTATTTCAACACCTACCAAACATGTTCTTTAAGAACACAGTTTACCAATTTGCGTTTCTAATTTTTTCTTTTTTTTTAAATTTTGATCTTTGAGGAGTTCTTATTCTTTCCTTGAGATTTTGAAAGAGCCAGAGGATGGAAAAAAAAAAACTTTGTAGGGTGATTCTCACAGTTTATTTTTGTTGTGTTTCTCTTAAATCTCCTTACATGTTTATGTTAGATACTACTGTGGGTCTCATGTTATCCACAGAATCTTAAAAGGGATTATTAGCATAGCTGTGGCTTTTTCTCTTTAAAGTAAACCCCATCTTAACTTGGAATTTGTATTCCTTGAGGGATTGTCTTTTTCCAGATACACATAATACTAAATATTTTAATCAAATATGTGATCAAAATATTTTCCATTTACTTCTTTTATTTCTTTAATGGATTCATGTTACCCATTCTTTCTGGAAGAGAATTAATTTGGAATAAAGGCTCAGCTTTTATATTCCAAAATATGAGAAAATAATTTCTTGTTCGTGGTACATATAAAATGTCAGTATAAATGTGCAGTGTTTAGTTAGTCATATGTAGTTCAAGAATAGGTTTTCAATTATATATACTAATATTAAATTAAATTAATTGTTCTTGGGATGTCTCTGTCATGGCTCAAGGTTTCAGTTTTGAGTATATCTTGAGCACTTTCCAAAGATCCTTTCAGAAGTCCCACATTATTTCAACTCTCTCTTTCTCATTCTCAGTGGGATCAGTCTCCCCGGTCTGCAACTCTGAATCTGTCAGCCCTAAGCTCAGGGAGTGCATCCTGCCTTTACTACAAGCTCAGAAAGGTCCTGGGTTGGGAACCAGCAGTTAGCGTAATGGCTATGTCGCTGGGCTCCCATGTAGTCGACCGTGGTTCGTGTCCCAGACCCGGTGGCTTAAAACTCACGCCGGGCGCGTGTGCGTGTGTGCCCAAGATCCCAAGAGGAGAATGGAGGAGAAGGGATTGCGGCGTGACCATCCCCCCTGGGGGGTGATTTCTCGCTTTCTGTCTCTATGTCTCTCTCTGTCTGTCTGGCGAGCGCACGCGCCCTACAGTGAAAATCTCTCCAAAAAAAAAAAAAAAGAAAGGTCCTGGGTTGAAGCGGAGGTTGGTTCAGTACCAGACATTAAACTCTGTTCTACTGCTGGTCTGTGTCTTTTGGCCTATGCCTGGTCTGGTGTTTGTTTCTGTTGTTGCTTTCTCTTCCCAAATTTGCACACCTCCTGTTTATCCTTCTGTGGGGGTCTGGTCTCCCACTGGATCAATTTCATGGCTATTCATGACTTACTTGCTAATGCTTATTCTGGCTTCTTTTGCCCCCAAATGGGACAAGGGTTGCTGACCCTTGCTTTTTATTCCATCCAAGTCTTGTATCCAGCCACACTCATTTGTGGTCCACTATCCTGGTGCTAATTCATCATATCTGCTGCCAGTTCTTAGAGATGATCAAGTGGGGAAGAACAGACAAAGAGCCAGGAACCAAGAGAAAGACAGAAACTATGGAAACTGACTCAAGAAGAAATAAAAATCTGAATATTACTATAGCAAGTAAGGAGATTAAATCAGTATTTTTAAAAATGCACACGCACACACACACACACAAAAAAAACCCAAGCCCATATATCTTCAAGAAATTCTGCAAAAAGTCCATGAAGAATTCATACCAAATATTTATAAATTCTTCTAGAAAAGTAGAAGAGAAAGGAATACTTTCCAAATCATCTTGTAAAATCAGTTATTACTTGATACCAAACCGAAACATATCAGAAGAAAGGAAAATTACAGACCAATTTTTTTTAAGGTTTTCACTGGAAAGGAGAGAGACAGGGAGAGACAGTGAGAAGGAAAGTGAGAAATCACCCCCAGGAGGATGGCCATGCCACAATCCACTTCTCTTTTCTCCTCCTAGAATCCTGGGCATAGGTGCACATGTGCCAGGCACTATTTTCAAGCTGCGAGGTCTGGGACTCCGAACCACAGTCGGCCATGTAGGAGTCCAGCATCTTAACCACTATGCCACCTGCTGACCCCTGGACCAATATTTCTTATGACTATGTATACAATTAGACAAGAAAAAGAAGTAAAAGGCATCCAAATTGGAAAGGAAGAAGTAAGACTATTTTTTAAAATGACGTGACTTAAATCCTTAGGACTTCGTTAAAAAAAAAAAAAAAAAAAACTATTAGAATTACAACTGAATTCATCAGGGCTGCATGATACAAGATTGATATGTAAAAAGTAATAGTATTTTTTGGGCCAGCAGTTAGCGTAATAGCTATGTTGCTGGACTCCCACATAATTGACCACAGTTCGAGTCCTGGACCCGGCAGCTTAAACTCATGCCAGGCACGTGTGCATGCATGCCCAGAATCCCGAGAGGAGAATGGAAGAGAAGGGATTGTGGCGTGGCCATCCCCCCCTGGGGTGGGGGCGATTTCTCGCTTTCTGTCTCTCTGCCTCTCTCTGTCTTTCTGGCAAGTGCACGCACCCTATAGCAAAAACCTCTCCAAAACAAACAAACAAACAAAAGTAATAGTATTTTTTGGCTTCGTGGTTGAGGGCGCTGGACTCCCACATGGCTGACTGTGGTTGGAGTCCCAGACCTGGTGGCTTGCTTTCTCACTTTCCCTCTTTCTCTTTCTTGCTCTGTTGCTCTCTGGTCAAATTTAAATAAGTAAGTAAGTAAATAAATAAACTAAAAGAATTCTTTTCCAAAAAAAGTAATAGTGTTTTTATATATTCACAATGATCAATCCAGAAATAAAATTAAGAAAACAAGGATCAACAGATGGTGTGAAGGTTAAAGCACTGGATCTCACATGACTGACTCTGCAGTTAGAGTCCCAGACACAGTGTTTTGCAAAATACGCTAGATGAGAGTGTGTGTGTGTGTGTGTGTGTGTGTGACCTCTGAGACTGGAGGAAAAGGGATTGCACAGTGGCCATCCCCCTGGGGGCTGATTTCTTTTTTTCTGTCTCTGGTGAGCACACACTTTCTATAGCAAAAGTCTCTCTTTAAAAAAAAAAAATTTAAAACATTTGTATATAAAAAACTCCTACACATCGATAATTAAAACATAATCCAACTTTAAAATGGGCAAATGACAATAGACATTTTTCCAAGGAAGAAATACAACAAGCACATGAGACATGGTTAACATCATTGATCACCAGGGAAATGCAAATCAAACCCATAATTAGACACCACTTTATATCCATTAGGATGGCTAAAATCAAGAAGTCAGATAATAATAAGTGTTGGTGAAGATATGGACAAATTGGAACTCTTACGCACTGCTGGTGAGAATATAAAATGGTATAGTCCCTTGGGAAAATAGAGTGGGAGTTACTCAGACTATT
Organism: Tupaia belangeri chinensis; assembly: GCF_000334495.1. Lineage (NCBI taxonomy): Eukaryota > Metazoa > Chordata > Mammalia > Scandentia > Tupaiidae > Tupaia > Tupaia belangeri. Next base: position 2,277,678 of record NW_006160167.1, on the reverse strand, counting down.
GAACACGAGGTTACCATACAACCCAGAAATTCTACTTCTACATATATATCCGAGATAAATCAGAATACAGGTCCACACAGACACTTCTACCCACATTTTTATGTGAGCATTATTCATAAGAGCAAAATGTAGAAAACAACCCAAATGTCCATTAACTAACGAATAGGTAAATAAAATGTGATCTTTTCATGTAATGGAACATTACTGAGTCATAAAAAGAACAAAATATTCATATATTGCTCTAATACAGATGAATCTTGAACTATTAGGTTAAGGAAATAAATCACTCACAAAAGGCTGCATATCTATTATTTCATTTATATGGAGGTCCAAAATACAGAAATTTGTTTTTAAAAAGTAGATTAGTGGTTACTTAGGGGAGGGGGAAAGAAGTGGACGGTAAAGGAGGGACTAGCAAAAGAATAGTTAACTTCCTCTTGGGCCACTTCCGTGGCCTGGTGGTTAAGTCAACCAGATCCCACAAGGCCAACTGTGCAGTTGGAATATCTGCCCCAGTTGGTTAAAAACACACTAGGCAGGTGATATAGTGGTTAAGTCACTGTACTTCCACGTGGTCGACTAAGGTTTGGGTCCCAGACCTGAAGGCTTGCTTTCTCCCTTTCGCTCTCTCTTGCTGCCTCTTTCTGTTAAAATTAAAATAATAATACTAATACATAAAATAATTATTTAAAAAAAGGCATGCTGGGTGTGTGCGTGTATACCTGAAATCTCTACGGAGTGGAGAAAAGAGGAGAAGGGATTGTGATGTAACCATATCCCATTGTGTAGTACTTTCTCACTTTCCACTCTTTCTATCTCTTTCTTACTGATGAACATGCACATTGGCAAAGAAAAGATAACAGGAAAGGAAAGGGAAGGGAAGGGACAGGGAGGGAAGGGCAGGGAAGGGAAAGAAGAAAGGAAAGGAAGGGAAAGGGAAAGGGAAAGGGAGAGGAAAGGGAAGGGAAGGGAAGGGAAGGGAAGGGAAGGGAAGGGAAGGGAAGGAAAAAAAGAATGGGGAACTTCTTGAGGTGATGAAAAAGTTCTAAAACTGATTGGTAATGGTTACACATATTAGTGAATGTACTAATAGCCACCTACTAGTACATTTTGGAGGTGAATTATATGGTATATGAATTAGATTTCAATGAAGCTGTTGAAAACAAGCAAACAAACAATAACCAAATCCACCTAAGGATTGTATTTGGTGACTTATCAAAACACTAAAGAACTTTGAACATCTAGTACAGATTCCAGAAGGTTTAGCTTCATGGAATTGTTTATTTTGCAATTAATGGAAGTTAAAGGACCATTCTCAAAAACTGTTACTTGGGATTTAGAATTTCTAGTTGTGACTCTTACCACAAGTACAGCACCTGTCCCATCTTTCAAAGGACGATTTATTTGCCTAATTAACAGACCAAGAGTACTAACTTTCTATTAAGGAGAGCAGAATAAAGAGAGAAGATTAAATAGCTTATTTGTTCATTGTTTGAAAAAGTATGCTAGTGAAGAATAGATAGGTTTAAACTTCTTTATGAGTTACGGCCATTTCAAGTTCTTAAAAAAGAATAATGCATTCCAGTCCTTTTAAAACTTCTAAGAGTGACATCAATGACCATAAAGTAGAAGCTAAGTGAGTATTTCAAGTTAAAAATAATTGCTAGACCAACCACTGGTTATAAGCAATGAAACTAAATACAGAGTTATTGAATTAGGGATAAAAGAAAAAGAAAAAAATACAAATCCTGAGGAAGGAACTGTAACACTATCTAATAGGGAAATGATAACAGAATAAACTATGAGGCAAAACTAGAGAAAGGAGAAAATGAAAAGAAAAGCATGTGCGACTTGGTAGTTAAGGTAGCTGAATCCCACCCAGGGAATAGTGTGGTTTGAGTCCCAGCCCTGGTGGCACATGCCAGGCACATGTGCTGTGGGCAGAAAAATCTAAACAGGATGGAGAAATGGAAGATAAGGAGTTGTGGCATGATGATGCCCCACTTGAGTACACTTTTTCCTCTCTTTCTTTGTCTCTTGCAGTGAACTCTCTGGAAGATTTTTTTTAAAAAAAGGAAGGCATGTGTGAAATAATTAACTGAGTGCTAGAAAATGTGATAATTTTTTTTTGAGCGTTTTTTTGCCATAGGGCGTATGCGCTGGCCAGACAGACAAAGAGTCAGAAAGCGAGAAATCACCCTCCCCCAGGGGGGATGGCCGTGTTGCAATCCCTTCTCCTCCATTCTCCTCTTGGGATCTTGGGCACACACGCACACGCACCTGGTGTGAGTTTAAGCCACTAGGTCTGGGACTCGAACCGCGGTTGACTACATGGGAGTCCAGCGACATAGCCATTACTCTAACTGCTGGTCCCAAAATGTGATAATTTTGATTAGGTCATTTTCGAACTAATTTTCCCATATGTTTGCTAATGGCTAAGTGTGCACATGGACCTTTTTTTACGTTTTGTTTTGTTTTGTTTTTCTGTTTGTTTGTTTGCTATAAAGCATATGCACTCACCTTAGAGCAAGAGAGAGAGAGTGAGAAATCCCTCCCCCCCCAGGGGGGCTGGCCATACCACAATGTGCACTCACCTTAGAGTAAGAGAAAGAGAGTGAGAAATCACTCCCCCCCACAGGGAGGCTGGCCATACCACAATTTCTTCTCCTCCATTTTACTTTGTGTATAAAGAACTCTATCTAGCAAATCAATAATAAAAAGACATCTCAGTTTAAAAATGGTCAAATGGCTGCTGACATTTTTCCAAGGAAGAGATATAATGAGCACATGAGAGATGCTTGACATCCATGTTTAAAAGTTTTAAAAATGGACCAGCTTGGTGGCACAGCAGTAACATGCTGCTCAAGCAATGCTGGATCCATAAGGAAGATTGCAGGTTCTGTTCCCCAGTGAACCTGCTCACTCTGGGTACACACACATGAGCTCGGCTGGCAGAGGGGACTAGAGGGGACCCACAGAGTGAGACCCTATTGAGGGTGGTTGTTTTTCTCTCTCAAATGAGCTAAACCTAAAAATAATAATAATGTAGATCTAATAACTTTTTTTTCAAAACATTCTTTTGTATTTGTTTCCTATGGTTAGCAAAGAAAGGTTGAAAATTGAGGTTCTGGACTTCACCATTATTTGCCCAGTCTGAAGGAATATGGAAAAGGATAGAGTCTCCAAAAGGAAGATATTTGTGCATAAGTGGAAACACAAATGAAAAACAGGATTGCTAAATATTCGTCAGTTAGAGGGAAACAAACTCAGTTTCTCTAAGATGAAATCATGCTTGACTAATACCTAAAAGTTCTTTCAGAAGGAAAAGAAATTTGTGGAGAAAGAGGAAATCAGGAACGTATTTGATTCTTGGGAAAAAAATCTTTGGCAATTTTTCACACCAATAGCTGTTTCTTAACTGAGTTACCCTAGGATCAGGCAGAGGGTTATATAGTGGATAAAGAATTAATGACAAATAGTAGGGCAGCGACATTATTAAATTGTGAAGTGTAAATTGTGGTATTTCCTGTGGAATCAATCCTGGGTCAATCTGATTTAATGGTTTATTATGTTTTGGAAAAGAGAGTGCACAGTAAATTCTCTAAATTTGAAAATGATACTAAATTTTTATAGGAAGTGATATGCCAAAATGACAGGGATAAACTATGCAAAGCAAAAATGGCAGATGTATTTTGGCCTAAGTAGAAGTTAACAAACCCGTTAGTAGGAAAACTATCCGAGCTCTAGTTATAGATAGATTTAATTGCTAAGTCATGGTGGGGCACAGGGATCCAGGCATCACTGAGGCTGTTCTTTAAAGATATCTCGGTGTGCTATCGAAGTTCAAAAGGTCAGCACAAGGTTATCAGAAACAAGATAACTGGCACCTTACTGTTCTACTCATGAGCAGCTCTGCCATCATGACCACTCACAGCACATGGTTCTGAGACCCAAAACATGGATAGGAGCTGACAGTGCAGGCCAAGCTTTTCTACCCTGGCAATGGAACATGCTTAGCCATAAATACTGAGTGTGGGTTGGCTGCATCACTGGTAAGAGTCTAGTGCCATTTCTTGAGTCTGTTAGGCACCAGAAAATGGAAGGATTGATTTAGACATTCACCAAGAGGCTACAATGTGAAAGGCACTCTGCTAGATGTTAGCAAGACACACAGAAAAATAGGACAGTGACCCTGTCTATTTGAACTCCAAGTCTACCTGAAGAAATGAAACAATCACAATATGGGAGCGATGGCAACTATGCTATATGAAGGAATGACTGCGAGTGTCCAGAGGAAGGGCAAACCAAACTGCCATCCATTCAGTTGACATTTATTGAATACCACTATCCATCCATTCATGTATTACATCAATATTTATTTGCTGCTTACAGTCTGCCAGTCACTGTTTCAGGTGCTGGGAATGTAGCGGAGAACAAGACACAGTCACTGTTCCCATGGTGTTAAGATAGATTTGTTTAAGGAATCAAAATGAAGTTAATAACAAAAATCAAATAGGTGCCATGAAGAAAATGAAACAGATGTGATAGTGAGGCTGGAGGCTGGTGGTTTCTTTATATGAGATGTCAGAAAAAGTCTCTCAGAGAGGTGGCCTCTGACCTGACACCTGTTGACGAGGAGCCTGCTGGATGAAGATGTATAGGAAGAGCTTTCTAGGCAGAAGGAATAGTATAGGCAAAGGCCCTGAGGTGGGAAGGAGCTTAGTGTTCCTAAGAAACGAAGACCAGCTATCTAGCTCAGAGAGCCTGGAGAAGTTAGGCAAGGCTGAAGCGAAGACCTGGTTCTTCCCTCTGAAGATCCTTCCCAGCCCCATGGAGAGAAGATGTCATGTAAGCACTTACGAGGTAACATGAGGAATGCACAGAGAGGGAGACATTGATTTTCCTTTAAATATGAAACAAAAGTGAAAGATACGTTTATTATATTTTCAGAAATAACAAGGAGCAAAAAGCTGAGGAGGAGGGCCCATGAAAAAAGATATCACAAATACACAAAATGTGGATGCAGGTTAAGGGTAAGCTATACTGTAGGAGCAGAAGCAGCAGTAGGAGTGAGCAAAGAAGACACTGGCCAAGGTTGGGGAAAAATTGGGAGACTGAGCGCATACCCTGCAGGGTGGTGATGGCCACAGCAAGTCAATCGAGCCCACCTACTTTCCACCAGAAACCTTTCAGGACTAAACTCAGAGTTTTGTTCTTGACACTTAAGCTTTTGTCCAAGTAAAACACAAAGAGGTCTGGGAGAAGAAACACATTACACTTAATTACCTCACATTGCTTCCTTCCTTTGTATGTGTAATCTTCAAGCAGTCCCAAGAATGCCAGCCCCTTAGTATGGATTTTTATTCATGGTTATAGCTTTTCCATCTTTAGAATAAGGCGATAGATATTAATGTGTCATTTGTAGCTATGAATCAGAACAGAGCAAAGAAATGGTTTTAGGAAGGCAGCAGAGAGGGTCTTAGGAGTCAGGCTCAAAGTCTGTGAACTTGGGCCAGTCCAAGTTCAGTGGTTAAAGGACCCAGATCCCACATGGTCAACCACGGTTCAAGTCCTGTCCCAGCAGCTTGGGTGCCTATGTGCATATGCCCAGAATCTTTAGGGGAAGGAGAGTGGAGAAGGGAGGATTGAGATGTGCCTATGCCCTATTAAAGGGTACTTTGTCTTTCTCATTCTCTCCTTCTCTCTCTGGTGCATGAGCCCTTTGATAATAATCTTTTTAAGTCCATGGACTTGCTTCATTGTGGGACCTGAAGAAAATTACTTAATTATATAAAATCTTAATCTCCTCATCTTAAAGAATGTCAGCCCAAGAGATTCATTATAGAGGTTTGTTTTGGTTTTGTTTTTGCCAGAGGGCATGTGCATTGCTGGAGAAAGAGAAAG
>NW_006160167.1:2264676-2271513 GCF_000334495.1 Tupaia belangeri chinensis | reverse complement strand
TGCTCCCCGAGGAGAATGGTCAGGCTGCAGTCCTTTCTCCTCTATTTCTCCCTCCTGTCAGAATTTTGGCCACACATGCCTGGCATGTTTTTCAAGTCTTCGTGTCTGAGATTCAAGCCATGTGGTCATCCATGTGGGTTCCAGCTGCCCCAACTACCAAGCCACCATCTGGCCCTGGAGTTTTCTTTAAAAAAATAAAAGTTTATTTTGTTTTGTTTTGTAATTGCCAGAGGACATGTGAATTTGCCAGAAAGTGGCAGGGAGATAGGGGGAGAGAGAGAGAGAACATACTCCCCATTGGAGCCTGGTCACACCATAGTCCCTTCTCCTCTTATTTCTCCATCCTGTTGGAATTTCGGACATGCCTGCACCTATGTCAGGGTATTTTTCAAGCTCCTAAGGCCAGGATTTGAATCACTGTAGGCCACGTGGGATACATCTCTCAACCACTAGGCTGAAGGGCTAGCCCTGTTAAAGAGTTTTAACCAGATATTGCTAGACTCAATAAATGTTTAAGAGTCTGTCCTTCCCACTCAAATATATGCCCCAAATTTGGAGGTGTTCAGGAAGGCCTGGTCCGGGTGGGAACCAGGTGATCACACACCCTGGGAAAAAAGGGCAGACAGTAGGCAAAGCCATGAGAAGTTTCCAGGGGGAGAGATAAGCATGAAAAATAAAATTTAGCTTCATTACTAAAAACTTTAAAAAATTCTGAGTAGAAGAACTATGGAACTCCTGAATTAAAGAATTTCTCCCCTTCTTAATGCAGGAAGCTAATGCAGACATTGGTTTCAAGGGTGTTAAAATATAATAGGGCTAAAATTTTTTTGCCAGGATTTTGATAACAAAATCCAAACATTAGAACCACCCATTCCACTTGCCAAAATTTAAACTAAATTAAGCTCAAATCAACCCTCGGTAAGTATATCCAATGAGGGAAAACATTTTTTATGCTGCCTGGTCTGGGATTCTAGCAGACAATCTTCAGCTATGTAAATTCATAGGCCTCTTTAATACCATGTCAGTCTAGGTCCACATCAATTGTTTCTCGCCAGGAAAATGGGTTTTTCATTTGGCAAGGGCTCAATGCCAGACAGCACAGAGCTTTTTGGAGGCATAAGAACTCTTAAATATCACCAGTCACAGTCAATGCAATTTCAGCTCATGCGATTTCAGTTAACACAATCATTTCAAGGACTGGGAAGACAGAAATGAGAACACTGGTATCAGAGAAACTGCAAAATCTATTCAAATGGCATCTCCTGAAGAAGGAGTCTGATGACCAATGCCGGGTTCTTAGTTCTATTAATAAACTAAATGTAGGACTTAATTGGATGAAGTGACAGATTCTAGTACTTTTCATTCTTATGTACACAGAACAGGTTCCAACCAGCCTAGCAGAGAGTCAGGCACTCACCCTGTGGATTGGCCAATTTAGTCTGAGGCAAGGAGGCACTCCCAAACATGCCAGACTCCTTGGAAGTATGTTAAGTGATATTGATGATGGCCAGGGCTGCCAAGGATGTCAAATGTAGTTAAAAGTGAGCAGAGCCCAAGCCTATTGCCCCTGGGTGGGGACACAGTTGATTTCAAGAGAATACAGTTCCTTTTTTTTTTTTTTTTTGTGGTGTGTACAGAAGAACCCTAGCCTGGGATCTTACTTGGCATGGAGAACATCAAGATAATATGAAGGATGCTGGCATTGCAGATTTTTGTCTTTGCAAAAAAAATAATGAGACTGGTGTCATCAACATCAGCAGCATTTTCCATCTTGTTTATTCTTTTTGCTTAATTTCTTTTTAGGAAGGGCAGTAGAGCTTTGATGTGGAGGACAGACTCGCAGATTCTCTGGGGTTGAACATTGGGTCTCCCACTTGCTAAATGGTTAGATCATTTAACCTTCCGGTGCCTCAGTTTCCCCATATATATAATACAGATAACAATGTTATGATAGTAAAGATTTACATTAAGGAATTCATAAATATACAAGGAGTAATAAATTCATACTATAATTTCATTTTCCATAAACTTTTTGAGTTCCCCTCCTATATGAAAATGTTTAGCATAGCCTAACATGGTAAATACTAAAGTTAGCTATTATTATTTTATGCATATTATATGTAACAACTCATCAATGTTTATATTCCCACTATCTGCAAGCAATAGAAACATTTGGGAAAGAAGCATAACATAGTCATGGTTGCAGGTAGCAGATGGTGTGGTTATTAAGGTACTGGACTCCCACATGGCTGACCATGGTTCGAGTCCTGGACCTGGCAGCTTGCTTTTCCACTTTCTCTCTCTCTGTATCACTCTGTGGTTAAATTTTTTTTTAAATGATGATGAATAAAATTAAATTAAAGCAATTTTTAAAAAAGATAGTCATGGTAGAAAAACCATTTGCCTATGCAGTATTTATTCTTTCTTTCTTCCTTATTAACATTATCTTTATTTTGCTGTAGTTAGCAGACTATATTTCCTAGCTTTCTTTGCAAATAAGATAGATCATGTGAGTACTCTATTGTCAATAAGATGAAAATGAAGATTTTTGATGGGGCTTCTTAAAAAGAAGGCTGAATTGGCTTGGTTTTATACCACTTTGTCATCAATCCTTTCTTTTTCCTGCCATCTAAAACATATTTTTAGAAGACTACTAGCCTTTTCCTGTATCTAAATTGGCTAAAGTTCCAACAACCATCACATAAACCTGAGGATAAAAACACTCTATAGGGATAATGAAATAAGAAACTAGAAAAAGATTCATTTTCTGGGGGCCTTATAGAGAAGCTGTACCAGCCATGAGCTGCCAGACTTGTCATTTAATCAGAGAAAAATCCTTCCTGTTGAATCTACTAGCTATTTAGAGTATCTATTTTACAAATAATCCAATTTAAAAATAGGCAAAAGATTTGACCAAACATTTCTACAAAAGAAGACATACAAATGGCCAACAGGTATATGAAAAATTCTCAACATCATTGATCATTAGGGAAATGCACAGCAAACCACAGTGAGATATCATGTCACCTCAGTAAGAATGCTCAAAAAAGGCAAAAAATAACAAATGCTGGCAAGATTATGGAGAAAGAACTCTTGCACGTTGTTCGTAGATATGTAAATTAGTAAAGCCATAATGGAAAAAAGTATGAAGAGTCCTCACAAAACTAAGACTAGAGTTACCATATGACCCAGTAATCCCACTACTGGGTATATGGGTATATATCAAAAGGACATGAAATCAGCATGTTGAAGAGATTTCTGCACTCTCATATGTACTGCAGCACTAAAGCCAAGATTCTCTTAGGAATCAACCTAAGAGCCCTCAATAGATAGAATAAAGAAAATGTATATTGTGCATGGAATACTATTCAGCCATAAAAAAGAATGGAATCTGTGCATGGACAGATCTGAAGATTATCATGTTAAGTAAAATAACTGAGTCACAGAAAGGCCAATACCTAATAATCTTGCTCATTAGAGGAATCTAGAAAAGTTGACCTCAGAGAAATAGAAAATAGAATGGTTGTTACCACAAGCTAGAAATGGGAGAGAGTAGAAAGGGATAGGAGAGGTTGGTCAATGAGTTCAAAATTACAGAGAAGAGGAACAAGTTCTAGTGTTCTTTTGCACAGAAGGTTGACTGTAATTAACAATGATAAATATTTCAAAATAGCTACAAGAAACTGTTTTTGAATGGTCTCACAATAATGATGTTTGAGGAAATTACTATGCTAATTACTCTAAACTGATGATTGTACTTTGTATGCATGTATAGAAACATGCACTGGGGGCTAGCAGATGGCATAATGATTATGTCACTGGACTCTCACGTAGTCAACTGCAGTTCGAGTCCCAAAATCGGTGGCTTGAAACTCATGCCCACACATTTACATGCCCAAGGTCCCAAGTGGAGAATGGGAGAGAAGGGATTGCAGTGTGGCCATCCCCCTGGGGGGGGGGTGATTTCTCACTTTCTGTCTTTCTGTCTCTCTCTCTCTGTCTTTTCAGCAAGTGCACATACCCTATAGAAAAAATCACTCTGAAAAAGAAAGAAAAAATAAACACACACTCTATGGGGGCCACCAGGTGGCATAGTGGTTAAGAAACTGAACTCTCACAAGGCCAACTATGATTTTGAGTCCTGGACTCAGTGGCTTCAAATTCACACCAGGCATGTGTGCATGCATGCCCCAAATCCCAGGAGTAAAATAGAGGAGAAGGGATTGAGGTGTGGCCATCCCCACCAGGGAGGTCATTTCTCACTTTCCCTTTCTCTGTCTCTCTCGGGTGAGTCCACATGCCCTATAGCAAAAACCTAAAAAAAGAAAAGAAAAGAAAGAAACATCCCCAAAATATGTACAATTATTATGAGTCATTTAAAAATCCAAGTGAATAAATAGAAACAAGAACACATTTTTAGGGAAAACATAGGATTTTTGTTTTATATAACCAAACTCAATTCCTGAGTGCTTTCACTGTCTGTATCCTAACTGAATCCTCTGTTTCCTTGATCTCATGGCTTCCTCTTTCTCGGTTGATTCCCTTGTGCTGGTGGAATACATCGCAGGTAACTTCATGGGCAAAGTACACAACCACGCTTTCTGAGATTTTGGATTTTAGTAAAACACTGGTTTAGCTGCCACATCAAAGGTCAAAATACCAGAGGCTTAAATGATACGAAAGTTAGTATCTGTCATTTTTTTTAGAGAGAGATATATTTGCTGTGTGGCATGTATGCTCCCCAGAGAGAAAGAGAAGCAGAAAGTGAGAAGTCACTCCCCCCAGGGGGGATGGCTACACCACAATCCCTTCTTGTATGCACATACATACACATGCCCGGCATGAGCTTTTAATTTTTTAATTTTTTTTTTTTTTAAGATAGAGCTTTTTGCTATAGGACACGTGCACTTACCAGAGAGACAGAAAGCCAGAAATCACCCCCCAGGGAGGATTACCTTGCCACAATCCTTTCTTCTCCATTCTTCTCTTGGGATTTTTGAGCATGCACACACATGCGCCCATTGTGAGTTTTAAGCCACTAGGTCTGGGACTCAAACTCCAGTCAACTATGTAGGGGTCTAGCAACATAACCATTATGCCATCTGCTGGTCCCCACCCAGCATGAGTTTTAAACTGCTCAGTCCAGAACTTGAACCACAGTGGACTAGGTGGGAGTCTGGAAACATAACCAGTATGCCATCTGCTGGTCCCAGGTATCTGTCATATTAATACTCGGCTCATTAGCAGTTCAAGGCGAAGATGGAGAACTCTGGCTGATTGTATTGTCTTATTGCTACTTTCACTTTCAACAAGTAGCTCTCCGTAGTCCATGCTGGCTGCTTTAGTACCTTCCATCACACACATTTTAGTCAGAAGGAAGTGAAGAAGAAGGGAAAGGCAAGCTCCCCCTCATTCAGAGCATGACCCAGTCATTGCAAGTATCAGTTCAGCTCTCTTCTAATCTGCCAGAATCTAATCACATATTCACATCTAGCTGCAAGAAAGTGTAAAAAGGTGAGAAAGGTAGTTTTTTGGCAACCTGGAGAAGCCATGTATTATTTATTATCATAGAAGAAGAGGAAAATGACTATTGGGAGAACAATCACTGTCGCACTAGTCTGGAAAATGTACATATTTGCATATGTGTAGATATCGATAGATAATTACTAGAGGGTGCATGCGCTCACCAGGCAAAGAAAAGGAGAGAAACGGGGAGAGGGCATGTCCCGACAGGGTGTATTCATCCCACAATCCATTTTCCTGTTTCTCCATCCCTTCTGGATCTGGGGCATGCACACATACATAGCATGTTTTTAAAGTTACCAGGGTGGTCTCAAACTGCGGTCAGTCATGTGAAATTGGTCTCCCTATACACTTCACTTAACCACTGTGCTACATGCTGCCCAAAGTTCATCTTGATATTGCCTGGCAAGACAGGGGAGTAGCAAGGCCCCCTGGAACCCTGTTACTGTAGAATAGCCCAGTAGTTTTTCTGCAAGGACAAGAGCCTTCCACAGGACTGCCCCAGACTGATTCTCTCTCCTGGCCACACAGCCCCTTAGCTTGAAAGGGCAGAGTCTCTGCAAGCCAGGTTCCCAGGTGCAGCCCATGTGCCCACTTGCTAATTGCTGCTCCCTTTCCTGCTCTGTCTATATGCTATGGTTTTAGATCATGGCATGCAGACTTCTCAGGCACGTTGCTGATGGTGTAGAAATTCCATATTTTGTAAAGTTCTCAAAGTGCTCACTGTTGCGTATCTGTTTAGTTTTTTTATTCTGTCTGTCTAGAATCTGCACACTGAGTGTTCATTCTTCAGGGTTAGTAACAGCCTTACAGCCCTGACGACGAACATTCACTCAAAGGCTGTTATGTCTAGGGCTGGGGCCAGCTACCTATGTCATATAATTGGGTCTCCTCTACAGTCAGGCTCTCATCCTGTGACCATTTCACGCAGTCTAGGAGCTTTTGTGCCCTCCATCCAGTTGAAGAGACATTCATTGACCCATGACTAATTAGCTCTGGATAAGGTGCTTCCCTGTGGCATTGAGACATGGGATTGCTAAATTTTAATGAACTAGAAGTAGCCAAAGACACAATGAGCTCTCCAAAGTAGTGAGACATTATAATGGGAAATATATAAGGTGAGTAGGAACCCTGCAAAGAATTTATGGAATGTGCATTACATGTCAGACATTGTATATACATTGACTGTTAGAGATCAGGTTGCCCAGGAAACAGACTCTGGAGTAGAGATTAGAGTGCAGAAATTTTACTGGAAGTGACCTCAGCACCAATACCTGAGAGGGATGAAGGAAGCAGGACTGAGCAGAGGAAAGA
>NW_006160167.1:2262653-2264373 GCF_000334495.1 Tupaia belangeri chinensis | reverse complement strand
AAAGAGTGGAATGATGAGGCCGGTGCCGGAGAGGCCTGAACCAGTCCTACTGTAAAAGCCTCCAGAACTGGGATGGACCTTCAGAGTTTTCCTAACTTGAGGGAAGGGGTGGGCCTTTCCACTCCCCTCATATGAGTGATAGGTCATTGGACACTTCTGACACTGGGGAAGGGTTATAATTCTGACCAACTCCCTTCAGCTAAAGGCAATTTTCTGAAGAGCTTTAGCTGTGAAATGTCCATAGGCAAGGTTCCTAGTAGCAGGCAAGGGAGAAGAGTGCTGTCTCTGGCCCTGAAAGGGTAACCTGGGGGGGGACCAGCGGTTAGTGTCGCTATGTCACTGGACTCCCATGTAGTCGATCGTGGTTTGAGTCCCAGACCCGATGGCTTAAACTCACACCGGGTGCATGTGTGTGCGTGCCCAAAATCCCAAGAGGAGAATGGAGGAGAAGGGGTTGTGGTGTGGCCATCCCCCCGGGGAGGTGACTTCTCGCTTTGTCTCTCTGTCACTCTCTGTCTCTGGTGAGCGCACGCTCCCTATAGCAAAAACATCTAAAAAAAAAAAAAAAAAGATTAACCTGATCAACACCTGCCAGCACCCACCATATTATATTATTTAATCTGTGTGACCATCTTATGAGTAGTTATTATAATTATCATTTAAAAATGAAGAGACTCAGTCAAACCTCTGTGGTGCAGTCAGTAGCATGGTGGATTGCAGACCTGGAAACCACATGATAACCATGGTTCAAGTTTCTGGTTCACTCAGCCTGCAAACATTCCAGGTGGATGAGCACATGTACCCAGGTTCCTGGTGGGTTAGAGGACTGGAGGAAAGGGATCGTGGCATGACTGAGCCCTGTAGAGAGTGCTTTTCTCTGTCTCTCATACACACACATACATTCAATCATGAGTAAAAAAGAAAATAAATAAAAATGAGAGGGACCAGCAGTTGGCATAATGGCTATGTCACTGGACTCCCATGTAGTCAACCACAGTTTGAGTCCCAGACCCAGTGGCTTAAACTCACACCGGGCATGTATGTGTGCATGCCCAAGATCCCAAGAGGAGAATGGAGGAGAAGGGATTGTGGCATGGCCATCCCCCCTGGGGGGTAATTTCTTGCTTTCTGTCTCTCTGTCTCTCTTTCTTTCTGGTGAGCACATGTGCCCTATAGCAAAAACCTCTCCAAAAAAAAAAAAAAAAGATGAAACCGAGGCTCACAGGGTTTTCTAACATGCAGGTTTGCATAGCCAGGATTCAAACCCAGATCAGACTGACCAAAAAGATCCACATGCTCTCTACTCTACTGCCCTGGCTCAGAAATGAACAAAAAGGAGAAGGGGGAAGGGAATGAAGGAATCCTGAAGACAACCTCAGCCATGTCAAAGCTGTCCTGACTGGCTTTGAATCTCAGTTTCACTGCTTATAAAATTTAGGCAAGTATTTAACCTCTCTTTTCCTCAGCTTCCTTATTTATAAAATGAAAATAATGATGGTATTTGCCTCATATAGTTATTATAAAGTTTAAATAAAAGAACTGCAGAGTCACAAGGTAGCATGGTGGTTGGGTGCTGGACTACCACATGGTTGACCTCAGTTCAAGTCCTGGAGCTGGTGGCTTGCTTTCTCATGTTCCCTCTCTCTGTGTCTCTCTCTAGTGAACACACATGCCCTATAACAAAAAAAAAAAAAAAAACACAAAAAATAATAAAAATAAA
>NW_006160167.1:2261897-2262511 GCF_000334495.1 Tupaia belangeri chinensis | reverse complement strand
TAAAAAAAAAAAAAAAAGATTAACCTGAGCAACACCTCCCAGCACCCACCATATTATATTATTTAATCTGTGTGACCATCTTATGAGTAGTTATTATAATTATCATTTAAAAATGAAGAGACTCAGTCAAACCTCTGTGGTGCAGTCAGTAGCATGGTGGATTGCAGACCTGGAAACCACATGATAACCATGGTTCAAGTTTCTGGTTCACTCAGCCTGCAAACATTCCAGGTGGATGAGCACATGTACCCAGGTTCCTGGTGGGTTAGAGGACTGGAGGAAAGGGATCGTGGCATGACTGAGCCCTGTAGAGAGTGCTTTTCTCTGTCTCTCATACACACACATACATTCAATCATGAGTAAAAAAGAAAATAAATAAAAATGAGAGGGACCAGCAGTTGGCATAATGGCTATGTCACTGGACTCCCATGTAGTCAACCACAGTTCGAGTCCCAGACCCAGTGGCTTAAACTCACACCGGGCATGTATGTGTGCATGCCCAAGATCCCAAGAGGAGAATGGAGGAGAAGGGATTGTGGCATGGCCATCCCCCCTGGGGGGTAATTTCTTGCTTTCTGTCTCTCTGTCTCTCTGTCTTTCTGGTGAGCACATGT
>NW_006160167.1:2240445-2261668 GCF_000334495.1 Tupaia belangeri chinensis | reverse complement strand
AGAAAAAACCTCTCCAAAAAAAAAAAAAAAAGATGAAACCGAGGCTCACAGGGTTTTCTAACATGCAGGTTTGCATAGCCAGGATTCAAACCCAGATCAGACTGACCAAAAAGATCCACATGCTCTCTACTCTACTGCCCTGGCTCAGAAATGAACAAAAAGGAGAAGGGGGAAGGGAATGAAGGAATCCTGAAGACAACCTCAGCCATGTCAAAGCTGTCCTGACTGGCTTTGAATCTCAGTTTCACTGCTTATAAAATTTAGGCAAGTATTTAACCTCTCTTTTCCTCAGCTTCCTTATTTATAAAATGAAAATAATGATGGTATTTGCCTCATATAGTTATTATAAAGTTTAAATAAAAGAACTGCAGAGTCACAAGGTAGCATGGTGGTTGGGTGCTGGACTACCACATGGTTGACCTCAGTTCAAGTCCTGGAGCTGGTGGCTTGCTTTCTCATGTTCCCTCTCTCTGTGTCTCTCTCTAGTGAACACAAAAAAAAAAAAAAAAAAAAAAAAAAAAAAACCACTAAAAATAATAACAATAATAAAAATAATTAATCAATTATTTCAAAAGAATAAAGGCAGTGCATGCTGGGTGTAAACATTAGCTACATTTGGAATATTCCTACTAATGGTAACTCTTTGGGTGGTGAAGGAAATGCTCTCTTTAGGATTAGACTGAGTCTTGTCCGCCATTCCCAAAGAGTGCTGCCTCTCCCCAGACACGGCACATAGCCCCATCACCAAGGACGGCTCTAGGTTCTCCATGCACCTAGATATATCAAGAATCCAGTTTTTAGATGGTCAGGGCAACTCCAAAATATGAAAGGGAACCAAGTGGGAACCATACCTAAATTTTCAACACATAATCCTAGAGGCAGAATAAATAAGAGAGCTGTTAAAATAGATTTTTTATTGTCTGCCAAACAAAGTACCTTTTATTGAAGTAAGTTTTTTAGAAATGCTGGACGGTGCATGAGTGAAAGCTGTTAAAGTCTCCAGGAAGCCTCTGTTGAATTCTGTAATCCAACTCTCACAGCCCACAGAGAGCGATCATTAACCTTATTGCTGCAATTTTACCACCACTTCCTCTGGATGCAAAGCTCTGGGAGTTAAACCCTCAGTGCATCTCTTTCTTCTTTCTTCTTTCTTCTTCTTTCTTCATTTCTTCCTTCCTTCCATCCAGAATTACTTAATTATATTTATTATTTTCTTTTAATTTTTTATAGGTCCTCCACACTCATCAGAGAGAGAGATGAAGGAGAGACATTGTATGTCCCCACTTAACATATACCGAATGTCTGCACTCTATGACTGAAACTGATTGACTAACAGTTGTACAAACACAAGAGATGGGTGTGAAGGTCAGATGATGTGTATGTGGAGGAGTGCGGCCTAACGAAGGACATTTGGAGAAGGGATACAGAGGTAGAACATTGACGGGACAGGGAAGTGTGGTGTTATCGGTTGAAGATATTTTGATCAACGGGACTGGGGAGAAATGTTCACATGTTGAAATGCTCACATTGTAAGCTAAACAATGCAATTGAATGTATATACAAAAAGAAATAAATTAAATTTAAAAAATAAAAAAAGAAAGAGAGAGAGAGAGAAAGCAAACCACCAGGTCCAGGTCTCCAACCACGGTTGGCCATGAGGGAATCTAGTGCCTTAACCACCATGCCACCTGCAGGTCCCTCAGTGCATGTTTCTTAAATGTGTGGCTAGTATATTATTACCACCTACCCCTCTACCGTGGTTCAAGTCCCAGATCCAGCAGCTTGAAACTCCTGCTAGGCACATGTACATGCATGCCCAAAATCTGGAGGAGAATGGAAGAGAAGGGATTGCAGCGTGGCCTTCCCCCCGGGGGGTGATCTTGCTTTCTGTCTCGTCTCTCCATGTTTCTCTGGCAATTGCAGGTGCTGGAGAGCAACAATCTTTCTCTCTAAAGAAAAGACCAAGAAATTTAAATCAACTACTCTTTAAAGAATAATTTTTAAGGACTGGGCTCGGTAATGCAGTGGTCAAGTGCTGCTCAAACAATGCTAGATTTATATGGAGAGCACAGGTTTGGTTTTCCAAGCAGCCTGTCCTTGTTGGGCATATGCACACATGATCCTGGCTGGTTGGAAAGCCTGTGGGGAAGAGGGTTATACTGTGAGAGCCTGTTGTGGGGTGCTTGTTCTTTTCCTTCTGTCTCTCACTCTCGTGAAAGGAAAAAAACCTTAAAATAATAATATTAATATTCACTTAACATAGTGAATTAAATAGTGATTCTCAAAAAAGTATGTCCATCTGAACCTATGAATGTGACCTTACATAGAAAAAGGGGTTTTGGAGATGTAATTAAATTAAGGATTTTGAGATGAGCTCAACCTGGATACTCTGGGTGGACATTAAATCCAATGACAGGTGTGCTTATAAGACAATGGCAGAAGAAGATTGGCACATAGAGAGGACCACGTGAAGATAGAGGTAGAGATTAGAGTTCTACAGCCACAGCCAAGGAATGTCTGGAGCCCTAAGAAGCTAAAAGAGGCCAGAGAGGATTCTTCCCGATAGCTTTCAGAGCGATCGAGGCCCTACTCACACCTTCATCTCAGACTTCTGGCCTCCCAAACAATAAAAGAACAAACTTCTGTTATTGTAAGTCACCAAGCTTGAATCAAATTGTTACAGCATCTACAGGAAACTAATACTCCAAGACGGGCCAACTTAATGTATAATCCTATTTCATTGTTTTTCATACAACCCACAAGTATATCTGTACTGGTCTTTAAGATATTTGTGATTTTTGAAATAATAGGTCATTGGGAAAGTCATGAAATATTTTTTCTGTTTTTCTATGCAAAAATGCATCATGACTTTCACAACAACCCAATATATTCAATGAATTAAAATGCAAGGTGTGAACAATGTGACCCAGTTCTTATTTTAAAACAATACATGATGGCCTAGCTATAGTCAGCACAGTTAGGGCCACCACTTGGGAGGCTGAATGCCACATGAGAGGCCCAGGTTCGGTTCCCAGACTAACTTGACCTTGCCTGGTGCAGTCAAACCTGCCTGTAATCCTAGCCAATTAGGAGGCTAGGGCAGGAGGATCACAACACATTAAGATCCTGTCAAAAATGAAACAAAACAAAACAAAACCCTGTCTCTGTCTCTCTCCCTTCCTCTCTTTCTCTTTCATAAAGAAAAAAAAATACATGACAACTACCCATTGTCCATAAGCATTTTTTTTGGAGAGTTTTTGTTTGTTTGTTGTTTTTTTGTTTTTGTTTTTTGCTATAGGGCGCGCGCACTCGCCAGACAGACAGAGAGAGACAGAGACAGAAAGCGAGAAATCACCCCCCAGGGGGGATGGCCACACCGCAATCCCTTCTCCTCCATTCTCCTCTCAGGATCTTGGGCACCCACGCACACGCACCCGGCGTGAGTTTAAGCCACTGGGTCCAGAACTCGAACCGTGGTCGACTATGTGGGAGTCCAGCAACATAGCCATTACGCTAACTGCTGGTCCCCCATAAGCATTTGCTCTACGTATTTTCCTGAAAGAAGAATTAGACGCCTTTACACCCATACATACACCTGTGTCCTTCCTCTTGTCCAGATTCAAGGAAGTCACTTCTGGTATTGAGCCAGCCTTCCTCAGTGATGTGGAAATATCCAGTTCTTTTCCCATCAGTAGACCCACATCAGAGTAAAAGCTTAAATATCTAGAGAAGCCAGGGAGAAATATTCGTCAATGAAGTGTGGTCCATAGAAGATATTCAGGTGTGTTGGTTCCATCGCAAACTGGGAAAAGCACCTGTGTTTCAAGATAGTGCTTTGCCTTGGCTCCAGCTGTCTGTTGTCATAGAACCTTTGGGCTGAATATTCTCAAACCTGATTTTTCAAGATATTAGAAATCTAGATTTTGATATGAAATCTCCTGTTTGTATTTTTGAGCGATTTTTGCTATAGGGTGTGTGTGCTTACTGGAGAGACAGAGAGTGAGAGATCACCCGCCAGGGGGATGGCCACAGCTCAACCCCTTCTCCTCCAGCCTTCTTGGGATTTGGGGCATGTGCACACATGCAGCCAATATGAGTTTCTTTCTCTTTTTCTTTAAAGAATTTTTTTAAATTTAACTTTATTCACTATTATTATTTTCCAATTTGGTCAGAGAGAGAGGCAAAGTGAGAAAGCAAGCCACCAGGTCTGAGAAATGAACTGCAGTCGGCCATGTGGGAGTTCATTGCATTTAACCACCACGCCAGCTGCCGTGTGTGTTTCAAACCCCGGGTCAGGGACTCAAACTGCAGTTGGCTGTGTGGGAGTCCATCTCCTTAACCACTATGCTACCTGCTGGTCCCTGAAATCAATTTTAAAAATGTGCACATCTGTGCCAGCTGATGGCATGGTGGTTAAGGTGGCTAAATCGCACATGGTTAACTACACAATTCAAGCCCAGACCTGGTGACTTGAGAAACACACTGAGGAGCTTTCTCTTTTCTGGCTGGAACCATGGAGGGTGTTCAAGAGAAGAAAAAGAAGGTTCCTGCTGTGCCAGAAACCCTTAAGAAAAAGCGAAGGAATTTTGCAGAGCTGCAGATCAAGCGCCTGAGAAAGAAGTTTGCTCAAAAGATGCTTCGAAAGGCAAGGAGGAAGCTTATCTATGAAAAAGCTAAGCACTATCATAAGGAACATAGACAGATGTACAGAACTGAGATTCACATGGCCAGGATGGCAAGAAAAGCTGGCAACTTCTATGTACCTGCAGAATCCAAATTGGCGTTTGTCATCAGGATCAGAGGTATCGATGGAGTGAGCCCAAAGGCTTGAAAGGTGTTGCAGCTTCTTCATCTTCACCAGATCTTCAGTGGCACCTTTGTTAAACTCAACAAGGCCTCAATTAACATGCTGAGAATTGTGGAACCGTATATTGCATGGGGGTACCCGAACCTGAAGTCAGTAAATGAACTGATCTACAAATGTGGTTATGGCAAAATCAATAAGAAGCAAATTGCTTTGACAGATAACTCTTTGCGCGATCTCTTGGCAAATTCGGCATCATCTGCATGGAGGATCTGATTCATGAAATCTATACTGTTGGAAAACGCTTCAAAGAAGCAAAAAACTTCCTGTGGCCCTTCAAATTACCTTCTCCACAAGGTGGAATGAAGAAAAAGACCTCCCATTTTGTAGAAGGTGGAGATGCTGGCAACAGGGAAGACCCGATCAACAGACTTATTAGAAGGATGAACTAAGGTGTCCAAAAAAAAAAAAAAAAACCTCCACACTGAGTATATGTATATGTGTGCCCAAAATCTCAAAAAGAGAGAGAAATAAAGGAGAAGGATTTCCATCACGACTGTCTCCCATGGCTGGTGCTTTCTTACTTTCCCTCTCTGGAGCTCTGTCTCTCACCAGTGAGCCCATGTGCCCTCTAGCAATTTTTTTTTAAACTGTGCACCTCTCATTCAAATTCTCTCAAAAAATTCTTCTAGCCAAATAAAACACAGAAGCTCAGTCCTTCAGGTTTCCACTTGTGATTTAGACCTTTATAAATAAAGGCCATCTCGTTCTTCCCAGAGGTTAAAAGGAATCTAGGATTCAGAACACAATGTCTAGGTTCCTTTGTTGGAAGAGATATGAAAAAATTCCTCTCATTCTTTGCCCAGGAGCCTATAGCCTTGAACACAAGATACAGCTAATTCCATAATCAAGTTGTTCTGTTACATGAAAATTTTCATAGATCTTCTTGTTCATAAGCACCTGTGCTGGGCATTTGATCAATCTTGGTGAATCATAGCTGTCATCAATGATATGGTGGGTATGAGTTTTTTTTTAAGTTTTCCATTTATTTATTTATTTTTACATTTTTCCACAAACACTTACTTTATATATCAAAAAATGTTTGCCCATAGTCCATAGTTCTTGACAGTTAATAAACTTTCAAAATTTCAAACTACTGAATTTTAAAGATAACATTCAAAATATTTCTTATAATTTTGTTTGTGACTCTTTAACAATGAAGACAATATGATTTTAAATATTTTTGAGAAAATATTTACATGTCAACTACTCAAATTGTTGAAAAGCAAATGCGCAGCATACAAGTTAATCTTCAGGTATGACACTCCAACCAAAGCCCTGTCCAATAATGAGTATTTCTAATTTCTGATTCAATGCAACAAGCATTATTGAACTTATGCAAATAATCCTTCTTTCAGAAAATAAGAATACTCCCAAATATTTCCAATTCCACAGGGGTCAGGAAGGAAGAAAAGTTTGTTTCCATTTAAAGAAACAAACAAGAAAAATATTTTAACAAATTGCTGAGCCTATCAACAACTCAAAAGAAAGTAAAATGTTTAAATTGGGAAACCAAAGCATAATGAAAAAAAAATCAGTAATGTTTTACTCAAAAGTCATAAAATTCTATTTCAGTCTTATGTTCAAACTTTCTTCTGTTGAATTTGCAGTGTTCCTGTGGTCTGATCTTTCCATTTAAATCCTGGAAGTTAACATTCAACATTATTATTGATATTTCTTGTCACTAGCATTAAATTGGCCATTTTCTTGGTTGCCTTTTGTTCTCTTATTTCTGTATGTGTCTTTATTTTTTCTGGTAAAGCACTCCTTTCAGAACTCCTTGAAGAATAGGTCTGCTATTGGCAAATTATTTCAGGTCTTGTTTATCTGAGAATGTTTTTATCTTTTCTTTCCGTATGAAAGATAATCCTGCCAGGTATAGTATTCTTGGTTGAAACTGTTTTTCACTTAACACATTGAATATATTCTCCCATTCTTTCCTTGCTCGCATTGTTTCTGATGAGAGGTCTGAGGTTAACCCAATTGTATAAACTTTATAAGTAACCTGACGTTTCTCTCTTGCCAATTTTATATCTTGTCTTTGTTTGTAGATTTGGCCAGTCTGGCTATGATGTGCCTTGGAGAAGATCTTCTTGGGTTGATTCTATCTGAGTCCTTTGTATTTCTTGGGTCTGGAAGCGTGGGTATGAATTTTGTCCTCCTCCTTTGCATATGTCAAGTGGAGGAATGGGGTAGGCTAATGTGGTACTTGGAAAGTGATGGAAGAACCTTTATTCCTCAGGCCATCACAAGACCATATGTTCATTGACCAAATCTGCAAGGTCTGTACCAAAGTACGCAGGTCTACTCTCTCCGATACGCTCAGTGCCAAGGAGAGTCATAGAAAACTTCACTGTGGCACCAAAGACACAGTGTGGTCCCCCAGCACCACTGCTTCCAGCCCCATCTAAAGTCCAGCCTGTTCTGGAGTACAACATGGGAGCAACTGGTCTACTCAGCCTCCTTCAGCCTTTGGGGCCCAATGCACTCACCGCCAATACTTCTAAGAACCTATGGTTTGGGACTTCAGGGGAAGAAAAGGCTTTTAATTCCTCCAGGGAACAGAAGCAGGACCCCCACTCAGGCTCACTGGGTGCCTGGAAGGACTGGGTCAAGGACCAAGAGAAGAAAATTCCTTTCATTGTTTTCATGTTTTCTTACCCTAAGAAACATAAATTAATCTGTCAATGGATCTAGCTACCACATTATGTCTCTAAAATGCAGACTTTGGAGTTTGCGCATGAATCTGAAATTACTGATCTCTAGCTGCCATTAGCAAAGCTAACAAGCCAAGTAGGGCCCAGGAATGTCAACAACAGACCAAAGACAACAGACCAGGAGTCACAGAGAGGCATTTATAATGGGAAGGATGACACAGGAACGCTGTCACCTCCCCTGGGGCTCTACAAAGCCTTGGCTTCCTAGGTCCAGGGAAAGGGCTTCTAAGCCTGGGACAATGACTTGCTCATGCTGAATAGGTTCAGTGAAGTTCATTGCATAATCATCTCTAAAAAGCTGTGTGAATGCAAGAAGGCTTCAGACTCTGTTTCGGCCTCTCCAAAATGTAACCCACACCACCACCTGTCTGTTGAATTACTAGGAAGTTCAAAAAAGAAAACTACGTGTGTTTTTAAATGTAGGCAATATGCTTGTAACTTTGCATTCTGGAAAAGTTAAAAATGCCCTTGAGTAAACTGCCAACTCCTTACAGAATAGATAAAGAAACTTTTATTCTGCCCAGAACAAAAAGATCTCATTCTACCCAGTACAAAAAGATCCTAGCTATCCTGTCAAAACTCTAACATAGCCTTGCAGTGTTATCTAAGAATTTGTTACACATTTCATAAATTTTGTTAGCTAGAATAGATTAGATAGATAACTGCGATTGCAAATTACAATGTTTATTCTAGAGGAAATTTTTGAAACAATATGCATTAATCAAAAGATTCTAATTAAATAGGTCTTTTAAGGTTTAGATAGGTTATACAATGACACTACAACCCCTGGTTAAATACAAAGGACATTCTGATAATAAAGTATAAGGTCAGTACTTACAGTACAATTATAATCTATCAACTTTGAATCTGGAATTTAAAGAGGCAGGCCGACACCCTCCATACTGTGTCTTTTCTAGCTCAGGAGTCAGTACCTACAGTCTGCTCCAACCTCACAGCTTACGATGTTAGAACAGTGCCTTCTCTGGACTTATTAGACCATTTTTAGGCTCATTTTTTAACTTTAGCAGGAATACTGTCTTAATAAATTTATTCCATGAACCAAAAAGATATTGCAGTAATGACTATGTAGCATAATATTTTTTAAAATGTTTTTCAGACACTTTCTTTTTTTTTTAAGCCAGAGGGCATGAGTGCTTGCCAGAGAGAGAGAAAGCACCCCCGAATGGGGTATGGTCACACCATAATCCTTTTTTCTTTATTTCTCCATACCATCAGGATTTAGGACACGCGCACATGTATTCAGAGTGTTTTTCAAGTCACAGTGGATAGATTCAAACAGGTCAGCCATATAGGATGTGGTTTTCTCTCTCTCTCTTTCTTTCTTTCTTTCTTTCTTTCAAGAGAGGTTTTTGCAGTACAGCAAGTGCGCTCGGTGGAAAGAGAGAGAGACAGAAAGCAAGAAATCACCCCCCAGGGGGGATGACCACACCACAATCCCTTCTCCTCTATTCCCCTCTCGGGATCTTGGGCACACAGGCCTGACGTGCATTTAAGCCACCGGTTCCTGGACTGGAACCACAGTCTACTACATGGAAGTCCAGTGACATAGCTATTATGCCAACTGCTGGCCCCAGGATGTGGTTTTCTATGCCCAGCACTTAACCACTGTACTTCAGGTTTGTTTTAGGTTTTTGTCAAAGAATATGTGGACTTGCTGGAGAGAAAGGGAAAGTAAGATATCACATTCCAGAGCCAGCAGGTGGCATGGTGGTTAAAGGTGCTGGACTCCCACATGGCCAATCACAGTTCAAGACCTGGACCTGGTAGCTTGCTTTCTCACTTTCCCTATCTCTCTCTCTCTCACTCTGTCCCTCTCTGGTCAAATTAAAATAAGTAAATAAAGTTAAATAATTCTTTTTTAAAAAAATCACCTTCTAGGGGGAATGGCCACCCTGAAATCCCTTCTCCATTCTTCTCTCGGGATCATACACATGCATGCATACATATCCAGTGTGATTTTCAATCCACCTGGTGTGAGACTCAAAACGTGGTCAGCCATGTGGCAGTCCAGTTCCTAAGCCCCCATGCCACCTCTGATCCTGCAGACATTTTTTTTTTAAGTAGAGGTTTTTGTTTTGTTTTGACTATAGAACACATGTACTTGCTATAGAAACAGAGACACAGCAAGAAATTACCCCCCAGGGGGTATGCTCAAGCCTCAATCTCTTCCCTCCATTCTTTTCTCAGGACTTTGGGCACACATGCAAATGTACCTGGAGTGAGTGTCAAGCCACCAGGTCTGGGACTCAATTGCAGTTGACTACATGGGAGTTCAGGAATGTAACCATTACACCATCTGCTAGACCCCCCTCCAGATATTTTTGAGACAACAATAAAGCAAAAGAATTACAGAGCTTGAGGGAAACTAATGCTCTGTGATTAAAGTCAAATAATTGATTATCTGATTTCACAGAAGAAGAAACAGACCCAGAAGGCTGGGTGAAACTGGGGTTACGAAATCAGGCCCAAATTTGTGGCAAAATGTCTACTGAGGGCCAGCCAGATGGCATGATCATTAAGGAGGCTGACTCCCACATGGCTGACTCTACTGTTCAAGTCTTGGACGTGGAAGCTTAAACACTCAGGGTGAATGTGCAAACATGCCAAAATCCTGAGAGGAGAATGGAGGAGAACAGATTGCAATGTGGTCGTCCCTCCAGGGGATGCTTTCTTTGTCCCTCTCTGGCAAGTGCACATGACCTGTAGCAAATTTTTAAAATAATACATTAACTTAGAAAAAGAATATTGATAGAAATACTTTTAGAAAGATGGTTATTATAAATTGGTGTATGTAAGCACATCCCTCCTCTTAAAAGTATATTGATAGAGGGGCCAGCAGATGGTGTGGTGGTTGAAGTGCTGGACTCCCACATGGCTGACCACAGTTCAAGTCCTGGGCCTGGCGACTTGCTTTCTCACTCTCCCTTTCTCTCTGCCTCCCTGTCTTTGGTCAAAATTGAAGAATAATGATAATAAATATAATTAAAAATAAATAAATCTTGGAACCAGCAGTTAGCGTAATGGCTATGTCGCTGGACTCCCACGTAGTTGACCGCAGTTCGCGTCTCAGACCCGGTGGCTTAAATCTCACGCCGGGCACGTGTGCGTGTGTGCCCAAGATCCCGAGAGGAGAATGGAGGAGAAGGGATTGCAGCGTGACCATCCCCCCTGGGGGGTGATTTCTCGCTTTCTGTCTCTATGTCTCTCTCTGTCTGTCTGGCGAGCCCACGCGCCCTATAGCGAAAATCTCTCAAAAAAAAAAAAAGAAATCTTTAAAAAATAATTTTAAAAGTATATTGACAGAAATTCTTTTAGAAAGATAGTTACTATAAATTGGTGTATGTGTGCAAGCGCATCCTTCCTCTTACTGTGTATCTGCTCATTATCATAGTGTCTATATAATTATGAAATTGATACACTTTGAACCTATGATAGATGAACTCGAAGGTATGCTACCTGAGTGTGTAAACTAAATAAAAGCAGGGACCAGCAGTTGGTATAATGGCTATATCGCTGGACTCTCATGTAGTCGACCTGGATCCAGTGGCTTAAACTCACGCCAGGCACATGTGCGTGCTTGCACAAGAGCCCGAGTGGAGAATGGAGAAGGGATTGCAGCATGGCTATCCCCACTAGGGGGGTGATTTCTCACTTTCGGCCTCTCTGTCTCTCTTTCTGGTGAGCACATGCACCTTATAGCAAAAGCCTCTCCAGAAAAAAAAAGGGGGGGGGGATCTAATTAGAATGAGTCATCAGAGTCAGCAAGTGGTGTAGTCGTTAAGGTGCTAGATTCCCACATGGGAGACCACAGTTTGGGTCCCAGACCCAAAGGCCTGAAAATCACACCAGGTACGCATACGTGTGTGCCCCAAATTCTGAGAAAATGGAGAAGAAGGGATTGCAACGTGGCCATCTGGCCATCTTCCTTTGGGAGAAGATTTCTCACTTTCCCTTTCTCCTCTGTGTCTCTCTTTCTGATGAGTACACATGTCCTATAGCAAACTCTAAAATAAAAAAAAGAATGGATCATCATAAAATATTCCAGAAATGGGTTGAGCTGACCTAAAATCCAACTATGGTCTTTTATATCAGAATCTCCTAGAGCAATGATATTTAAGCTATTTTGGTAAAGATACTTTTAAGAAACTTCTTACCATAAGTTTATGTAGTCAAAATAGATATAATTTGTACATATTAGAAATATAGACATTCTAAAATACAATGTTTATATCAAATTTAAATGTACCTAAAATAATATAAATATCACAATGATTGGTTGTTGTTATACATTATGCATAAAGAACAAAAACAAAAGCCTAAACAATCCCTTCTTTAACATTTGAAAAACAATTTTTTTTGGAGAGGTTTTGCTATAGGGCATGAGCGCTCGCCAGAAAGACAGACAGAGACAGAGACAGAAAGCAAGAAATCACCCTCCAGGGGATGGCCATGCCTCAATCCCTTCTCCTCCATTCTCCTCTTGGGATCTTGGGCACGCACGCACACGCGCCCGGCATGAGTTTTAAGCCACCAGATCCGGGCCTCAAACCACAGTCAGTTACATGGGAGTTCAGTGACATAACCATTACTGCTGGTCCCCAACATTTGAAATTTTCACATCTTTCCATTTCCTTCAGGTTCTTCCGTTGGGTCTAGCAGATGGCTTAATGGTTACATCACTGGACTCCCATGTAATTGACTGTTTTAAGTCCCCGACCAGCAACTTAAAACTCATGCTGGGTACATGTGCACACATACCCAAAATCCTGAGAGGAGAGTAAAGAAGGGATTGTGGTGTGGCCATCCACCCAGAGAGTGAGTTCTTGTTTTCTGTCTCTCCAGCAAATGCATGGGCCCTATAGTAAAAATCTCTCTAAAAGAAAAAAAAGTTTCCATGGATTTTATCCTACCATAGCCTTTTATTTTTGTTTAAAAGTATATTTTATTAATCACTCTATCATATTTCTCTGTAACAAAAATTATCAATATAAATCATTTGTAAATTTTATCTTATTTTGTATTACTGTAATTCTCTAGTTGTTAAAATGCTTTAATTTGATTTATCATTATCATTTTTACTAGTATGTATTTCCATATTTGATTAAAGAGTATTATACACAAAAAGTAATTGGAGGGACTAGACAATGTTCCTCTACAAAGTTGGTACACATGGGAAAGTTCTAGGTTCATGTCCAAGACTTTCCTTTATTTCCCAGGGCAAGCATGTGTCCATAATCCAGAGCTGGCTGAGACTGGGAGTGGATCATGGCATCAAGACCCTGTTGGGAATGCTATCCCTCTTTTTCCCTCTCTTTCTTGCTCAAATACAAAATGAATAAATAAACTTTAAAGATAAAGTAAAATTTCTATTTGAGAGTTTTGCTATAGGGTGTGTGTGCTCGCCAGAGAGACAGAGAGACAGAAAGTGAGAAATCACCCCCCAGGGGGAATGGCCACACTGCAATCCCTTCTCCTCCATTGTCCTCTTGGAATTTTGGACACACATGCACACGCTTCTGGTGTAAGTTTTAAGTCGACGGGTCCAGGATTTGAACTGTGGTTGACCATGTGGGAGTCCAGCAACATAACCATTACACCATCTGCTGGTCCAAAAGAAAGCAATTTGTAAGAGAAATTTGTATCTCTAACAGGATTAGGAAAACTGTATCGATCTTACTCAATTTCTTTTTTCTTTTCTTTTCTTTTCTTTAGTTTTGCTATAGCGTTTATGTGTTCTCGAGAAAGAGACAGAGAAAGAGAGAAAGTGAAAATTCACCCCCCAAGTGTATGACCACACCACAATCCCTTCTTCATTCTCCTCTTGGGATTTTGAGCATGCACAAATACACAAGTCCTGGGTGTTTTTCAAACTGCAAGATCCAGGACTCAAACCACGAATTCAGCCATGTAGGATCAAGTCACCTTAACCACCACAGCACCGGCTGGCCTTCTAATTCTTTCTTTCTTTTTTTTTTTTTTTTTTCAGCTAAATGTCTTAATAAACAGAGCTTTCCGTATACTTTTTTCAAAACTTACATTTGAAGAAATAGCATATCCAAATTATGAAAAATAGCTTCCAATTATCTTTGTCATCTAGTCTGCCTTTTTTATGTTCACAAAAAGCCCAATTTGATTTTTCAGTTCAAATCAGTATGTTAATTTATATTTTAAAAGCATTGAAACAAAACAAAAAAAAAGGAATATCTTCAGGAAAGGAGCATATAAGATTAGTGAAAGAGCCAGGCCTGACTGACTGCAGTTCTAATTTCAGCCCCAGCAGCTTGAAAAACATACCAGGTGCATGTACTTGTGTACCCCAAATCCTGACAGGATGGAGAAATGGAGGAAAGAGGACTGTGGCATGACCACGCCTCCTACAGGGAAGGGGTTCTCTCTTTCTCTCACAAGTACATGATCATTTGGCAATTAAAAAAATTACTGAAAAAGATGAAACTGATATAATTTAATGAATTTATCAGTTTTATAATGTTACTTGTAAATAAGAAGATAATCAATTTACTGTTTTCTCAATACTTGTAAGAATGTAATACAGTGTGTTCCTAAATTTTTAGATCATTTATGGAGTGAGCAGTATCACAGCAGGCATAGTATTACTTTGGAAAATGTATTCTTATCAAACTCTGGTGTTCATTTTTTGGAAAGAAGAATCAAGAATAAATAACGAGCTCTATTAAGAATAAAGAAAAGCTGCAGATAGGGAGAAAAACTGCAAAATATATATCTGATAAAACTGATAATCATGCCAGCAAGTAGTATTATGGTTAAAGGGCTGGATACCCACATGGCTGACTGTAGTTTGAGTCCTAGACCCGGAAGCTTAAAAACCCATGCCATGTGCATGTGCATGCATGCTCAAAATCCCAAGAGGAGAATGGAGGAGAAGGGATTGCAGTGTGGTCCTCCTCCCTGGAGTGGGGGATGACTTCTCCCTTTCCCTCTCTCTGTCTCTCTCTGGCAAGCACATACACCCTATCGCAAAAAAAAACTAAAAACAAGCAACAAAAAACTGGTGACCAAAAATAAGAAGAACTCTGAATTTCAATAGACTAAATGCTTTGTCCCCCTCAAAATTCATATGTTGAAATCCTAACTCCCTAGGTGATGGCATTAGGAGGGAGGACCTTAGGAAAGTGTTAGGTCATTATATAACTTCATAGCCCTCTGCACTTCTCCTCTGTAGAACTTATCCTAGTTGAAATTCCACATTTATCTTTGTGATTCTTTTATTAATATGATTCCCCCCACTAAAACATCAGGCTCATGAGGGCAGTAGCCATGTTCTTTTTGGGGATCACCATTATATTCCCAATACTTATTCCCAATTTAGTCAATACATATTTATCAATTAAACAAATTAGTAAATGGGTCCTTTCAAAATTTTTTTGATGCTGGGAAGCACTGTAAAAAAATAACTAGTTTTGTCTAAAAATCCAAATACTGCCATGTCCTCTTCCAAGTTCTCTGTGTAGTTGAGCCTGGCTTTGTAAAAGAGATTAAATAAGTCTCAAACAATTGAACTACCCTATTAACAACAAGGAATGTGTTAGACAAATTACCTCTAACTCAGTTCTAACTGGCCACGTCATTGTGGAGAATGGCCTTAGGGACTTGAACAAACTTCTCATAATATGCCAGAGCCTGGTCTTACCAGGGGTGTAAAATCACTGGGTAATTAACTGAACCAAGACCAGGCCTGCCTCCTTGCCCAGCACAGATGTGCACTGATTTCAGGTTACATTTCATGTTTAATAGTGAAAAAAGGAGGCTTTAGACGGAGAACTTACCAGTGACTAGGAAAAGTTTGGCTGAAGCCAAATGTCTCTCTTTTATTTATTTATTTTAGGTTTTTGCCATAGGGCACATGTAATTGCTGAAGAGACACAGAGAGGGAAAGTGAGAAATTCACTCCAGGGGGATGACCACACCACAAATCCCTTGTCCTCCATTCTCGTCTTGGGATTTACACACACGCACACACACACACACACACACACACCACCCCACACCACCCCCAGCATGATTTTCAAGCTGACCAGTCTGGAGCTTGAACTGTGTTGGGCTATGTAGGAGTCTCACGCCTTACCCACCATGTCATCTACTGGCTCCATGTCCTTCTCTTCATCTTCAACTTCCGTGGTGTTTCTTTGAATTTTGTTTTTGGGTTTTATTTATTAGAAAAGTAATGTATTTATTTGTAACAGCCAACAGTTGGATGTGGTGTTTCTTTGAATTGTTTTTGGGTTTTATTTATTAGAAAAGCAATGTATTTATTTGTAACAGCCAACAGTTGGAAACAGTATAAGAGACTATAAAAATAAAAAAATAGAAAAATAAATTGGGACCTAGCAATAAAAAACAGATGGACAAAGGAGAACTACTTAACGTCAGGCTCTCTGAAATCGTAGCAGCAGAGAGGACTCCAGGATGAGGGGCAGTGGGCAGAGGACGCCATTCTGCACAGAGGCTCTGAGAGAAGATCACCGTTACGCGTGGGCCAGGACAAACTGCTGCTAAGCCAAGCAGCCGCAGATCAAGAGGACTACTTGACCTTGAGGCGGGTGCTGGCAATCTGACTAGATGTGAGACAGCTGGCGACCAGGTGGGCAGGTGGAACCTTTAACAGGGTTGAAGAATTGAGTATCCATGTGATTGGGGAGAAACAGGGTGCAGCTGGATATGGAGCTGAAGGTGAGTTTGAAGTCCGAGAGATGGAGAAAAGGCAGGTAGACAGCACTGGGGGCAGAGAAAGGGGTTCCCCAGTGCCTCCTGTGTTTGAGGCTTGCTTTGCAGACTGGCAGGTGAACTAACATGATTTATAAAATCCGGACTTGGACTGGATATCCCTTGTCTAAACCAATGGTTTTCAAACATTTTGGAGCAGTGGAACATTTTCTCTAAATGAACTCTTAATTGAAAGTGTAAACAACCAAAACAAAGCAGCCTTGCCCTAGCAGAAGGCAGAGGTGCAGATCCAAGGTCCTGCCAGGTGGGGCCTCCTTTCCCCTACCCCAGCCTCCTAATAGCCCCAACCCAAATGTTGAAACAAAAAGGAATTCACAAAAGCAGCAATAATTTTCTCTGTTGAGAAGTTGGGTATAAATCCCAATTTTTTAAGTATGCAAATCAACTAGAATCTCAGGTCTCCATTAGCTGGAATCCAAAAAGGGAAACTTTGAATTAGCACATGGTTGTTTTCAGTGTGCTCTCTAGGCAGCCCCCAGCGGCCCCTGTAATTTAGCTGGTTAAACCTTTTCCTCTGGCCAAACAGCTAAACTGAAGCCAGGTGGGCTTAAATGCGTGAACCGATTCGACGTTTACTGTCCAAAGATGAAAGAGAGAGGGCTGCCAGCATCTTCTGCTCATCTGTGTGACGTTCCCAAGAGCAGAATTCAGCCCTCGTCCCCTCCCACTACAAACACACAGAGAGGCCAGCCCAATATAACTTAAACCAGAGCGACCCTGCAGCGCTCTCAGACAAATTACATCAAAACAAGCCAAAGCGAGCGCAACTGTCTTTACCAGTTTCATGAAGGAATTGCCTGGGAACCATTTCTTTTCAGACTTAATTATAAAGTCAGTTTTGAATTACAGAACAAGATGGTATGAAAGCCAGTGTTCAACAAGCAGAACAAACAAACACGCAAAGATAAAATGCAGTGGGCTTTTGCCCGAGAGCTTCTACAGTGACAGCAGAAATGGCTCTCTTTCAGCCAAGTCTGGGGTGCCCTGGAAAACGTTATACCTCCCCAGGGAGATGGCTCCCAGAAACCCCCTTTCCCCTGTCTTTTACCAAGCACGCCTATAATAAATAAACTACATTTCCCAGCATATTCTTTGCATAGGCCTCAGGCTACATTTTAAACGACTGTCTATATATATATATATGTAGACTGTCTATATATATGTGTGTATGTGTGTGTATGTGTGCATGTATATATATATATATATATATATGGGGGGGCCAGCAAGTCACAGGTCATGCAGCAGTAAGACAATGCTCTGCAATGCTATGTCCACATGGCCAGTTCTGAGCTCCTGCCCCAAGATCTCCTTGCACACACTAGGCCCATGCCCACTTACTTGTCATCCCAACTGGCCAAGACTAGGGGTGGGAACCCTGCTGAGTGACTGTCTCTCTCCCTCTCTCTCTATCTCTTTCACATGGAAGAGGTAAATAAATAAACTTTATTTTTTAAAGTACAAATGTTAAATATGACAACTTTTGACATACAGAGTTGACTCACCCAATTTAAAATCCCTTCTTATCACCAATGCCCTTGGGCATGTTTTTTAAGATAAAAATACCAAACTGTTATACTCTACCGGGTCAGCGCGGCATACTAGAACAAGAGTCCAGTGCTCTTTACACCCAATGTAGGCATTACACTTCTGTTAGAGCAAGGGTTCTCAACATCAGCCTGAGCCAGAGTACCTGCAAGGCTTGTTAAAACACAGGGCCAGCAGGTGGCATGGTGCTTAAGGTGCTGGATTCCATATGACTGACTGCACAGTTGGAATCCTAGACCTGCTGGCTTAAAAAACACACTGGAGGTATGTGTGCCCAAAATCCAGAGAGGCAAATGGAGGAGAAAGGATTGCAGCATTACCACCCGCTATGGGGAGTAATACCACAAAACTGGAAAACACACACACGGACTGCTAGATCCTGTCCCCATAATCTCTTACTCAGCAGGTCTGGAGAGGGGGCCCAAAAATGTGTATTTCTAGCAAGTTCCCTGGTGATGCCAATCCACTGGTCCTGGTCCTAGATAATACTTTCTTTCTTTTTTAAATTACCAGCCAGAAGGAGACAGAGAAAGTAACTCAATGGGGCATGATCATGCCACAGTCCTCTTTTGTTCATTTCTTCATCCCATCAGGATTGTAGGAATCCATGCTTTTTTTTCAAGCTACCAGTGCCAAAATTCGAACTGTGGTCAGCCATGTGGGATTTGGCTTCCTTAACCACTATGCTACAGCCCAGCCCCTGGGTCACACTTGAAGTGCCACTGCCATAGCCTATTCCAAATCTTTGGGGGCATACATGCACATGGTTACTGACTTCCTTTTTTCTTTTTTTTTGGAGAGATTTTTGCTATAGGGTGTGTGTACATACCAGAGAAACAAAGAGAGAGAAAGAGATAGAAAGTGAGACATCACACCTCCAGGGGGGATGACCATGCTGCAATTCCTTCTTTTCCTTTCTCCTCTCAGAATTTTGCAAACACACACCCACACACACACACACATGCCCGGTGTGGGTTTCAAGCCGCCAGATTCAGACACACACCGTTGAACACTTGGGAGTCCAGGAAGGTAACCATTACGCCATCTGCTGGTCCCCGCAGTTACTGATTTCTATAAGCTTTGAACTAGTAGAAATGAAGACCCTAGACTTCTCTAGCAGTGGTGAGAAGGGTAAAATGTCACACAGCTACCTCAGCATGATCCAGAAACCAGCACTGCCTGGCCCAACACTGTGATTTTCCCAATGAGGAAATTTAGGCATAGAATCAGTCAGCGCAGTGTCCCCGTGAATCCAGGATCGTGCAGAGACAAAGAACCCAGGTACCCTGTGTGACCTGGGTGCTTGTGCCACCACCAGAATAAAATGGGGACATGTGGGCATGGAAAGGGACAAGCAAGTCAACATGATTCTCTTTCATACCAGTTTTTCCGCTGGCTCCCACCTTGTCATGTTCTCTGCTCAAATCCCAGTTCTGCTTCTCCTTTCTTCAGTGCCATTTTAGCTTGACAGGTCTTTACGACTGGGCAGCCAATAACCATGATAACTTTTGCTTACAATATTTGGGAGGTAACTAGTGAACATAGAACCACTTATTTACTTTTCTATCTACCTTTTCTGTGTAACAGCAAGCAATCAATAGAATCTTAGGCAATGCCAACCAGATCCTAGACACCAACCTGCTCCTCTGTTATCATAAGGAAATCAGCCTTTAGGAAAAATTGTTTAGACACATCAATCACTCCCACCAGGCACCAGAGATCACATAATAGTGAAGTTCCCACTGGACTTTTCTAACTCACAGATCTATCCTCTTCCACTATGGGCTTTGTTACAACACATAATTTAACAACTAGAGTCCCTTGAAGAAGAAAAGAAGGGACCAGCAGTTAGCGTAATGGCTATGTCGCTGGACTCCCATGTAGTCGACCACGGTTCCCGTCCCGGACCCGGTGGCTTAAAACTCATGCCGGGCGCGTGTGCGTGCGTGCCCAAGATCCTGAGAGTAGAACGAAGGAGAAGGGATTGCGGCGTGGCCATCCCCCCTGGGGGGTGATTTCTCGCCTTCTGTCTCTCTCTGTCTGTCTGGCAAATGCACGCGCCCTATAGCAAAAACCTCTCCAAAACAAAACAAAAAAAAAAAAAAGAAGAAAAGAAAACACCTATAAAACTAGTCTTCTTATAATTCCAGAGAAGTGAGACCCTTTCAGAGTTTAGGCCAGGGTTCACAATGATCCATTATCTGAAAACACAGATACACAGATAAACCATTCTTCTGGTGAAGATCCATCTTTTAAGCACCACTCGGCCCAGCATTGTGTTTGTCCTTGAATTGAAGAACGGTCCCATTTTATTGTCTTAGCCTTGAGTACGTTATCAAGGCAGTAACTGAGAGGCCTGATTTGAAAGATGACTATGTGGCTAGCTTGCAAATGCCTTTTGTTCAGTTAAAAGGGACTGTGGTAAGCACATGGGTTTATATGCCGTTGCACAACTAAGCAGTCTGACTTCCTAACCCTTCTTAAATGCACCAGCTAAGAGCCTCGCTCAGTCTGCCAGCGCTGGGGCAGCAACCACAGCCACGTGCTGAGCCTTTTGCAGCTCAGCACCGCATGGTGCAGCTGTTGCATTGGCCACAGAAAGTGCTGGCAGCTCCAGAGAAACAGAGACTTAATTCACTTAGAGCAGTTTTCCTGAAAGACTCTTTTAAAAAGCATGGAAGGCAGACCAGGTGCACTTATTTTCTTTTTAAATCTCATTGCTTTGTCAAGTACTCTTATTTAGGGCTCTAATACTCTTTATGTGCAACATGAACCATCTTTGGTTACTTTATAAATTCTAAGGACACCATTAACGACAATTAATTATCTCTCTAAGTACATTCTTTCAGATGTATAGCAGTGAAAAATCTCTGCTATAGCACTCTTGAGAGACATAGGAGGAATTGCAACTTAGGATACCTGGAATTTTGTTAAAAGTTTTGTAAGCCAGGAGCTGGCAGGTGGCATAGTGGTTAAGAGCGCTGGACTTCCACATGACTGATTGAGGTTTGAGTCCTGGACCTGGTGGTTTGCTTTCTCACTTTCCCTTTCTCTCTCTTTCTCACTCTGTCCCTCTCTGGTCAAATTTAAGTAAATAATTAAATAAAGTTAAGTAAAGTAATTCTTTTTTAAAAAGTTTTATAAGCCATGCATACTTTTAAAAAAATGAAGCGTGTGTGCGCACGCACGCCTAATACATGTTGCTCAGATATAAACAGTAGTAAAAGAAAGCTGATTCAATTCGGTATGTCATGCTGTTAAAAGACTTCCAGCTGTCAACTGCTTCTACTATAAGCAGGAGGTGGGAAGAATG
>NW_006160167.1:2215298-2240431 GCF_000334495.1 Tupaia belangeri chinensis | reverse complement strand
AAAGAGATTGCATAAAGGTGAAGTTGCATAAAGTGAGGGGCTAGGAGTTGGACTGGAGTCATCATGTAGGTGAACATTGCCAATAACCTGAATAATTCTAGGAAATACTCTGTGTTCCTTCACTAGACTTTGAAAACACTCAGGCCACAAACACTCCCAGTCCCAGCACCACAAAAGACCTCTCTATGCCAGTAAATAAAAATGAGTGCCAAAGCCATCCTTAAAGGTAAATATTTGGGATAGGCAGCTGTTTGTATAATGTGATTTTATGCGTGACAAGCATTCACTCCACCCACAAAAATATCTATGCTACAGACCCGGGTCACGGATGCCTGCAATTCTGCCATTAGGGAGTATTTCCACCCCAGTCAGAAACTTAGAATCATCCTTGACTCCTTTCTCTCCTTTCCCAACCCCATTCAATCAATCACAAATCCCTCCTACACAGCTCCTGACTCTGTCCCTTATCTTCATTCTGTCTGATGATACAATGGTTCAGGTCACTGTTGATTCCTGCCAAGATGACCTTAGTGTCCTCATTTGTCTCTGCATCTCCAGTCTGTTCTCCACGCTGCAACTGCAATGATGTGATCTTTTTTTGTTTTTTTAAGAATTATTTTATTTAACTTTATTTATTTATTTGAATTTGACCAGAGAAGAGGAGAGAGAGAGAGAATAAGAAAGCAAACCACCAGGTTCAGGACTTGAACCATAGTTACCCATGTGGGAGTTCAGCGCCCTTAACCACCACACCACCTGCCGGCCCCACCATGTGATCTTTCTGTTTCATTCACTGATGTTACCCCAGTGTCTAGAACAGTGCCTTACAGACTGTAGATTTTCCTTACTATAGCTCTCTGAGACTAGGTTTGAGAGGGTTAAAAAAAATAAAGGCAAAATTGATTCTACAGAATCAAGACAGTGTTGGCCAAGAGAGAAAGGCATTAAAAAGGGGGGAAATAACAATGACTATTGGAAAATGTAAGAAGGCCCCTTCATGGGTAAAAAGAAAATCACAACCAAACTTGAGTTTCTTCCCTGATTTTGTCTCTGAGGCTACCAGCAATGAAAGGTTGGTTCCACAGCATGGGCTGAACAGTGAGGGACCTGCACTTGGTCCAGTGGTGTCACTTAAGTCTGGCTCAATGACTGTGCTCTCTTCCCAGGCTCTCCTGTGGAGAAGTTACCAGGACAAGGCAGAGTGGACTAGATACTTCTTACACCCTGACCCATTTGAACTTGTCTAGACACAAATGGCTATGACTAAGACTCATCATGAACTTTCAGAGAAGCATTAGAATTTTACCAGCCTATATTTGATGTATTTCCCTCCCCAAGTGAACTATTGTCTCTATAATCAGGATAGAGAAAGGATACTATGTAATGTTGGTTTGCTTTACTATTGACTCCATTCATTCAGTGGTGTTTCTAGGCAAGGCAAAAACATTTTTGTGACTAGGGTGTTCTCCATGAGCTCCTGATTCTTTCCTCTAGTGTCCTTCCTTGGTGAACCAATTCTCTGTCATGGCTCTGAGGTTTAGATTTAGGCAATAATGACTAAATCTCATACATTCACCCCAACCTCATAAGCAGACTTCAGGCTCACATTTTTCATTATCTATAGGACATTTTCCTTTGGATATCTCGCCAAGAGCTTCAATTTTAAAAGTTCAAACTAATTTAAAATCTTAAAAAAAGAAGGAGGAGGAGAAAGAAAGAAAGAAAGAAAGAAAGAAGTAAATTGAATCAGAGTTTCAACATCTTACTTCTTCCAGTGGCACCACCATTATTCCAGTCACATGTCAGAAAACTTCAGTTCCCCCTTTAGAACATAAACTGTGACATCCTCAATAAAGTCCACCTTGACTACCAAATTTAAATTGCAACTCAATGTCCCCATGGCATTTGTGTATCACTTTCTAACATACTTCATGATTTACTTACTATTTTTTATTTATAAGTTTCTGTCAACCCCCCACTAGAATGAATATAAGCACCAATGGACAGGAATTTGTGTATGTTTCATTTAATAATGTTATCCCAGTGTCTAGAACAGTGCCTGACAGACTGTAGGGCATCAATAAATATTTATTGAATTAATCCATTCACTTCACAAATACACATAACACATATTAGGTTGTTGGGAGAGTCATGCCACATTTTTGCATAGAAAAACAGCAAAATAAGTCATAACTTTCCTGATGAACTAATAATATAATTTAAAACACCTCACTCTCCTGACTAGAACTCAAGCACTCTGAAGTGGTGAACTTTGAATGCTTTGTTCACTATTGCCTATCCAGATTCTAGAACAGTATCAGGTACCATATGTCTTAAACAAAAATCCGTGGAATAAGTGAATGAATGGATAGATAAGAAATCATTGAGTACCTTTTAGTACAATATACTAGGTGCTTAGTACTTGTTTTTTTCTAGTACAGTAGTCCATTTCCTCTACAAGAGAAACAGAGAGAGAGAGAGGCACCCTGACAGGGTCTTCGCGTCGTGATCCTATCCCAAGCCTCCACCAGCCAGGACCACAGACTTGCACTCAGGCACGCATGTGCCCACCAGGCCCCAGGGACACCTCAGGTTATGAACCTGGGACATCCCCTTATGGCCTCAGCATCAAGAAGTGTAATATTACATCTAGGTCATCATGACTGGCCAGAAATGTCTCTTTATCCCCTGTAGTAAATATAGCCCTCATTCTATCATTCTGGTGACTCACATTATTACCAAGAAATGAGTGAAGAGTAAGGCCTACATTTCTGCCCTGCCCTCAACTTCTAGCCCAGTTTTAGCCATTTAGTAGGTACTAAATAAATATCCACAGCATGAACAAATATTAAGATAAATACCAACTTGCATCTTTTTTTATCCCTTCACCTCTGTTCTCTATTCTGAATTTTTGGGTACACATGCACATGTACCCAGTGTATTTTTCAAGCTGCCAGGTCCAAGACTCGAACTATGCAATCAGCCATGTAGGATCCAGCAACGTTAACCACTAACCCACCTGCTGGTCTCCAACTTGCATCTTCTAAAGCATGCTTAGATGATCCCTGCAGCATGTTAGAACATGAGGCACCACTACAGCTTGAGGAACCATATAGGAATTAAGAAGTCTGAGCTCCTCTGCCCACGAGAGCTGCTAATTCATCTTGTGGCCACTTGGCCTTCTGGGCCTGTTTTTCTCTTCTGTAGGAAGGGGGCTTGATTAAATTATTCCTGGGGGTCAATGTTAGGGATGTTCTTCAAGTTCTCGGAGAGAAGAAGCACTCAGAGTACCAGGTTGCCTTGGGCACTTCTCCATGAGCCCTGCTGTGCTCCAGGTCCCTGGACTTCCAAGCCATTGCCATATGTTGGCCTCATGGAGAACTAGAATAATAGATCCTCTCACAGCTTGTGACTGACTACCCTTCTCTGTGTGAACTCTTCTTTGGTTTTTCCTGACCCAACAGACTGCTAAGCAGACCGACAGGCTGACAGGATTTCACAGCAAACTCTGTCAGAAACCTTGAACCTCCCACATATGCAGCTCAAGTGTCTCTGGCCTGGACTCCAAACCCTGGTCTCATCAGCTGTGGCCAAGGTACCAGGATAGGTTTCCCCCAGGAAATACACAAACAGCTCTGTGTAGGAAAGAAACAGTTTGGGCCACCATTCTCAGAAAGGGGGCTGCAGGGGCCAGCAGGTGGTGAGGTGGTTAAGGTGCTGGATTCTCAAGTGGTTGACCACAGTTCAAGTCTTAGACCCAATGGCTTGAAACTCACACTGGGTGTGAGTATGTGTGTGCATGCTGAAAATCCTGAGAGGAGACTAGAGGAGAGGAGATTATAGCATAGTGATCCTTCCAGGGTGGGGGAGGTGCGTTCTCACTCTCTGTCTCTCTGTCTCTGTCTCTCTAATGAGTACATGCACCTTATAGCAAAAATCTCCTAAAAAAAGAAAGAAAGAAAGAGAGAGAGAGAGAAAGAAAAAAAGAGAGAGAGAGAGAAAAGGGGTTGCAGGTGTGGCACAAACCTAGGACTCCATAAACTCTTCTCTCTCATTTCTAAATTGTTTTATATGACTTCACTGTACACTGCCAATCATCGTGAAAAAGCATTAAGAAACACACATTATGCATGAAAGAGCACATTATTCAATTAGCAGTAACTTAATCTTTCTGTGCAGTAGAAGAAAGTTTGGGAAGCAGACTTAGAGAAGAGGCAAACTACACAAATGCATAAAATCAGTTCCTTTGCAGACTTTCTGGGACCCCACAGCCTTTCAACATAATACAGTATTCCTGCAGTGCTAAAGAAATAAATAAACATTTTAAAGAGGACACAGAGGGTAAAAGTGGTTTATAACCTTCTGACGTGTAGCTAATTCAAACACTGCCTGCCTGGTATGTGCTCAGTCTCAGCAGTGACAAATTCTCCAGCCTGGAGACCAGCCCCCAACTGCCCTGTCCAGGGACACACACACACACATACACACACACACACACACACACACACACACAAATACACACTCACCAGGGTGCTTTCCAGAGGAGCTGGAGTGTACTTATGCATCTATGTGTGCAGAGAGATGAGAAGTTGGTCCTTCAGTCCAAGGCCTTTGGCAACCAACTGCTTTTTTATAAATAGAAAGAAAAAAAAATGTGACTTTGCTTTTCAACTATCATTTCTAAAGCAGAGCTAAACTGTCAGGATCGCAAATTGTTAGACCTGGTAGATAGGAGAGAGGCAGCTATCGGATCATCCAGGTAGCTCCTCAGGTGGAAGGGGACTAAGCTTCATCCTCGTATGACCTTAGTAATTAATTCCTATTTTGCTTTGACCTGTTTGTGAAACCTTTTGCAAGGGGCTTGATATTAATAATATTGATAGATACTGTTCATCAACTGCTTTATTCTGTGCCTAAGGCACGGAGACACATGATCATGTTCACTCCTCTCAAGCTCCCAGAAGTTAGAAATGATCGAAGCTCTGAGATTGTATTTCCCCACACACAGCAATCTAGGAAGATGGGAGCCAAGATTCAAAGCCAGGTCTGAGGCTATCGGTTGCCTCTCCTGTTCATCTTCTCTGAGCCTTCATTTCCTCATCTGTGGAGTGCTTAACAATAATACCTCCCTTAGACAATTGTAGGGAGATTTAAATGCTGTTCCATTTATTAAAGTGTGCCTGGAACACAGTAGGTGCTCAATAAATGTTACATAGTAACATAAGTTTACAAATAAAAAATTGGATTTCCGAGTGTAGTCACAAGGGGATCTGTAGGCCAAAAACTAGTTTCTTTGATTTCTGTTCTGAGCCATTCATCTATTTTTTTTTTATTTCTTTAAATGTTAAATTTAATATCACCAAAAGTAAAAAATATAGAGAATATAAAATCACACAAATCCCATCTCACATATACATATCCACTCCCCTCCCTAAGCTTTTCTGAGGTATAATCAACAAATGAAAATTGCAGATATTTCAGTATACAACATGATGTTTTGATATATATGTTCACTGCAAATAGTTTTTTTATATAATTATTTATTTTATTTTATTTATTTATTCATTTATTTTAATTTGACCAGAGAGAGACAGAGAGAGAGAAAGAATGAGAAAGCAAGCTGCCAGGTCCGGGACTCAACTGTGGTTAGCCATGTGGGAGTGTCCAACACCTTAACCACCACGCCACCTGCTGGTCTTGCACATAGTTTTTTATACTCTTAGTTTGTTTGCTTTTGATATAGGGTGCATATGCTCCCTAGAGAGAGACAGAGAGAGGAAAAGTGAAGAAATGTGAGAAATCACCCCCCACACACACACCCCCAGGAGGATGGCCATGCCACAATTCCTTCTCCTTCATTCTCCTCTTAGAATTTTGGGCATGCATGCACATGTGCCCAGTGTGATTTTCGGGCCACTGGGTCCGAGACTTGAACTACAGAGTCAGCCATGTGGGAATCAAGCTCCTTAGCCACCACACTACCTATTGGCCTCTTATATACTTTCTCCTGGTGTTTTCCAACGTGTCATTATAGTTCTGTATTCTGCTTTTTTCATTTAATGTTGTCATAAATGTTATGAATATGTTTTAAGTAATACCTAATTCTATTCTGCACACTATTCATAATTGTCATCTTTAGTTACAAATAGATGGACCATTCTGAAACATTCTTCTCTTGACCACAATGATGAAAAGTATGAAGCATCTATGAGAGAAATTTAGACTAGAATCCTTGGCTCCACCATTTTCTCATCCTGTGACTGCAGGGAAGTTCCGAACTCTCTAAGCCTCTGTGTATTTATTTGTAAAATGTGGATAAACATTGTGAGATTATTGTAGGGATTAAGTGAAGTAATACATATAGGCCCTTATGTTTTTATGGTTCATTATAAGCTTTTATTAATTATAGCTATCTTTTTAAAAAAAATTTGTTAGAAGGTGTGTGCACTCACTGGTGAGAGACAGAGAGAGAGAATGAAAGTAAGAAAGCACCCCCCTGGGGAATGGTCAAACCACAATTCCTTCTCCTCCACTTCTCCCTCCTTTTGGGATTTCGGGCACACACACACGTGCCTGGTATGTTTTTCAAATCATCAGGTCTGGGATTTGGGCCATAGAGATGGCCAGGTGGGATCCAGTCACCTTAACCACAATGCTGCCACCAGCGGAGCCAACTACAGCTCTTCTTGACTACAAGCTGCTACTCCTTCCCCATCTAAATGTCATTACTTCACGTTTTCAGTTAATCTAGGGCTTTATGGAAATATGCTTAGAGATGACATTGATGAAGAAAAAAAGGGAGTGAAAAAGAGAGAGGGGAGAACTTGGGAGCTGAAAGGCCCCTGCTCCGACTGTGCATCCTGCTGCCTCAGCCTTTCTCTTGCAATTCTTGCAACTGCAGGAGCAGCAGGGGTTCCCAGCTGGAATTCCATTCCCAGGTAGCTCACAGGGCAGATCTGGTCACTGCTGGGTTGTGTGGGCTGTGCCCACCTGCTCCCTCAACCCTTTCCTGCTGGCTCCCTCGGGATGACCAAAGCCTCTGTGGCCTGGGATGGAGGCAGCTGCAGAGAGCAGGGCAGCTTTCTGTGTTCTGGGAGAGCTTCTCAGTTGTCTGAAATCTTCAGCCTTTTCAAAGTAGAGCTGATCCCTTCATAGAAATGTGAAACTGCTGTGAGTCAAATAAATCATTAATAGGCAAGTTGGAAAAAAACGGGCAGTAAAGAGGACACAGGGTCAACTATAGCCCTTCTCTAAAGGACTGACTTCACATGTGCACGCCACTTCCTTACTCCACTCACCCTGCAGTTCTCAAGATGATCTTTGCTGCTCGCGGAAGACTCCAGAAACATTCCACACAGTTGAGCCTTCTGATTCGTAAAACACTATCCTCTTGGCTTCCATGACACCATCCTCTCCTGGGCTTTCTCCTACTTCTCTGGATGTTCCAGCTCACCCTCCTTTGTCTGCCATTTTTCCTCTACTTAACCTCAGAGTCCCTCAGGGCATGGCTCCAAGCCCTGTCCTCTTTCTGAAATTTTTCCTAGGTGACCTCATCCATTTCTATTATTTGTCATCTACTCCTAAACTTTTATCTCCAGCTCAGACATCTCTTATGAGCTGTAGACCAGTCTATTTATCCAATATCATGGACATACGAATCTCCACTAAGATGCTTCAGAAATCTTCTGTAACTAGGGCCAGCAGGTGGCATGGTGGTTGAGATGCTGGACTCCCACATGACTGACCATGGTTCAAGTCCTGAACCTTGTGACTTGCTTTCTCACTCTCCCTTTCTCCCTGTCTGTCTCTCTCTGGCTAAAAGAGAAGAATAATGATAATAAATGAAATTAAAACGAAATATTAAAAAGAAATCTTCTGTAACGTAATGTGTCCCAAACATTTTATCTTAACACTCTCAATATATTCTCTCCTGAGTTGTTCCTTCATCATCTGTTCCTCTCTTAGTAAATCTGTCACTTCCGTCTGCTCAGGAGTTCACACATACCTGAAATCAAGGAGTATCTTTGACTCTTCCTCTTCCTCCTCATCCAATTTAATACAAGTCCCTCCCAGTTCCTTCTCTATGGTATTTCTTGCATCACCCCCTACTCCATCACTATCCTGGTCCAAGCCTTCTCTTCTTCTTTTTTTTTGAGAGGTTTTTGCTATAGGGCGCGTGCACTCGCCAGACAGAGAGAGACAGAGAGACAGAAAGCTAGAAAGCACCCCCGGGGGGGGGGGGTGACCATGCTGTAATCCCTTCTCCTCCATTCTCCTCTTGGGATTTTTGGCATGCACGCACACGCGCCCGGCGTGAGTTTTAAGCCACCGGGTCCGGGACACGAACCGGGGTCGACTACGTGGGAGTCCAGTGATATAGCCATTACACCAACTGCTGGTAACCCAAGCCTTCTCTTCTGATAGCCAGCTAGATTATCTCCCCAAACCCTTCACAAGGAAACTAGGGTCATTTGAAAACATAAAACTAGGGTCTGTGCTGGCCTTTCAGATTTTTTTTTTTTTTTTTTTACATTTTTGCTATAGAGCACACGCACTCGCCAGAGAGACAGAAAGCAAGAAGTCACCCTCCGAAGGAGAATGGCCATGCCACGATCCCTTCTCCTCCATTCTCCTCTTGGGATTTTGAGTACACATACATATGCGTCCAGCAT
Source organism: Tupaia belangeri chinensis (assembly GCF_000334495.1). Taxonomy (NCBI): domain Eukaryota; kingdom Metazoa; phylum Chordata; class Mammalia; order Scandentia; family Tupaiidae; genus Tupaia; species Tupaia belangeri. The sequence continues at coordinate 2,231,759 of NW_006160167.1, read as the reverse complement.
GAGTTTCAAGTCGCTGGGTCCGGGACTCGAACTGTAGTCTACCGCATGAGAGTCCAGCACCTTAACCACTACACCACCTGCTGGCTCCCCACCTATCCTTTAAAATAATATTTTTCTGTATTCATTACAGAGGACATGCACATGAGGGGGAGAGAGAGAGAGACAGAGACAGAAAGAGACAGAGAGAAAGGCACCCTTCACAGGGTCTCGCCTCAGTCCTCTTCCTCCAGTCCATTGGATTGTGGGCACCTCCCCACATGCCTAGCAATCTCAACCACAGTTGCCTTCTGGGATCCGGCTTCTCTGGAGCAGTGTATTACCACGATGCCACAGAGGTGTCCCTGCTTGTGCTTTTTACAGTAAGCTTTAAAAGATTTATTTAAAAATACAACCTATACTTACAATTGTGTAATTATAAACTCAGGGATGAATTACCAACTCCATATTAGTTTTTTAATGAATTTTTTTTAAATTCCAGGAGATCTCAAAACATAGCATTGACTGAAGTGTTTTCCAAGTTAACATGTCTTTCCCAAACAATGAGTTTTTATTCAAAGCAAAATAATTGAGGTAGACTCTTTTATAATATGATAGACTGTGTCAGGACTTGAAGATAAGGGAACAGCCAGTGGCATGGCGGTTAAGACAGTTGGATCCCACATGGCTGACTGTGCAATTCAAGACTTGGACCCGTGAGCTTAGAAAACATTCCAGGTGTTTTTGCATGAGCACTCAAAATCCCGAGAGGAAAATGGAGGAGAAACGATTGCAGCATGGCCATCCTCCCTGGGAAAGGGGAGCTTTCTTACTTTCTCTCTCTGTCTCTCTCCAGCAAGCACATGCACTCAATAGCAAATTAAAACATGTGTGTGTGTGTGTGTGTGTGTGTGTAAATATATACATATATATAGAGAGAGACTCTTCTGAGGAATACTTCCAGAAAAACTCTTTTATTGGATCTATATAGCACATAATTTACAACTGTGGTTTAAAATAAAGCCCTGTTTCCATGTAGCCTGCATTATTGCATGATTAATCACTAGTTCCTCTGAGTTGCTGCTGGATTGTAGAGGATTGCAATATTAAATGATATCAGACAGGAAGTGTTTAACATAGTCTACTTTCCTGCCTGTGAAAGTATCCTTGTTCAATTTTGACTCCAGAGGAAATGAGTCTTTCCACTGAAAGGCATTTAAGATGTCCCTCCCATAGTTACAGTGCCCAAGAGAAAACCAACGGAGTGGAGAGATCACTGCCCCAGGAAAGCATGAATGGCTGTATAGCCGACTGGACAGGGTTCAGTCTTTTAGTATTGGCCATTGTACTCAGCCAGAGGAACAGATGAAGCATCCTGGGGCTCCTGGGAGACCCATATGGAGCAAGGCAGCAGGCAGCCAGCCATTGTGTGCACTGCTAGAGGCCCACACTAAAAAAGGATGTCACTACTCTGTGAGGAAGAACCAGGGACTGGATTCAGATGCCATTTTTTTTTTTTGGTAGTTTTTTTGCATATAATCAAGTAAGTAAACTTCAGTTTTCTTTACAAAGGATGGGCTCAATCATTCTTAACAATCACTTTATTGTCTTCCTAAAGTTCTAAGTTTAAAAAGTTCTCTAGAGGGGCCAGTAGGTAGTATGTTGGTTAAGGCACTGGACTCCCACATAGCCAACCATGTTTCAAGTCCCAGACCTGGTAGCTTGCTTTCTCACTTGCTCTCGCTCTCTCTCTCTCTCTCTCTCTCTCTCTCTCCCTCTCTCTGTGGTGAGTGCATGTGCCCTATAGGAATAATAATAATAGTAATACAATTAAAGAATTATTTTTTTTAAGTTCTCTAGATAGGGGCTGGCAGGTGGTGTGGTGGTTAAGGGCACTGGACTCACACAGTCTGAGTCCCAAACCTGGTGTCTTGCTTTCTCACTTTCTCTCTCTCACTCTCTCTCTCTTTGGTCAAATTAAAATAAATAAATAAATACATAAAAATAAAGTGAAGTAAAATGATTCTTTTAAAAAAAAACAGTTCTCAGGACCAGCAGTTAGCATAATGGCTATGTCGCTGGACTCCCACATAGTCGACCGCAAGTTCGAGTCTCGGACCTGGTGGCTTACGCTCACGCCAGGTGCATGTGCGTGCGTGCCCAAGATCCTAAGAGGAGAATGGAGGAGAAGGGATTGAGACGCGGCCATCTACCCTGGGGGTTGATTTCTTGCTTTCTGTCTCTCTGTCTGTCTCTCTCTGTCTGGCGAGCGCACGCACCCTCTAGCAAAAACAAAAACAAAAACAAAACAAAACAGTTCTCTAGACAAATTCGATGGACCGCAGCTAATGGTGAAGTGAAGATTCTGCTCCTGAGAAGATTAGAGCCAAATGCTTGACAAAGACTAAACGGAAGGCTCGAGTAATGTGGGGTGGAATAGACAGGGAGACTGTTCCTTTGCGGGGAGGGAAAGGACTATGCCTGGTCCTTAAAATGCTGGTATGCAGACAGAAGCTTGTGTAGGATTCCAGATGAGAGCAACTGGAAAAGGGGGAAAAGAGGGTGATGAAGAACCAGGAAGTAGATATTTTTATTTGAGGAACAATAAGCAAATTATATATTGGGTCATTGGGAAAGTCATGATGCATTTTTACGTAGAAAACAGAAAAATACGTCATGACTTTTCCAGCAACCTAATGGTTGAAGAAGACCGGAGGGCATATAATTACTACCAGGGAATTATCCGGACTGCATTATAAGTATCTGACTGTGTTTTTTATGTATTTAACTCTGGAGTAGAAAAGTGCTCCTGCAAAATGCCATGCTGCTGCAGGCCAATGTCATTTGAAGGACAGAAGGAAAATTTGGCCCCTCCAGTGTCAAGAAATATATACTAAAGACATTCTGAAACCCTGAACCTCTCCCATAAGTAAGAGGTTTGTTTGTAAATTGGGAAATCCACCCAGCATGAATAAACACTAAGTACTACCAGTTTAGGCCTATTTATGAGGTTTGATCTATAATGAGAAGATCTTTGTTTACTGAAGTTATCTGTGTACAGATATATTTATCCTTATGGGAATATTATTTAATAGGTATAAATTCTATGTTTTCTACAAGGAAGTGAATGTTCATTAAACAAAACTGTAAAAATAAAACAAAAAAAAGTATAGATAAAAAAGATTCTGCTCTTAGGGTAATCTAACACACATTAGCAACCTCCCTTACAAAATTACTAAGGCAGCTACAAAATTGTGTTATTCATAGAAAATATTCTTAAAGGATGGGTCAGCCCCAGGACCTAGTGGTTTAGAGATGAATCCCATACGGCCAACCACAGATCAAGTCTTGGCTCTTGTGGCTTAAAAAGTACATTGAGTGTGTGTGCTGTGTGCTCAAAATCCCTACAGGATAGAGAAAGGAAGGAGAATGGATTGTGGCATGACCATGCCCCACTGGGGATGTGCCCCTCTATTACAAGAGTATTTATCCTACTTTTTTCTATTTTCAAAATTATATTTAATTGGAATACTTTTTAAATATTTATTTAATTTTATTTATTGTTATTATTTCTTAATTTGCAATAGGGCATATGCACTCACCAGGGAGAGAGAGAGAGAGAAAGAGAGAAAGCAAGTCAAGAAGTCCAGGATTCAAACCATGATCTTATATAGGCAATTTTTTAATAGCCTATCTTTTTAGACTGAAAATAAGTTTTTGGCCAATAGTTCAAGATACTTCATGAATGCATAGCATTACTATAAACTATTATAGTTTATATAATAAAATACTTTAATATAACACATTATAATAAGCTCTATTTTCTCACCCTGAATTTAAACCAACTGAAAGATAAACACAAGAGATGGGTAATTGAAGACCAAAGCTTTATCCCGGGCCAGATGTAGTGGTGTAGCAGTAACACAACTCTGTGGGGCTGAAGCCACATGGGAAAGCCTGAGGTTTGCATTTTGAGGTCTCTATTCTTACTGGGCAAGTGCAGGCCAGTGATCCTGGCTGGGTGAGCGAGGGTTGGATCACAGCATGAAGATCCTGTTGGGAGTGTCTCTCTTGCACACATACACTCTCTCTCTCTCTCAAAATAAGTAAATGTTAAAAAAATTTTTAATTGATTACTGGTAAAGTTGCACTGTAGAATGTGGTTCTAGATTCATAACCACAGTGGACTTAACCCTTTGCCCTGAAATTAAATTTATCTGTCTGGTCATGGGAAGAACTGGAAAACTAAAGGCTTTCCTCACAAGCTAGAACATGCACTCAATGCTTTATGGAGAACAGGCCAGGGTAGGTGCTCTCTGCAGGCAGCTGAGCCAGTAGGAAATGGAGCCAGTAAGGCTAACACATGTATACCCAGTTCTTAATCCCAGACACAAATCAGAGGTCAAGGAGTAGAGGCCAGGAAGGTTAGCAAAAAGAAAGTCTGCTACAAAGAACTGTGAGACCAGGGGAAAGGAAGAATCGCGACCCACCTGCAATAATAATAAATGGTAACAACTTCAGTCAGATAACCAGGGTTGTAAGATACTAACAAATAGTTTTGACTCTCTTTTCTCCTTTCTTTTTTCTTTCTTTTTTTTTTTTGAGAGATTTTCACTGTAGGGCGCGTGCGCTCGCCAGACAGACAGAGAGAGACATAGAGACAGAAAGCGAGAAATCACCCCCCAGGGGGGATGGTCACGCCACAATCCCTTCTCCTCCATTCTCCTCTCGGGATCTTGGGCACGCACGCACACGCGCCCGGCGTGAGTTTTAAGCCACCGGGTCCGGGACATGAACCGCGGTCGACTACGTGGGAGTCCAGCGACATAGCCATTACGCTAACTTTCTTTTTTTCTTTTATCTTTTCTTTTTTTCTCTCTTTCTTTCTTTTTTTTCTTTCTTCCCTCCATTCTTTCTTTCTTTCTTCCCTCCATTCTTCTTTCTTTCTTTCTTCCCTCCCTTCTTTCTTTCTTTCTTCCCTCCCTTCTTTCTTTCTTTCTTTTTCTTTCTTTCCTTCTTTTTCTGGGAAGGGGTGTGTGTATACATGTGGTATTTTAGACAGTATCTCACTGTGTCACAGTTCTCCTGCTTCAGCCCTCTAAGTAGCTGGAACTACAGGTGTATGCCACTTCAGTTGGCTTTTAGGGTAGGCCAGGAATTGAACCTGGGCCTCCCATGTGGCTTCAGCCTGCAGAGCATCAGCATCCAGCATGCATTACTGTGGCTGGGTCTTAACTATTTTTTAGACTGAATTAATAAAACAATATTGGGATTAGGGGCTGGACTGTGGAACAATTAACTATGACACTGCGAGATGGACCCACATGACAAAGGTTTCAGATTCAAGCCTAGAGACTTTCTAGAGTATGCTGGGCACACGTGGATCCGTTTTCCAGGCCTGGCTGAAGCTGGGAATGAATCGGGCTGTAAGAACCCTGTTGGGAGTTCTCTCTCTCACACACACACCCCCAGAAAAATAAAATTAAAAAACTTTTAAAAATTTGTTTTGGTGTCAAATAAATGCTGAAAAAGTAATTATTAAACAGAGAACTTCCTTGTATTTTGAAAAAGAAATAAGAGATTTCTTATTGAAACATGTAATAAGAGGGGCCAGCAAGTGGTATGGTGATTAAGGTGTTGGACTCCCACGTGGCTAACTGCAGTTCAAGACCTGAACCTAGAGGCTTGAAAATCACCCTGGACATGTGTGCATGAGTGCCAAGATCCCATGAGAAGAATGGAGAAGGGATTGCTGTATGGCCATCTCCCCTGGGGGAAGAGTTCTCACTTTTCCTCTCACTGTCTCTCTTTGTCTCTCTCTAGGGAGCACATGTCCCTCATGGGAAGAATCTAAAAAAAAAAAAAAAAAAAAAAAGGAAGAATATGAGCCAGTCCTATAGCCTAGTGGTTAAGCTCTTTAGAGAGGAAGCCAGTTCCTGCATGGCCACCTGGGTTTGAATCCTGGCTCTGGTGTGCCACTGGCGTGCACACACTTGTTCAGAATCCTGATGGGATGGAGAATTAGAAGAAAAAGGACTGTGGCATGACCAGGCCCTGTTGAAGGAGTGTTTTCTCTCTCTCTCTCTTACACACAGTTCCTCATGAATAAAAGAAAAAAATACAATAATATATTCACTTGATTTATGCTCCTTTAATTTTGCACAAATTAAAAGAGGCTTGTAAATTAAATGAAAAATTAGGACAACATTATCATGTCTAGTAGAATTCTCTCTCCCTTCCTTAAATACTACTTAGCCAGAAACAGAGAAACAAAAACTTCTCTAAAAGAGAGTTAAGAAGCCATTGTTTGTTTTTAAAAAGTTAATCCAGTGTGTAAAGCTGGTAAGGAAAGCCCATCCTCTTAGCTAGAATTGCATAATCTTCAAAGAAGAGTCCCTGGAGAGTCATAACCAGAAATGTTGATTCAACACCCACACTGGCTGTGCAAGACCCTGGCCTCCATCCAGACTCCTTGGGACAAGGTGTCCACAGGCATCTGAGTGGGCCAAGGAGATGTCAGGTAAGATTTTCACCCAGGTATTTCAGTGTTCAAACCTCTTGCACCACATTTGCCCACTCAGGTATTAAACTAAACCCCTTTCCACCCTGTGATGTGACAGAATGTGAGGGAAAGAATCTTCCAGGTCAGGTACTAACGAGCCTCTGATCAGGAGCGAACAGAAGCCCAGGAGTAGAACAGTGTCCTCTAAAGCAATCGCGTCCAGCAGCCACAGGCTGAGGTGCTGGGCTCTCTATTTACAGAGAGACCTTGAGCCTCCTGGAGCCTCTTTCATCCTCTATTTCCTTATCTCGGAAATACAGAGGCTGGATTTATCAGCCTGGAACTGCCTTGAAATTCTATGATTCTTCAGTTTCTTTCTATTTAGACATTCTTATGGTAAACTGGTAAATTGAGGTGAAAATTATTTCAGAGATGATCACATACCAGTTAAAGACAATTTTTAAAAGAATCTGTAAGGTCGGTGCATGTGCAAACACACACTCACAAAGTAAGGTGCTTAAATTATTTCAATTGTTTGTTCACACAGGCCCAAATTGCTCAACATTGCGCTTCATGTAGCCGCTATTGACATGTTAATTGTACCAGGTTGTTTTTCATCCTTTCAAACTGTCCTCATCTCTCTTTAAGCAGAATGGATTTCTAAACATGGGTCCTCAAAACAGGATGGTGGAGCCAGCACCGCCTGCTTGGGGGCATATAAGAGCTAAACTCCTGATGTGCTGAACATGGGCCTGAAAGATGGATATGACACGAGGACAAGAAATCGTGGCTGACTGAGGAAAAATTCCTGAAAAATTGAGGGTGAATAAATGTGTTATCTGTTTCAGTCTACAATTTGAAAAGAACACTAGCTTTATTGGGTAACACCGTGAGTAAGTTTCTTCTACCTTCTCTTTGAGCTTTCGTTTCCCCTCTGAAACACCGGTCTGAAAGGAAAGGGCAGTTTGTGGGATCCAACACTGTTTGTAAAACAATCCCTAGTAGTACTTAATATATTCAAAGTTCTTTGGATAGTAAAATAATTATTTTATCATTTGAGAGATCTTTTAGAAATGCAAATGATAATTAACACAGTGTGCGTATGTGTTATTTTTACCAACTGTATCTTGTAAAAATTGTCCTTAGGTACGATATAGTTGGGATATATATTTTTTTTAGAGTATACTTATTTTCTTTTTTTTATGAGAGAGAGAGAAACAGAGATACAGGCACTCTGGCAGGGTCTCTATGCCATGATCCACCCGGGGTCTCAGCCAGCGTGGATCACAGGCATGTACATGTGCACCTAGCATGTCCAGGGAGGTCCCAGGACCCAAAATCAGGACCTTCCCCATGTGGGTCCAGTGGCATTACTGCTGCACCATCGCCTGGCTCTGACGTGGTCACCATTCTGTTACACATGGCACCCATCACTCTAAGAGAAAACACCTGCCACCACCATCCTGTACCTTGCCCCCAGCTCTGACTACCACGGGGGCTTCAGAAAGCTCACAGAAAAATAGAATTAAAGTATGAGTTATTTTAGTTCAAAGAAATTTTGAAACTGATGCATAACTTTTTCATAAGAGACATTTTCTATGAATTTTTTTGGAGAAGCCCTAATATATAATTCAGTTCTTCAAGGAGCAGTTCCGCCCTCCTCCACGAGGCTGACATGGTTGCCTCATACTTCCTTTTCTAGTGATAGAAATCAAAGATTAAAGAGTCATTCTACCCATCTTTCTACTTGAGGATAGCTTTTCCAGAAACCATGAAAGGAGGAAGAGCATTCTTTCTGTTTCAAAAATCCTCAAGGCAGCAGCCGATTCAACACCTCTGACTGGAGGCTCTTAGGGGAGCCCTTAGGCACTATTTCAAATGCACTTTGCACCCCCTGGGTTGACATAAGCCTTCTAAAGCTCAAAAAGGCAAGCTTCTTCAAATGGAGCATTAAAACTCCTAGCTTCCAGCCCAGTGTTAGTATCCCCCACCCCCAAAATGTCTATGTCAAAATCCTGAGCCCCTGCACCCACCTGCAGCACAGTGCTTAAATGCTGTGCACTGGGGGCCAGATCCCACATGGCTGGCTGGAGTGTGAATACTAGCCCCAGCGACTCGAAAACATGCAAGCATGCCAAAATTCCCAACAGGAAGGAAAAATGGAGGAGAAAGATTGCAATGTGACCACGTCCCGTGGAGGGGTGCTTTCTCTCTCATTCTCTCTCTATATCATGACAAGCACATGCACTCTCTGACAATTTTAAAGAAACAATTGTAAGCCTCAATGTGATGGCATTTGGGGGTGGGGCCTTGGGAGGTGATAGTCATGAGGGCAGAGCCCCAAAATGTCAACACCCTTATAAAAGAGACTTCTGAGGGATCAGCAGGTTGGCTGCATGAAAGGTACGCTGCTGGATCCCACTTGGCCAACTACATGGTTTGAGTTCTGGATCTGGCAACTTGAAACTCACACTGAAAGTGTGTGCATGCATGCCCCGAATCCCCAGGAGACTGGAGGAGAAAGGACTGTAGCATGGGCATGCCCCCGGGGCAGGGGTGATTTCTCACTTTCCCCCTCTCTCTCTGGCAAGTTCACTTGCCCTCTACCTTACACCTACATACTTAAGAGAAAGCAAGAGAGAGACTCCAGAGAACCTTTCTCTGTGTGAGGACACAGGCAAGAACCTGGAAGCAGGGCCTCGCCAGACACCAAATCTGCTGGCCCCATAATCTTGGGCTTCCCAGGCTCTAGAAATCAATTTCTGTTGTTTATAAGCCACCCTATCCATGGTGTTCTGCGATAGCAGTCCCAAAGGACTAAGACATTCTCCTTCTGGGCAGAAACCTCTCCTTTCTTGGGGATTCCAGACCAACTCCCTGTCAAACACCAGACACGATCCCACAGTCAGTGCCATGTCTTCTAGGTCTCAGGACACAGAAACCGTTTCTGGAGGGTGTCAGGGAAAGACTCCAGGCCTCTTCTCTGCTCCTTACTAGCTGTGCAGCCTTGGTTAGGTGAATAACCTGACGAGAATAACAGTAATTGCTTATATAGTGCACTCTGTGGCTGGGCACTGTTCTAAAGACCTTCCGTGTAATAACCCGCTTACTTCTGTAGAGGAGATAAAAAGAGCACATGCCTCACAGCCTGGGAAGTCAGGTGTGAAGTGATGCACAATAAATGGTTGTTCCCTCTCTGTTTTCCTCTGAAGACCAAAACAACTGCCTTCAAAGGCACTCGAAGAGAGACAGGATATAAATTGCCTGGTCCATGGTGGGTGTCCAACATTTTACAGCTATACTGACAATGATGTTAGCAAGTCTCCATCACTGAAGCCAAGTTTTAGTTTATCTGAAAGGTCAAAGCCCCACTGAGTGACTTACAGAAGTCAGCTATCTAGGGTACTCTTCGCTGTTAACTTAACCTAGAGGCTAGGCAAGATCTTGGCATACAATAGATGCTCAATTAATATTCTTTCCTCTCTAATGAGGCATGGTTTTACTGTCAAACCACTAGCTACTTTAAAAGGTTGCTATTCTGCCTCAGAGCAAACCACTTAATATCAACCATAGAAAATTAAAATCAAAATCCTTCATTGGGGCAGCATCCTGCAATCAAACTCATGCCTCAGCGGAGAGGTTAATCAGAAGATGAGGAGGCCTAGTGCCTCTACCAGCCATGCCAGGACTAGCCTCAGAGTGAAAGGCAGTAACAGTGTCCCAGCCAAGCAGAAGAAAGGGTCATAGGATCTGGTTTAGATAGACGGGCCCAAAACAGTGAGAATAAGCCCTGGGAAAGAGAGAAGGAAGAAGAGTGTTCATAGCCAGGATTTCTCAACCAAGACCTGCCTGTGTAACCGTGTATGAACCCTATATTCTTCCCTGGTTGGCAGCATAGACAACAGCCCCACACCCAGGGATAAGAGCTGAGAGATTCCTTGGAAGTCTCCCTGGTCATAAGACCTTACCTTGGAAGAATCTAATGTCTCTACCTCTAAAGACCTCTGTGAAATGCTAAGATTTGGCTTGAGAAGAGTAACACATCATCCATTAGCACTTACAAGTAGATGAGGGTATATTATCGCAGCATATAAGCTGGCTCTTGTCTTAAGAAACTGAGAGTAGGAGCCAGCAGGTGGTGTGGTGGTTAAGGTGCTAGACTCCCACATGGCTAAGTACAGTTTGAGTCGCAGACCTGGCAGCTTGCTTTCTCACTTTCCTTCTCTCTGTCTGTGTCTACCTCTGGTGAGTACATGTGCCCTATAACAAATTAAATAATAATAATTAATAAATTAAAGCAAATACATCTTTTATAAAAAGAAACTGAAAGTAGAGTTCAGAGAGAGGACACTAATAAGAAAAAAAATCTGGGGCCAGCAGTTGGCATAATGGCTATGTCACTGGACTCCCATATGGTCGACCATGGTTTGAGTCCTGGACCCAGTGGCTTAAACTCACGTCGGGCACACGTGTGTGTGTGCCCAAGATCCTGAGAGGATATCACCCTGGGGGGTGATATCTCACTTTCTGTTTCTCTGTCTCTCTCTGTATTTCTGGAGAGCACACATGCCCTATAGCCAAAAACAAACAAACAAAAAACTCTCAAAAAATGAAAAAAAAGAACTTCATCAGTTCTAAAACAGCCACACACAACCCTCAAAAAAAAAAAAAAAAAGTGAGGTAAGGGGCTGGCAGGTGGTATGGTGGTTAAGGTGCTGGAGTTCAAGTCCTGGATCTGGCAGCTTACTTCTCACTTTCTCTCTCTCTCTCTCTGATCCAATAAGAAATAATAATAATAAATAAAACTAAATAATTCTTAAAAGAAATCTGTGATTAAAAATAACATAGGACAATAGTTGCCTGGGAGAATTGACTGGGAAGGTCCATAGGAACTTACCAGGGAAATGGAAATTCTGTATGTGATGGGGTATAAATGACATGGGTGATGTAACCATGTGTCAAACCCGTACAGCTAAGAGCTGTGTATTTCGATGTATGTGAATTTTACCTTAATGAACTGTAAGAAAGATAAGTAGCGGGTGAGCAGAGCTCTAAGTAGTATGGAAATAGTAGAATGTAGGGGCTGGCAGGTGGTGTAGTGGTTGGGGGGCTGGACTCCCACATGGCCAACTATAGTTTGTGTCCTGGACCTGATAGCTTGCCTTCTCACTCTCTCTCTCTCTCTCTCTCTCTCTCTCTCTCTCTGTCAAATTAAAAAATAATAATCATGAGTAAAAATAAATAAAATAATTATTTGTTTAAAAAAAGTAAAAGAAATGGAAGAATGTGATGAGTACATGAGAGGGCATTACTCTTCAATTTACTTTGTATATATTTAAATATTTCCATAATAAAGAGCTAAGGAAAGTCTCTGCCAGGAGCAGGAAAAGTAGGACTAGGGGCCAGAAAGGGGCCCCCAGAGCTAAAGGGCACTCTGAGGAAGATTAAAATGCATGGGAGGAGAGTCTTTTGTTTCCTGCACATTTTTTGTCACATTTAATCCTATGTTTTGCATATTTCTTTGTCTTATGAATTGGATGTTTTCCCACTGTGTTTCCTAAGTGTGTAAAAGAAACCTAGTTTCTCTACTTATACAGGCCACCGTCTTAATAGCTGCAAGACTTCCGTGGGGAAGAAAATGAAAAGGTAAAAATTTGGTTTAAATATGTCCCAGGCCATCTCTGCTCAAACCAAGTGAGAGAATTCAGAGCACAACCCAAATTTTAAATTACTTAAGAAACTTCCACATGAAGATGGTTGTGTTCCCAGAAACAATTCTCATCAAACAAAAAATCGGGGGTGGGTAGGTTAGTGAATAGCCTTCATGTGTAGATAGATTTCTCCACCAGGGGATGGGGTTGACAGAAGAGGCCTGCAAACTCATGGAAATTAGCAGTAATGAGACATAAACAGTCAAACCTCAAAATAACATCTCTGGCCTTTAGAATCAACACACTCTCCTGTCAGCCTGCACCTGGCCCGTCCGGCTGGGTCTGGGAGCCAGTGGGGTTTTAGGCCCCTTTTAACAGCTGCCAAGAGCATATTACTCATGGCCAGGATGCTGGCCTTTTATGTTTGCCACAAGTGGCCCAGCCGTTGTTGGGGCCTGGCGGAGTCCATTGACGGTTTTTCTCAAGGCTGGAGCTTTGCTCTTTGATTTTTCCAGAAGCTGCAGTTTGTCCAAATGTTGCCCGTGTATGCTGAGCAAGCCCCCCAGGCTCCTGTGCTGGCCTGCAGCCATACTAACTGCCGGCCACATCCTCCGGCCCTTGGAGAGGCAGGGCAAGAGGCTGAAGTTAAAACTGGAGAGGGCTACCCCCTCACCCTGAGAAACGGCTTGATCTGCCTGGTCAGGGACTGGGTTCCAACACAGTAGAAGTAGCTGGGAGGTGCCCGCTGAAAAATCACCCTCCAAGGGCAAACCTGGGAAACTGCATAAAAAGCCTATTTTAATGCCTGTGTTTGAAATACACCCTTCTTTGGCTGGTAGTTCGAGTGGCTCGGTTGCTGTATCAAGTTAAAAGAGTTCCTTTATCTAGTCAGGAAGGTCCTTTCTGGGTTTCTGAGCTGCAGATCAGTGGAACCTGGTGCAAGTGGATTTGGGGTTAAACTCTAACAGGGTCATTAGTAACTGTTAATAATAAATTCATTAATTTTTTCCCCTTCTAGACTTTTAAGTTCTTCAAAGAAAGGGGTAAGGTGTTGTGTCTCTGATTCACTGTTCTATCATCAGGGTCTGGTCCAGAGAAAGCCCTCAGATAAGTTTTTCTTCAATGAGTAAATACGTTGAGTGTTTAATTAAGTTGCAATGACTCCAGGTTCTGCAGGCCTGGAGTCATCTCACACTGCACTAGGTCTCTCATCGCAGCCTTCGCTATCTGGGTACCCAGAGATATTTCCTACCACTTTCTCCCTTCCTCCCTCCAACTACAGATGTTGCAAAGTGCCCTTGCTGCTAGGGGTAGCCAGGTGACACAGTTCTAGCCAATAAACCATAAAAGGGAGCCTGCTGGGGTTCTTCTGGTAAAGGTCACTTGTTTTAAAAAATTTAAAATATCTGACTTTTCAAAATTCAGGGTTCAACTCTGTGCATCAGGAGCTGGCACTCCCATAGCCAAGTGCTTTGAATCCTGGCCCCAGCAGCTTTAAAAATATTGGGTGTGTGTGTTCATTTCCAGAATCCTCATGAATAGACAAATGGAGGAAAAGGGATTGCAGTGTGACCATTGTGTATGGGGGGGGTGCTTTCTTTTTCTCTCTCCCTCTCTCTCTCTCTTCTTCCTACCCATCCCTGGCAAGTGCATGCTCACTCTGGCAATAAACAATAAAAAAGGGAAACAAATCAGACAAAAGAGAACCTTCTGATGTTGCCTTTCTCCTTTGTTTTTGCTATGAACATAGACTGTAGGAGGAAAATGCAACATCTAAAGATTGGAAAACAGAAATGTAAAAGTAGTGTAGTTTGGGGCCAGCAGGTGGCATAGAGGTTAAAGAAGCCAGATCCCACATGGTTGACTGTGTGTTTTGAGTCCTGGACCTGGCAGCTTCAGAAAACACATCAGGCAACTATGCGTACATGCCTAAAATCCCAAGAAGACAATGGAAGAGAAGGAATTGTGGCATAGCCATTTGTTCTGGAGGTGACTTCTCACTTTCCCTCTCTCTCTCTCTCCTCTCTGTCTCTGTCTCTGGCAAGTGCATGTACCCTATAGCAAACTAAATAAAATAACAATAACCTGGGTCCTGGGACTTCACTGAGTCCCCAGGTCCTCACCTACCTCTGGACTTCTTGTTAAGTGAGATAATATAAATATTTTAAATGTCTCCTTTGCAATTTGTCTCATTCTCTTTTCTTTTTTCTTTTCTTTTCTTTTTTTTTTTAAAGACAGGTTCTCACCGTGTGACAGTGTGGCACTATGGCAATCCTCCTGCCTCAGCCTCCCAGCTAGAACCATCAGCAAGTGCTACCACACCTAGTTCTTTTTTGGTCAGGATTTTGTTACTATGTTGGCCAGGCTGGCTGCCTCCTGCCTCACCCTCTCTTAGTCACTGGGATTACAGCCACAGGCATTGTGCCTGGCCTTCAGGTTGGACCTGGAATCAAACTACACAGGCCTCCCATGTGGTCACATCCCACAGAGCACAATGTCTTAGCAGCACACGCCACTGTAGCTGGGCCTCATTCTGTTTTCTGTTACCTGCATTCGAATACTTCACAACTGGTACTTTCTTGCTTCTACACTGGGTAGATAGGACAGAGAATGTGTTTTATTTGCCTTGTTATTCCCAAGCACCTAGATCTGCAGTGAGCTGGTACATAGTAAGAGCTCAATTATTATTGAATAAATAAACAAACGAATCAGGAAACCAATAAAAGAAGGCTTCAGAAGTTCATTACTGAGCTTCTCTTATTTACAAAGCACTGATGGTTGCTGAGTGAGGACTGTTGTTAGAATGTATTATTTAGTTGAATTTTTTAGAATTATACAATGTGTAAGTCACTGGTTACAAACTACTGTAATTCTTGGGTCTTGCTCTTTGATTTGTATAAATTACGGTTTATCAAATTTGCTTTTTTTAAAAAAAAGTACACGTGTTTGTTTGTTCCTTTGTTTGTTTATTCATTTGGTTTGTTTTTGCCATAGGGTGCATGTACTTACCATAAAGAAACAAAACAGAGAGACAGCAAGAAGGAATGTGAGAAATCACCTTCCCCCCCACCCCCCAAGGAGGATGGCCATGCCTCAATCCCTTCTTCATTCTCCTCCTGAGATTTTAGGCATATACACACTTGTGCCCAGCATGATTTTCAAGTCTCCATGTCTGGAACTTGAACCACAGCCAACCATATAGGAGTCCAGTACCTTGCCCATCGAGCCACTTGCTGGCTCCCACTCATTCATTCTTAAAGCTTGGAGAAAAGTAATTGTTCCTCTGTGTTCCTCCATTATGTTTACTAGCAGAATCCTTTCTATGAAATATGGAAACTATTTTTCTTCTTTGAAATTAGCTAAAATTGGTTCCGCTAAGGATTGTCAAACTCTGGCTATTTGCTGACATCATTTCATTTAGAGCACTTGGATATATCTCATCCATGGGTTTTCAAAAATGTTTGATGTTTGAAACTTTTAAATTGAAAAAAAATGTGGAGTCTTGATCAAATGGAAAGATTTTTAATGTATCTAATACAAATTGTAATGAAGCAAAATTTGTATTAGCTTACAGTCAGTGACCCACGTTAAGAGGTCTGAAATAACAAAAAGAATAGCAATAATGCAAATATTATGTTAATAATACCAGGGATTGAGTGTGTGGAAATTACAATAATTTTTTTTTCTTTTTCTTGCTCTTCATCAGAGCCTAAGTGAAACAAGAGTAATACATTTTCCATCAACAGGTGGCAACACTTGTATTGTTTGCTTTTTAGAGTGGGCCTTGATTGCATTTCAGAACAAATGCACTGATAGCTGGCAAAGATGAATATTTTCTTTAAAGCAACCAGATCCAGAAATAACATCCTCACACGAACATAAATTGAGAACTGTGCAAAGAAATCATTAAAAAAAAAATTTAAAAAATAAACCTAAAATCTAGCACTACTTGTAAAAAAATGGACTGAGAAACCCCAAGGGCATTTCTTCAACCCCAGAAAGCTAGATACCCCCTGGGCTGGAATGACCTAGAGGCCCACAGTAGGATGAATGGTCCTGCAGCCTGAGGTCTATGGACCAGATGAAACCCGATGTAGCCATTAAAAATCTTGAAGTCCAGGGTTCTAGCCAAGTCATGGAAATGTGTACGTACATGGAATAAAGTTAAGTTAAAAAAAAAAAGAGCATAAAACTATGTGTACACACATCACAGCCTTGCGAAAAAATCGTGCGTGTGTCTGTGTGTATGTTGACAGTGATGGGAGAGAATCTGGAATCATGTCAATGGTTTCATGTCGAGCCAGCCAGTTCTTTTTTTTTTTTTTTTTTTTG
>NW_006160167.1:2198005-2214211 GCF_000334495.1 Tupaia belangeri chinensis | reverse complement strand
AGTTACAGCAGGAGAGGGCTACCCCCTCACCCTGAGAAACGGCTTGATCTGCCTGGTCAGGGACTGGGTTCCAACACAGTAGAAGTAGCTGGGAGGTGCCCGCTGAAAAATCACCCTCCAAGGGCAAACCTGGGAAACTGCATAAAAAGCCTATTTTAATGCCTGTGTTTGAAATACACCCTTCTTTGGCTGGTAGTTCGAGTGGCTCGGTTGCTGTATCAAGTTAAAAGAGTTCCTTTATCTAGTCAGGAAGGTCCTTTCTGGGTTTCTGAGCTGCAGATCAGTGGAACCTGGTGCAAGTGGATTTGGGGTTAAACTCTAACAGGGTCATTAGTAACTGTTAATAATAAATTCATTAATTTTTTCCCCTTCTAGACTTTTAAGTTCTTCAAAGAAAGGGGTAAGGTGTTGTGTCTCTGATTCACTGTTCTATCATCAGGGTCTGGTCCAGAGAAAGCCCTCAGATAAGTTTTTCTTCAATGAGTAAATACGTTGAGTGTTTAATTAAGTTGCAATGACTCCAGGTTCTGCAGGCCTGGAGTCATCTCACACTGCACTAGGTCTCTCATCGCAGCCTTCGCTATCTGGGTACCCAGAGATATTTCCTACCACTTTCTCCCTTCCTCCCTCCAACTACAGATGTTGCAAAGTGCCCTTGCTGCTAGGGGTAGCCAGGTGACACAGTTCTAGCCAATAAACCATAAAAGGGAGCCTGCTGGGGTTCTTCTGGTAAAGGTCACTTGTTTTAAAAAATTTAAAATATCTGACTTTTCAAAATTCAGGGTTCAACTCTGTGCATCAGGAGCTGGCACTCCCATAGCCAAGTGCTTTGAATCCTGGCCCCAGCAGCTTTAAAAATATTGGGTGTGTGTGTTCATTTCCAGAATCCTCATGAATAGACAAATGGAGGAAAAGGGATTGCAGTGTGACCATTGTGTATGGGGGGGGTGCTTTCTTTTTCTCTCTCCCTCTCTCTCTCTCTTCTTCCTACCCATCCCTGGCAAGTGCATGCTCACTCTGGCAATAAACAATAAAAAAGGGAAACAAATCAGACAAAAGAGAACCTTCTGATGTTGCCTTTCTCCTTTGTTTTTGCTATGAACATAGACTGTACAGCCAGACACTGTGATAGTCATCCTGCAATCAGTAGTGACAACCTTGAGGAGGAAAAGGCAACATCTAAAGATTGTAAAACAGAAATGTAAAAGTAGTGTAGGTTGGGGCCAGCAGGTGGCATAGAGGTTAAAGAAGCCAGATCCCACATGGTTGACTGTGTGTTTTGAGTCCTGGACCTGGCAGCTTCAGAAAACACATCAGGCAACTATGCGTACATGCCTAAAATCCCAAGAAGACAATGGAAGAGAAGGAATTGTGGCATAGCCATTTGTTCTGGAGGTGACTTCTCACTTTCCCTCTCTCTCTCTCTCCTCTCTGTCTCTGTCTCTGGCAAGTGCATGTACCCTATAGCAAACTAAATAAAATAACAATAACCTGGGTCCTGGGACTTCACTGAGTCCCCAGGTCCTCACCTACCTCTGGACTTCTTGTTAAGTGAGATAATATAAATATTTTAAATGTCTCCTTTGCAATTTGTCTCATTCTCTTTTCTTTTTTCTTTTCTTTTCTTTTTTTTTTTAAAGACAGGTTCTCACCGTGTGACAGTGTGGCACTATGGCAATCCTCCTGCCTCAGCCTCCCAGCTAGAACCATCAGCAAGTGCTACCACACCTAGTTCTTTTTTGGTCAGGATTTTGTTACTATGTTGGCCAGGCTGGCTGCCTCCTGCCTCACCCTCTCTTAGTCACTGGGATTACAGCCACAGGCATTGTGCCTGGCCTTCAGGTTGGACCTGGAATCAAACTACACAGGCCTCCCATGTGGTCACATCCCACAGAGCACAATGTCTTAGCAGCACACGCCACTGTAGCTGGGCCTCATTCTGTTTTCTGTTACCTGCATTCGAATACTTCACAACTGGTACTTTCTTGCTTCTACACTGGGTAGATAGGACAGAGAATGTGTTTTATTTGCCTTGTTATTCCCAAGCACCTAGATCTGCAGTGAGCTGGTACATAGTAAGAGCTCAATTATTATTGAATAAATAAACAAACGAATCAGGAAACCAATAAAAGAAGGCTTCAGAAGTTCATTACTGAGCTTCTCTTATTTACAAAGCACTGATGGTTGCTGAGTGAGGACTGTTGTTAGAATGTATTATTTAGTTGAATTTTTTAGAATTATACAATGTGTAAGTCACTGGTTACAAACTACTGTAATTCTTGGGTCTTGCTCTTTGATTTGTATAAATTACGGTTTATCAAATTTGCTTTTTTTAAAAAAAAGTACACGTGTTTGTTTGTTCCTTTGTTTGTTTATTCATTTGGTTTGTTTTTGCCATAGGGTGCATGTACTTACCATAAAGAAACAAAACAGAGAGACAGCAAGAAGGAATGTGAGAAATCACCTTCCCCCCCACCCCCCAAGGAGGATGGCCATGCCTCAATCCCTTCTTCATTCTCCTCCTGAGATTTTAGGCATATACACACTTGTGCCCAGCATGATTTTCAAGTCTCCATGTCTGGAACTTGAACCACAGCCAACCATATAGGAGTCCAGTACCTTGCCCATCGAGCCACTTGCTGGCTCCCACTCATTCATTCTTAAAGCTTGGAGAAAAGTAATTGTTCCTCTGTGTTCCTCCATTATGTTTACTAGCAGAATCCTTTCTATGAAATATGGAAACTATTTTTCTTCTTTGAAATTAGCTAAAATTGGTTCCGCTAAGGATTGTCAAACTCTGGCTATTTGCTGACATCATTTCATTTAGAGCACTTGGATATATCTCATCCATGGGTTTTCAAAAATGTTTGATGTTTGAAACTTTTAAATTGAAAAAAAATGTGGAGTCTTGATCAAATGGAAAGATTTTTAATGTATCTAATACAAATTGTAATGAAGCAAAATTTGTATTAGCTTACAGTCAGTGACCCACGTTAAGAGGTCTGAAATAACAAAAAGAATAGCAATAATGCAAATATTATGTTAATAATACCAGGGATTGAGTGTGTGGAAATTACAATAATTTTTTTTTCTTTTTCTTGCTCTTCATCAGAGCCTAAGTGAAACAAGAGTAATACATTTTCCATCAACAGGTGGCAACACTTGTATTGTTTGCTTTTTAGAGTGGGCCTTGATTGCATTTCAGAACAAATGCACTGATAGCTGGCAAAGATGAATATTTTCTTTAAAGCAACCAGATCCAGAAATAACATCCTCACACGAACATAAATTGAGAACTGTGCAAAGAAATCATTAAAAAAAAAATTTAAAAAATAAACCTAAAATCTAGCACTACTTGTAAAAAAATGGACTGAGAAACCCCAAGGGCATTTCTTCAACCCCAGAAAGCTAGATACCCCCTGGGCTGGAATGACCTAGAGGCCCACAGTAGGATGAATGGTCCTGCAGCCTGAGGTCTATGGACCAGATGAAACCCGATGTAGCCATTAAAAATCTTGAAGTCCAGGGTTCTAGCCAAGTCATGGAAATGTGTACGTACATGGAATAAAGTTAAGTTAAAAAAAAAAAGAGCATAAAACTATGTGTACACACATCACAGCCTTGCGAAAAAATCGTGCGTGTGTCTGTGTGTATGTTGACAGTGATGGGAGAGAATCTGGAATCATGTCAATGGTTTCATGTCGAGCCAGCCAGTTTTTTTTTTTTTTTTTTCTGTGGAAATTGTTTAGATTTCTAGTATGAGAAAAAAGAAAACCCTAAGCACTAAAACCATCCCTGGTGCCCTGAAAGAGTTGTCAGGCCTTCTGTAAAGGTTCACAGCGCTTGGAAGGCTCAGAGAGTCCACGTCAAGACAGCAGAGAAGCATGAAAACAAGGATCCCATGTTTGCTCCTGAAAACTCCCTGGAGCCTGCTCTGCCCCCCTCTGCAGGCCTCCCCCGCCTCCGTTTCTTTAGGTTGTAGTTTGGAGAGCAGGGAGAACTTTGTCTGTTTAATACGTTTATGAACAAAGGCTGATTGCTTCCCTTGTCAATAAACAAACATTATCTGCTTCTGTTTCTCTGCTAAATTGAGTTTCTGCTTACCCCGACTGGTTATGTAAAGGCTTTATATACACAGGAAAAAGAAATGACAAGGTTGTGTAAGCAGGCAGCCGCGGGTAGAGTTGTGAAGTCAGTAAAGTTTATTTCTTTGCTTCTGCTTTATGTATACCTTTCCTTCTTTCAAAGGCCCAGATGGCTCTTGGAGCCATTATTGTCATTTTGCATCAACCTATTAAGGGACCAATGGATTTATTCCCATGATTCTCTAAACTAAAAAAGAAAAAAAAAATTCATGAGAAAGTGCATAGACCAAGGAACGATTTCACTATACGCTGGATTTGGGGCACAGAGGCAGAATTTATATTTGTGGATAAGAACTCGAAGATATACCACATAGACAACAATCCTTGTAAAAAGCCAGAACTTGGGACCAGCAGATGGTGTAATGGTTACATCACTGGACTCCCATACAGTCAACCACAGTTCAAGTCCCGGACCTGGTGGCTTAAAACTCCTACTAGGCGCATGTGCATGTGTGCCCAAAATCCTAAAAAGAGAATAGAAGATAAGGGATTGTGGCATGGGCACCCTCCTCTCAGGGGGGGTAATTTATTGCTTTATGGTTCTCTGTCTCTCTCTATCTCTCTGGCAAGTACATGCACCCTATAGCAAAAATCTCTCTTAATAATAACAATAACAACAACAACAACAACAATAATAAAAAGCCAGAACTCAGGAATAAAGAGTTTAATTTACTGGCTCAAGATCAAACAACTAAAAAGAGAAAGTCAGGATTAGAAGCCAGGTCTGTAGAAGCAGTAGGTGCGATGAAAGAAGACTGTGAGAGTTCAGAGGATGTGGACGAACCCAGTTTTCCCTCCCATATGGGAGTGGAGTCTGGGCACTATGCCCATGAAATACCTCGGGATGGTTGCTGGTGTGTGTGACACAGTAGGAATTAACCAGAAGGAAGAGACAAAATTCTCTGACTTTGACATTTCTTACATAGTAAGAGCTCAGTAATTATTGAATAAATAAATAATTCAATAATTACTGGGTAAAACAGTAAAGTTAACAATATATCACACACATACATACATACTTTACTTTTTCTTGAAGAGAGCATTATTTTCCACGTGTGAGTCCAGAGCACTAACTTCCATCTCCATAAATTGTATCTAAGGTAGAGTAGAAAGTTCTAGATTCCACATATAAATGCATAAATAGGGAACCCATTCTATAGCTAGGGAGAAAAAAGGGGACCAAGATGGACACTACTCACCCCAATCAAAACAGATTCCCTCTGAAAGGCTGTCTTGCAATGAGAACGGTGTTGCTATAGCTGCAGGAAGGTGGGAGTGACTGGGTACAGTGGGTGGGTTGGTGTCCACCTGCTCTCCAAAGTCATCCCTCAGACGCTGCCAGCCACCTCTCTCCACACGCTGGGTGATCATAGCTCTCCTAACAGTTTCCAAGATACTTTTTTTTGTCCTTTTCTGGCTCAATTATTCTAATTTTTCTGCCAGGCTTAGTGAGAGTTGATGTTACCTCCCAATTACAAAGTACAAGATTAGTCATCCAGACTTGTAGCAGTGAAAAGACAGTTATTAAAAATGTAAAGAAAAATACGTGAATATTTTATAAAAAGTTCATTAGCACTCTCAAGATCATAGAGCGGATTGGCAGTAGAACTGAAAAGAAACTTTTTTTGGTACCATATTCCTCACTTACTCACTTACTGAGGGACTCAGGTTTTGACGCAATAGAAACACCCAATCCTTCAAACTCCGTGATGTAGAAGGCAGCCCCATAACCTTCAATGTCAAGAATCTATACTCATTCCAACATTTCTAATTGCAAAGACTTTTTTCAGCCCCTCTTTCCATCTGAGATGTGTATTGTTGTTGGCCCAAACACCACTTTTTGATTGCCCTTCCTGCTTACTGAGAAGGCGATCTCTAAAGCACGATGTTTAATCTTTGAATCAGCTCAGGAAGATGGAATTACCATCCCTGGAAAACTGTAGTTTAGTTTCAAGGAACTCCCTGCAGCTGCAACAATAAGATGAAAATGTGACTGGTTTGGAGGAGGCGAGGATTAAAGATATGGGATTATGAGAGCCTTGCTTGTCCCAGTGAGTAGAATGATCACATAAATCACAGGCTGACCTTGGCTCTGCTCAACTCCTATTAAAGTCGCAGCCTCCCCATAATCAGGATTTGTCATCTTAAACATCGGGATGGAAGACACAGATGCCAAAGAGGGGCCAGAAGGAGAACAGAGGATGAGGAGGACATGAATAATTTTGGTGACAGTGACTACTATTTTGATAGGAACCAGAATGTCTGCAAAATTTCAAGAATCATGTATAAGGACAAGGACTGTTGGAAATGTGCCTTCCAACTTCAAAATGCCCCTGACCATAGAACCCTGATAAGTGTTGGGGGAGAGCAGCTGGAACTCTGCAGACCGCTTGTGTTTTCTCTCCTGATATTTATTCCTAGATTGCATTTGCAGCTGCTTTTATCTCCTCTTCAGAAGATCTTGCATTTGGGGAATCATTTACTGTAAAATAAAAGCCTACTCGTGGACATGGAAATGTGATTTATTAGCCAGCTACAGAACTGGGTCGCTATGCATGCATATACAAGGAATCTGGAACTTTCTACCCAACTTGAGATGCCATTTATGGAGATTCATGTTTCTCACACCTCATAGTGACCCTTACAGTGTTAATGACTGGACTAATATGTGGAAAATAATGCTCTCTTCAAGAAAAAGTAAAGTGTGTGTGTGTTTTGTTTTTGATTTTGATTTTTTTGTTTGTTTTACCCAGGAATAGGGATGGGAAAATGAGAAAAGCTTTCTAAGTAAGAACCAAAGCCCTAAGAAAATGGTCAGCAGAGACAAGAGAGCATGTAAAGCAGTCTTAAGAACAAGGCCATCGAGGCACAAGGCAGAGGGGCCAGCTGGTGGCACAGTGGTGATGCAGCTGCACCCATGTGGAGAAGGTCCTGGCTTGCATTCTGGGATCTCTGGGAGCACACTAGGCATGTGTGTGTGTGCCTGGATCCAGGCAGGCTGAGATTAGGGTGAATCGCGGCATGAGGACCCTCTTGGGAATGTCTGATACAATTCTCTCTCTCTCTCATCGAAGAAATATATAAATAAACTTTAAAACAAAGAAAAGAGACCGTCAGGTGGTGTGGTGGTTAAGGCACTAGACTCCCACATGGCTGACCGCGATTCAAGTCCCAGACCCGGAGGCTTGCAACTCATGCCAGATGCTTGTGTGCCCAGAATCCCAGGAGGAGAGTGGAGAAGAGTGGAGGAGAGTGGAGGAGAGTGGAGTAGAGGGGATTATGGTGTGGCTATACACTTTGGGAGGTGATTTCGCACTTTCCCTCTTTCTCTCTCTTTGTCTACATGTCCTGTGGCAAAATAAACAAATAAAACAAACAAACAACAACAAAAAAGACATAATGTGGTGCTAGCCAGGTGGCATGGTGGTTAAGACAGCTGGATCCCACATGACTGCAGTCATGCAGTCAGACCTGGACCTGGCAGCTTGGAAAACATGCCAGGTGCACTTGCATGCTTGCTCAAAATCCTGAGAGGAGAATGGAGGAGAAGGGTTTACGTTGTATCATCCTCCCTGGGGGGTTGTCTCTCTCTGTCTCTTTGGCACATACTCTATAGCAAACTTTAAAAGAAAAAAAAGAAAGAGAAGGCACAGCGTGACCTTGTTAAAATGGGCCCAACACATGTTGGGATTAAGGCCAACAAAGGAGAAACCTAGGGCAGGACAAAGGTGAAACCATGAGAAAACCAGCCCTGGGATACCTAAGGAGGGTATCTTAGGACACAGCCACATCCCAATACCAGCTGGTCCAAAACAGTAGGCGAGGCAAGGTGCTGAGAGGCTCCAGACAGCAGCAGTGGGTGACAGTGCAGATGTCAGTCAGAACCATAAGGGCCATGGGACCAGAATCCAGGGCAAGCTGTGTAAGGCCACAGCCATGCAAGATAGAGTTCCCAGTGCTCCCCTGCTATCCACAGAGCCAAGAGTCCCAGGCTGGATAGCCATGCTGAGGCGAGAGGTCTGGATGGGCCCCCTTCTGAGAGAATGAGGGTGATGATGTGCTTTCACTTTAGGGCTACACTAGGCCCATGGCTAAACTGATGAATGTGAGATAATGCTGGCAATCCAACTTCATTTCAAATCACACTGGCGGCCGGGCTGAGGCTCCTAATCTCTTCTGTGTTGTGTGCAGGTTGGCTGCTGGCCCTACAGTGGACATACATTATGTATCTGCCCAACAGTCCGTCCTTTGAACATGATTGCTCTGTGACTCCATGTGGTTTGGGCATTGCCCTCTGAGTACACATGAGTGGGACTGTGACTCAGATCTGGCCAGGTTACTTCGTTTCCCCTCCCACAGTGATTTATCCTGACACAGGAATATCCCACAAGTTTAGCCAACTCTTCTTTTGAAGGTCTCCTAGTACTACAGTCATTTCTTAGTATCTGAGGGAGACCCAAGAGTAATGCTCAGGATAATGCCCAGGATCTTCAAGAAGAACGCTCATGTCCCTTACATAAAATGGCATAGTATTTGCACATAACTTCTACTCATCTTTCCATATACTTTAAATCATCTCCAGATTACTTATAATACCTAATATATGATATGATTTTTATGTAAGTAGTTATTACACTGTATCATTTAGGGAATAATGGTGAGGAAAAAAGTCTATACATGTTCCACACATACACCATCGACTGGCTTTTTTTCACCAAGTATTTTTTGATCCATAGTTAAATCAGAGGGTGTGGAAACAGCAGATACAGAGGGGTGAATGCACTAGCATTTATCGTGTGTGGGAAGGACTCTAAATGCTTCAGGTACATTATTTCATTTAATCCTCATATCAATTTGATAAGGTAATGCTATTGTTAATTTTCCTTTTCTGATGAAGAAACTGAAACAAAGATAGAGCAACTTGTCCAAAACCACACAAATAGGTACAAGTTACTAGGTAGTCATGTCCCAGGCCTGTGCTATTAAAAATACAGGAAAAGACACACTTATCTGCTCTGAGATTGTAAACCATAAGGATAAAATAAGCTGGTGCTATGAGAGCTCCTCCTCCCAGGCCCAGGGTGGAAGTTATATGCAACAGAGGGGAAGGAGGCCATGTCTTATAAGGAGCGAGGAGGCCGGCTCTGTGACAGTTAAGGCAGCCAGATCCCACATGGCTGACCACAAGGTTCAAGTCCCGAATCCAGTGGCGTGAGAACCATGTCAGTTCATGTGCGTCTGTGCCCAAAATTCTGAAAGAAGGGAGAGATGGAGGGGAAGAGATTGTGGTTTGACCATTCTCCATGTGACTGGAGAAAGGGAGGGCTTTGTCCACCGCCTCACTCTCTGTTTCTCTGTCTTGAGTGAATGCACATGCCCCCTACCCAAAAAGAAAAGGAGAGAGAAAAAGACACACTTATGGTAGCTTAAGTTCTTGGGCCTAGGTGCTCCTGAAGTTATGAGCCATACACTTGCCAGTTACTTGGTCCACTAAACTCCCTTGATTACTTAAACTAGTTAGGGTTGGGCTTAACACACCTGGAAATGAAAGTGCTGTGACTAACAGAGGCTTCTCTGTGGGATGCACTAGAGGGACTACGGAAGGTGAGAGCGGAAGAAATGACTGAGGATGTGCTATAAACAGGTGAGCATCTTCTGGCCTGAGAACGGCTATGACATTCTACAGCTCCAGCTGTCCATTACCCTTTGCCCTGCTTCGGCGACCATCAGTAAATACACTGACGGTCCCTCTGCAGGCGCAGTCGGTGGCCCTGGAGAGGAGTCTAAAGTTAAAGCAACAGAGAGCTATCACCTCACCAGGAGAAAATGTTTGATCTGCCTTATCAATGCCTAGGTTTATAGCACACAGCAAATAACCTGCAGAATGCTGGATGAACACAAAGGACCACACCTGCAGAACTGTGAAACCCAAGATAACTGCAATGCTTGTGCTCTGAAGTACACCTTCAGGCCCTCTTTATAAGGTTGGGGGGTTAGGGACCTGCAGATGGCCTAATGGTTATGGTTCATAACCCCAGACCCAGTGGCTTGAAACTCACACCAGGCACCTGTGTATGTGTGCCCAAAATCCTAAGAAGAGAATGGAGAAGAAGGGATTGCAGTGTGGCCATCCCCCTGGGGGTTTCTCACTTTTTCTCTCTCTCTCTCTCTCTCCAGGTGCCTATAGTAAAAAACTCTCTAAAAAAAAAAAAAAAAAAAGGTTGGGGGATTGGTTGGTTAGTCCCTCAGAAATAATTCAATATGGTTAATATTTGTTCCACCTCTGACTAGTTGCAAGTGTCCTTTGTAGGTTCTAGGACTGTGGAGCAATGGGTTTGGTGTGGCTTGACCCTGGACCAATACAGGGAAAGCTCTTAGACTAGTCCCTGGCATGCAGTAAGTACTAACTGAACATCATGCTCTTATTTTCTTCCTGGTTTTCTAAAGACTCTACAATACTAGTACTACTTTTGTAATTACAAAAAAATTTCATAATGTGGCATGGAGGTTAAGGTAGATAGATCCCACATGGCCCATCATGCGGTTTGAGTCCAGACACAGCAGCTAGAAAATCATACTGGGTGCATGTGCATGCATGCCCAAAATCCTGAAAGAAGAATGGGGATAAGGGATTGCTGCGTGATCATCTCGCTAGGGAGCGATTTCTCGCTTTCCGTCTCTCTCTCTGGTGGGCGCATGTGCCCTGTAGCAAAGACTTTTTAAAAATTGTGATTAATTGTTGACTCCTCCCAAAAGGAAGAACTCCTCACCTGAAAATAGTTCCCCACAGGGCCAGCAGGTGGTGTGGTGGTTAAGGGCACTGGACTCCCACATGGCCGACCATGGTTGAAGTCCCGGAGCTTGTGACTTGCTTTCTCTCTCTCTCTCTCTCGCTGCCATTCTCTGGTCAAATTAAAATAAATAAAGTTTTTTTTTTAAAAAAAAAAATCTTCCCCTTTAAAAAAAAAAGAAACTAGTTCCCCACAAAACTGGCTCTATAAACGAGAGGCAATTTCTAAACCCAATAACAGATTTTGTGCTGAAATCAATGGGCAGGATTTAACAACTGTATGCACTACTGAAAGAAGAATCTCCAATCCATACTCCTGCACGTGGACAAGTGTTATAGCTGGTAATGATTTTAAGATCAAAGGTCAAAGCTGGGGAAACTAAGGCAAATGATTGCCCAGGGTTATATAGTTGATGAGTAATACTGTTGCAATTATAAGATCAGGTTGTCACAAATAAATTGTGCCAATTTTTTGGTCTGCATTGATAATGAGAATCATTAAACCCCTATGCTTTTCAAGTGTGTTATAATCTGGTTTTTGAAAATCTGATTTATTAATAATTATCCACTTTTCCTGTCATTAGATGAACTAGCTTGAAAAGAAGAAAGTGGTTGGTCAACAAGAATCTTTATAACTTTGTAGTTAAAAGGAGCTTTAGAAATCAATTAAGGGCAAGGAAGACTGGATTAAGCAGATGTCTTGGATCATCCTGTGACCCTAGTGGTTAAGGGAGCCAGATTCCCAGATGGCCAACCAGGCGATTTGAGTCTCAGCCCCAGCAGTGTGAGAAATATGCCAGCCGTAAGTGGCTTGCCACTACCCAATGGCCATGCTGCAATCCCTTCTCCCTTCTCTCGAGATTTTGGACATGCACACATTTGTGTGTGTATGTAAGCCCCAAAACCTGACAGCCTGACATTCTGTCTCTCTCAGGTGAGCACATACACCCTCTGGCAAAAAAAAAAAAGATAAAATAGCCATTTTCATTTTATGACTTCTCAGAGCATTGGTTGTACAAGAACTTTATTGTTCCACTGGCGATCTATCAACAGTATATAAGGAGACTCCAAAAAGTTTTGGGAAATATGGAATTAATGTATGAGTTTATTTGGGTGCAAGAACATTTTTGAAATCTATCCATAGTTTTTTCATAATATGCATTTGTCATGAGGGTTTTTTAAAATAAATTTTATTTATTTATTTTTTATAAGAGAGAACCAGACAGGTAGAGACAGTACTCTCCATCACTAAGGGTCTCGAAGCCTTAATCCACCCCCAGCTTCAGTCACCCCAAGATCATGGGCACACACATAGAGTACCCAGGGAGGCCTTCAGAACACAAACCCAGAACTTGCCACGTGGGCCACCCTCGCAGAGTGTTGTGTTTATTACTGCACCACTATCTAGCCCCTTCAGAAAGTCTGTTTTATTTTTTAAAATAATTATTTTATTTAACTTTATTTATTTTAATTTGACCAAAGAGGGGCAGAGCAAGAGAGAGAGAGAGAGAGAGAAAGCAGGCCACTTGATCGAGGACTCGAACCACAGTCAGCCATGTGGGAGTCCCGTGCCCTTAACCACCACATCACCTGCCAGCCCCCAGGAAGTTTTTTTTTTTTAAAGTTTATTTTTTCCATTCATGGTAGAGAGCATGTGCACATGCATGAAACAGAGAAAGAGAGAACACCTTCAACAGCGTCTTGTCACACCTACAATCCTCTTCTCCAAGCCCTCTAGCCTGCCAGGATCTTAGGCACACGGGCACCCGGCATGTTGCAGGTCAATTGGGCCACAGTTGGCCATTTGGCTTCCAGCACAGCAGTTTAGTAAATTACCAGCCACACCACAGAAGGTGGGCCAAATGTGAATTTCTTGTTTTGTTTTGTTTGTTTTGCTATAGGGAGCGTGCACTTGCTAGAGAGAGACAGAGAATGAGGGAAAGTGAGAAATCATTCCCCAGGGAGGATGGCCATGCTGCAATCCCTTCTCCTTTGTCCTTCTCTCAGGATTTTGGGCATGGACACATTTGTGCCTAGTGTATTTTTCAAGCTGTCAGATCCTGGACTTGAACCACACAGCCAGCCATGTAGGATCCAATGCCTTAACTACCACGCCACTGACTGGCCCAAACATGAACTTTCTGAAGACTCCTCTGTACAACCTTTCTCAAACTTATTTGACAGTGGAATCTTTTCTCCTCAGTAAAACATTAAAATCTAGAGGTGTCCTGAGCACTCTCTGGAAAACATAGATCTCTAGTGTCCCTGCCTGGGCTCACATGTTATTCTATAAATGTTAATTATGTTCCTGCTAGCCGTGGCTGAGAGTGGTGAGTCCTTCACCTCAGCTCTCTCGCTAACAGGGGCCCTACAGGGACCTCCAGGTTCCTGTTCTCCCCCACACCCTTGGCGGTTAAGGGAGAGGCCAAGAACCGCAGCTGCTTCCCCAGATCCCCAATCTCCATTCCCCGTACTGCAGCTTTGAATTTCCCCCGCGTGTAATTATAAAGTATGTGTTCAGTTATTTACTCTCCCTGTTCCATACAGAGCGTGTTACTGAATAATACAGTTCACAAGTAAACCCAGCTTTTCTGCTGCAAGGTCTGAATTAAAAAGATTACAACCCTCTATCATTCTAGTTTAAAAAGAAACCACTACTTATGTAGCTTTAAAAAAAAAATGGAAACAATGATTCTCTGTCCTCTCAGAAATGCAAGCAAAATTGCAGAATTAAGACGTTTACATGGGTTTTGTTGTTTCTGTCCTTCCTAAATTGCCTCATTTAGAAAGGTTAAAAAAAAAAAAATACAATGCCTAAGTTTCTTGAATTTCCAGAAACCGAGTATGGCTGTGGGTTCACTATTGTCTTCTAGAATTTGAAGCAAGAAAAATTACAAGCAAAGTGGTGTCAATTTGCTCTATTTATCTTGGGAATTAACTCTCAAGCTTAATTGTCAGAGACAGTGACCTCTATACTCCTGAAAATCCCCAGGGAAATACAAGAGCAGACTATCCAGTGGAATGTGAATGTCATTCTGGGGTGAGGCGGCCTGCCCAGGGCCTGAAGGAATACCCTCAGCCCAAGAAGAATGGAACTGACCCTGCAAGCTTCTGTACTTCATTTCTCAACACTTGGATCAAGTTCCTAACCCACTGCTTCTGTCTGACCTGTGTTTCTGCCACTGAGCTGGTCCCAGAATTGCCCGTGGATATGCCTTGCCACAGAGAGATGAAGTATCCTTGAAATAAGCTGAGCCGAGGTCCAGTGTTGACCCCATTCAGCTCCTGAAAGCCCCTGAGGAGGCAGTGCCGTGGCTAGGGGATGGGTTGAAGCACTTCTGCTCATTTAGAAAGACCCCTGAGCAGGATTTTGTATGGAAACTTCCCCTTAATCTGACAGAATTTGGAACAAATGTTTGGCTGAAACTATATACTATCAAATTAATAGAACAATTGTAGGATAGAGAACAATAAGTCAGAAAACAAAAATGCAAGCGTACGGCTCATAAAGTCTACTTTATGGAATTAGTACAATGCTGAAAAGTACACATTGTCCTCAGTGGAACAACGACCCCACCCCCACCCTGCCTGCCCCAGTCTGATCCATCTTGCACATATTTAACTCGTAAAAAAAAAAAAAAAGGAAGAGAAGAAGACCATATGAACTCTGTGAGGAGAGCCCACTACTGTGGTCAGTGGTAAACCCAGATACTCAGCAGATAACATCACTGTTGTCAGGAGGTAACAGTGAACCATCAGGAGAGGCACTGGCTTTTGGTAACAGCCTTTTGTAAGTACAAAAAAACCCCAGTTGACTGGCTCCTCCCTAAATCACTGCCTAGTGAGCAAGGAGCCCTGTCAGAACAAAAGCAATCACACCGAACAAGACAACCCTTTGGTGTATACAGCAGTCTCCTTTTCTGGCTCTGTTAGCATGAGTTAAAAGCTGCGAATTGTGATTAAGTACACTTTCTTTTACTCTTCGGGCCAGCAGGTTGCGTGGAGGTTAAAGCAGCTGGATCCCACATAGCCAACTATGCAGTTTGAGTCCAGGACCCAGTAAATTGAAAATCATGCTAGGATCATGTGTGTGAGCACCGAAAGTCCAAAGAGGCGGATGGAGGGAAAGGGATTTTACATGGCTATTCCCCCCCCTGTGGGGGGGGGGCGTGTGTGTGACTTTTCACTTTCCCTCTCTCTGGTGAGTGCACATCCCCCATAGAGGTCTTTCATCGATTTAGCCTTGCTTGACTAATGAATGGTTCCTCTCCAGGAATGTCGCTCCCTTTGACCAAAGCACGATTTCGGTAGAGATTTTAGTGGAATGATGAGG
Organism: Tupaia belangeri chinensis; assembly: GCF_000334495.1. Taxonomy (NCBI): domain Eukaryota; kingdom Metazoa; phylum Chordata; class Mammalia; order Scandentia; family Tupaiidae; genus Tupaia; species Tupaia belangeri. The sequence goes on along the minus strand of NW_006160167.1, from coordinate 2,198,943 downwards.
GAAGTGGAGACTTGCACTTAGTAAACCAGATTAGGCAAATCAATCCTGCTAATCAGTGGAAAGTCAGATATCAGAGCCAGATCAGCCCAAGGCCTGGGTCTCTGATTGATCTAAATAGGCCTCTATGTAGTTCACTCCTCTTGGTAATAATAATTAATAGGAGCAAGTAGAAGAGGTAATTTGGGAATCATGCAGAGTTGATCTTCTCAAATTAGGAACAACTGAGGGGCTAATGAAAGGGAGGAAATAAAAATCAGTAGGAAAACAACTTTTGTGATTTGGCTCTGAGAAAAAGGTAGCAGGGAGTACTGTTTGCTGTGTTCCAGGACTTACCTATTTGTAGTTATTTCTAAGCAACATTTTGGATCAAAAAGTCTCAAACAGCCGATTTGAGGACCCATGAAGGCTCACCACCTGGAGAGGTCTTTTTTTTTTTGTAGAGGTTTTTGCTATAGGGCCTATGCGCTCGCCAGAAAGACAGAGAGAGACATAGAGACAGAAAGCAAGAAATCACCCCCCAGGGAGGATGGCCACACCGCAATCCCTTCTCCTCCATTCTCCTCTCAGGATCTTGGGCGCACACACACAAACACACATACTCACCCAGTGTGAATTTAAGCCACTGAGTCCAGAGCTCGAACTGCGGTCAACTACATGGGAGTCCAGCAACATAGCCATTACGCCAGCTGCTGGTCCAGCCACCTGGAGAGTTCTTTAAAGGCCTACATTTCCAGATCTAGCTCTATACATAGTCCAGTACGTGACCAGAAAAATAACACTCCCAAGGTCAGCTAGATAGAGACTGGACTTTCGAAACATTTGGATAGGAAAAGATAAGCAATGGGAAGTCATTACAGTTTTGGGAGGTTTTTGGGTTTTGTTGTTGTTGTTGCTGTTGGAGACAGCAACTGGAGGGAGGAGGGAAAGAGAGAGGGAAT